>NC_142772.1:40505098-40831348 GCF_988280905.1 Pimephales promelas
AAGCCAAACTGACAAAACAAGTATCATCGCATATGCCAGGTTATGCAATAGAGAGATACAAATACATGCTCTCACAGATGTCTGCGCATTTACACATCATCCTGCATTCCTGCTGGCTTGCATTTATTCAAATGTATTTTTCATTCTACAAAGAGACAGTTTTCAGATGTATTGATATCGGAGGATTTGTAATGTCGCTTTTTGTGTTTTTCCATGTGGGTGAATGCAATCTAATGAACTTTGAAATGGACTCTCTTTCAATGTTTGGGGTATAAGAAAAGAACATTTGTGTATTGATTGTGGGAAAAAAGAATCTGTAATATTTTATTAGATCTAATAACCCAGTCAGTGGTGAATGGATTTTTTCCCTACTGGTTGAATCGATAGCAAGGTATCACCATTACTCATTCACAGTACTTAAACTGAAGTGACTGACCCCTAGAGGATGATAGCACAACTACACATGACTTGTATTTTTTAATTCATCTTTTTTTTATTGCATTCAAATTTGATCAGACCATGCAAAAGACAACTGTATACGAATGCTTAAACCTGCTTTTATGTCTAAATTTGAATGTATAGTTTCTCCAATCCCAGTTAATTGTGTAGAGTAAACTAGAAGTAATTAATTTGACTGAATTTGCCACTGATTTCTCTGTGGCAAAATCAAAGCATTGTTTATTGGGCTGTAACATTTGTCAACATCTGGCTCAACCAATGGTGTTAGTGCAGAGGCGGGACCATCTTTTTGTCTGATCAATAGAGTGGAACAGTCCCCTCCTACTTTCTCAGCAGCTTTGGTTCTGGAACTATATATATACACATATATATATATATACAAAGGTGCAAAAATGTGTAGTTAATGGCTTTAATAAGGCAAATAATTACAATCCCATAAAGCATTGCACATTTAAAACAATGGAGAAATATAAAATGTTTATTGCGTTATATTCACACAGATATTTCAGTAGTTTGAGAGCGCAGGGAAACTAACTCTACGTCATTTGCAGTGTTTCATGGGAGTGGGTGAGCGCTAAAGTGTTCTTTTGGCACAGTTTGCCACAATTTTCTGATTGGTGGACATTTCTCTGCAGAATCATGGTTAATGTAGTTTTTCGCCTGGAATTCCACTGTTGAACAGTTATAAGTGGGAATCATATGAACTGATAGCTTCAACGAAAGCATATTGATTAACAAACTCGTAGTAGGTCTATGTAGAAAAGGAATGGGATTATTCATTTTGGAGCCCAAAGTCGTGATTTATAAAAGAGGGAAAGGTGCAAAGGGAGTAAAAGGAGGGGTTTGGATAGCTGTGAGGAAACAAACAATCCTGGTTCAGGAACAGTATATATATACAGTATATATATTGTTTTTACAATAACATAATGATAAATTGCCATTGTTTTCTTATGCCGTTATCACCTATGCTACTCTGTATTAGTTTCACTCTTGCGTGAACAACTAGGGAATAAATTGTATCGCAATGTGTATCATTCCATCACCTATATTCAGCCTGAACAATAAAGTAAAGTGACACCCACCCCCATTAAAACACAAAAACACGTTGCATCCAAGTCTATGCAGTTGATTTGTTTGGGAAGTCTTCGGTTTTCCCTGTAGGATATTCATTTGTCGCATGTTGTTTATGCACTAATCTTTGTCATTCCTCTCTGAGAGGTATTCTTGTGCTACGCACATCCAATCAGTCATCTCTGCCCCAAGTACTTATAAAATGCATTCGGCCCAGACAGGTGACCAGTCAAAGAGCGTTATCCATCCCTTTGTCTGACCGAGCTCGCATTCCGCTGCCACGCTTCCCATTTGACAGACCCGATTTATAATGTCACGCTGACACCCGTAAAGTACAAGCTACCTCATTCTCTTCTCCTCCACTTGAGGAGTGTGAAATTCATTAGTTGAATGGTTATAAAGAGATTAGGAATGTGACGTAATGGATCTCAATTATGATTTATTCAGTCTGGTTGCATGAGAGAGCTGCAGCTGGATCTCTTGAATATGAAGAGGCGTGCAAGAGAGTGTGTTTGTATGCAGTGTTTTTGTTTGTGTGTCTTTTTATGTGGAAGCAGCTCATTCATGCCAAGAGACTCCACGAGTAGCACTACTTCCAGGTTTTTTTTTTTTTTTTTTGGCATATTATTGTCATACAAAAATTGTTTCTTTTTTCATTGAGCTGTTTGGTTGTTTGGATAGTAGGTTGGTCTGCATTGTGTTTATTTTTACTGGTGTCTCATAGCACAATTTTTAGTAGTATTTTTTCTAGCTTTATATGTAGCTAAGTGGAATAAAGTTATGAACCTATAGCCTTCATTCATTCATCATGTTTATCTGTCAGGATGCTAGATGAAAAACTGCTCATGTTGCAGACAGGTAGATTTTTCCTCCTCTATTGTATTGTCTCCTCCTTTATTTTTCTCTCATTCCCATTCCTCTTCTAAACACACACACACATAAACTGATGTTTTCTCATTCTTTCGGTAGCTGTAGTTGTGATACACTCCTGGCCCCATGTGCGAGTAGCAGATCTGTAAGGTTTCTACCTGCCTGATTTAACGCACATTTAATGCGTCAGCCATATAAGGCTAAATATCTGACAGAGTTTCATCAAATTACAAGTAGTAATCTGTATTTATTGTAATAATAGTCATTGGAGTGAATGCACTAGACACTTGTGGTATTTCAGTGCAAAAATTTCAATTTCATCACAAAACACCTGCAGTCCAGTTTAACCAGGTATTAAGATAGCAGCATGGGATTTTCAGTTAAATCAGTTCTTTTCAGCGTAAACATGCCCACTTTTTATGTAAATTAGGCTTATAGATCTGCAGCTTATTCATAAAAGTAAGAACTGTTTACTTGTTGCAATTAACATTGCACTATTACCCTCCACTGAAAGTAGCCAGTTAACTAAATTGTTTTAAAGAGATGTTTGTGTACCTCACATCCAATCAAGTTCTTTCTACTCTGACACACATTTAGAGTAAACTCTGAAATCTCCATATGCAATGTATTGAATACAGTATATTAAACATGAAAAATCAGATTGGATATTTCAGAGTTTACTCAAAAAACATATTTGCATATTTATACACTGTTCAAAGGTTGTTGTTTTTTTAAATGTTTTTGAAAGAAGTCTCTTGCGCTCACCAAGGCTACATTTATTTGATAAAAAAAGAAAATGTTTTCAATTTTAATACTTTTCAAAAGGTATTCCTGTGGTGGCAAAGCTGAATGTTCACCATCATTACTCCAATCTTCATTGTCACATCAGAAATGTACTTCAGAAATCATTCTAATATGTAATATTTCTCGTTATTATCAATGTTGAAAATGGTTTTGCTGCTTAATTTTTTTGTGGAAACTGTGATGATATTTTTCTGGATTCTTTGATGAATAAAATTTCAAAAGGACAGCATTTTGTTTTAAATATATATTTTTTTTTTTTTTGCATGAGTGTAAAAGTTTTACTGTCACTTGTGATCAATTTAATGCATCATTACTGAATAAAAATATTATTTTTTTGTTTTTAAAAAATCTTACTGGCCTCAAACTTTTGAAAAGTGTATATTTATTTACTATTTTAGAGACTATTCGATATAAGAAAGGCAATATTTCAATATTTTTAAAGGTATTCACCTAGATATGGTACTTGCAGAGCTAGTAAATCTTGCTCATTTGTTTAGTACTGTAAATGAGAAACACAAAATATATGCTGTTTTGGGTTAAACACCGCAATTTAACAAAATAGCATCTTAAACTAAACAGAACCATAACAGTACTATCAACCATATTAATTACCAACAACTATTGTTTATACTCTTTATAAGACCTTCAAACTGCATTATGCATAAAAAAAAGCAAAAGCAAAATTTACTTATTTTTTATTTCCATTCTGTCCTGGCCTCTCTCTCTCTCTGTCTCTCTATGCCTAGTGAGGTTTTGAGCTTCTCTCTGGATGGCATTGTAATGACCCATTATCGCTATGGATACTGCGATAACTGACCTCTCCTCTCGGCGTAATTACCAGCCTTTTCATAACGTTAAAATGTCAATTATAGCCACGACTAGGCCTCTTCAGAGCTCTCGCTCTCATTTTCTGTCTCTCGCGCTTTCTTTTCTCCCCAATAAAGGAGTGTTTTCTCCTGAGAGGAATGTGTTCTCATGCTAAATATTTATGCGGTAAATACTTGAGGAGATGAATTCAGAGAGACCCAAACCCACATGAAGACCCATTAACCCTCTCTGAATGTGATGAAATGATTGCATAATTGAGAATATGATAATTAATCTCTGTCAAAGCCGAGTAATCGCGAGTTATGAAACATCACAGTGCCAGCAGGCATCAGCTTTACATTAGAGAGACTTGCCTTTCCCTGCAAATCAATTTATTTCAGATTGTTATTTTCAAATCAATTTCTCTGTGTTTGTGGTGGATTTCAACTGTATTTCATCCAACATTTTATTAGGAGAGTAAAAGGACAGGCCTGAAAAGTTCCCAAAATTGATTTGGGAAAGTTTCGAATGTATTTCAAATTTTATAGAAATATATTGTAATGGGATTAATTTACATTTACATAGAAATTAAACAGCAAATCTCTCTTTCATATAGGACACAGAGATCCTGAACACAGCAATTCTGACTGGACGGCGCGTTGCCATGCCGGTTAAGGTTGTTTCTGTGGAACAGGACGGAACGGTGAGAGAGGTAGATGACCCCTTGACCTGCATCTCCACAGATGAGGACGTCCTCAAGGTGAGAGCTCACCTGCTTTATTTTGTGTTACCTTCTTCATCCTCTGCCCCCCGCTCTCCATCAAACGTTTAGACAGGTGGGGCCTTGCATCGGCGATAGATTTCATCTTGCAAAAAGTAGAAACGAAAGGTTCCAGGGTGACTCTGGGAAGCCCAGAGTGGTGGCAGAGAGGAGATGAACAGACAAGAGAAACAGCAGGTGCCTGTGAAAGGTGTTTTTCCCTCCACACAGTTATTCTTTTTGGTGGTTTTGAAAAGCACACATACACAAAAAAACATTTCAGAACGGAATAATTGTCTGGAAGACAAACGCGAGATTTGTCACATTGCATGAAATGACTGAGCCCAGGCAAATTAAGACATGAAAGGTAGCAGAACCCCCCCAACCAAAAAAAGAGAGAATGAAGGAACTACAAGGATGAAAAATTCTGATGTAACAGGAAGAAACACCTTAAAAGATAAACAAGCCAGCCATGTCATACCTGTCTGTTTCTTCAATTCAGCAAGTAGTTATTGCTGAAGATGTTTACAGTGCACACTGGTCATTTTACTGGCCTTGTGGCTTTGGGTTTATCTGGTCCTAACTGGACGAGTTTCATAGATTTATTTATTTGTTTATTTTTTAACGTTTCTCTGTTGAAACATTGCTAAATGTCTACTATGTAATGTAAGGGATTTTGAGTTTTTTTTGAAGTAGGCTACATTTATTTAAAGGTACACACTATGTAATTTTTGGCCCTCTAGGGGTTAAAGAAATAAACTATAAAAAGCATGCATTTTGCAGAAGAACAGTGGGACGTTACTGTAGCTTCAGAATAGATAATGCTTTACAATGAACTCTGTTAGAGATAGTGTAGATATGTGATGCGATCTAGGCAAATCCGTCGGATGACGCGCTGCTACGTTTTCAGTAAGGTCTAAAAACAGATCGAATGTCAGTTTTTTTGTCAAAAATGTGTTTTCAATAAATTATTATTCTATAACATCTATTCTACAGTATAACATCTTGTCTATCATCTCTGATTATATCTTGGGAAAATTCACTAGTTTAGTGCAGAAAAATTGCGATTTATACTAGCAAGCTGAAAACGTCTTTCTCTTCAAGAACACGGACGGCGCAGCAGAGTGGCAAAAGACAACAAAAGCACTCATTTAGCTCTTCTTCTCTTAACACTACAAAGACAGTTCACCTATCAAAATAAACCACATAACAGAATAAAGGTCCCACCAGTCCTGTGTAAACTACAACGCCACGCAAATTTTCATTTATTTGTTTTTATCCAGCGTTATCGTGTGGTGTGATGCGGAGAACAACAAAGTCTGAAGCTGCTCTCTTAAAAGATCTTGCTCGCCTCTCAATCGTCCAATTTCAAAACGGTTTTCAAAGGATTCATTTTGTAAGCTTTCGAATGATACCTAATCTATGATGATTACTAAAATATGTGATATGGAGAAAAAAAAAGGCAATAGAAAAAAAGCGGCAGTCGTCCCGCTAGCAGGACGTGACAATTAATTAAACCTGTTTTTCTCAAAATTCCGTTTCTGAAAATCATAGTGATCAAACGACTTCGAATAACCACACATTTTGTTACAGACGAACGATAAAGGAAACAAAAACAGATTTGGAAAGGGCTTGAACCCAGCTTTATGTTCTCAAAACCTGTAATGTGTCAAATTTCACCATGTGGTCGCATCACATATGGCAATTCTGTTCAAATATGGCAAATATGTTCAAATATCTTACTCACCTGGTTAGTAATAATAACGCCATCTCCGCTTCGCCTCTCTCAGTCCCTCAGTTCTCTCCATCTCCGAAAAGCCAAGTCAACCTTTTTATTACGAGCTCTGTCACATTCTCTTTTTGTCAGCAGACTCTTTTTAAAAATGGTTAATTATCCAGAGGTTTGAGATTTACCGTGCTCCATGTCCACCTTTTTTTCGCTCGTTGTGTCAAATAACCTATGCCACTTCCACACCACGTGTCAAAGTAGCCCGAGTTACTTTTCTCGATTTACAGACATGACGAATCATGCAAAGACAAGTGCCGTATGTAAAGTGGAGCCAAAAAGTATTTAGTCAGCCACTGATTGTGCAAGTTCTCCTAGGTCTGTAATTTTCACCATAGGTACATTTCAACTATGAGAGACAAAATTAGAAAAGAAATCCAGGAAATCACATTGTACGATTATTAAAGAATTTATTTGGTCAGCCACAAACTAGCAAGATTTCTGGCTCTCACAGACCTGTAACTTTCCCGTCATGTCTAAGATATTACACTTAAATTAGGCTTACCATAGTGAAGCAGGGTTAGATAAAAACCTTTTTTGGAAGGATTTAAGATGTATTGGTTATCAGTTTGGTTAATTCTGGGGGGGATGGGTTACATAGTGTAGGCCTACCTTCAAAAGATTACTATAGACCATACTGTAAATTACTCTTACTCTGTTTCTTTTGTAAAATATAAAAACACTTGCTTTTTTGGGCCGATAGTCAATTTTACCCTTGGGGGTTGCGTGAAAGTAACATCAGAGCCTGTGTTGTCATGCTCTCCTGAGCTCTGAGCTAATAACTGAACCTCCTCCGATGCTGAGGCAATTTCCATTTACAAGCAGCAATATGTAGTTTAAATACAATCAATACCCAGTAACAATGAAAAACTCATTCCAGAGCTTTAATGCAAAGTTGAACAACAAAGCGTGTTATTAAGGGAATTACAGGACGCTCATTTTCTGTTGGTGTTGTAATGGGGGGAGAGAGCATCAGGACTGCAAGAGAATCTGCTTCATGACAGAAACATGTGGTGGGGAAATTGCGGCAGGTGTACCTGTCTACTTGCAGGTGTCATAAAGATGTGTGCTTGAACTCCGGGTGACACGCGTGACAAGTGTAAACAGGAAACATGTCAGCGTTGCTACTGAGCTCGAGATACAGAAGTGCACCGTCAGGATAAACTCAACTACGAGAAATGTTCAGATTCTAGTATACCCCAGCTTTATTTGTACAATATAAAAATAACCAATGCTCGCAAACATACTTTCACCACATTCTCTTTCAATGGCGATAAATGAATTAATTCAGGGTTGAGCTAAAGGATAATGGTGTCTTTTACAAAAGATGTCACCTTGTCACATTGCCACCCTGCAGGTTCAGGTGTGAATGCGATCTTATCTTTATCGTCGCACGCTGTGGTTAATCAGTTCAGCGTTTGTGTGGGTTGAAGGGCTCTCGTAATGATGACTGATCAAATAAATAAAGGAGTCGGCTAAAGAGATCCCATAGGCTTTAGCGCTCAAATCCCACTGTTTAACCAGCGCCTGTGAGAGCGAGGCCATGGCCTTAATTGGTTCCTGCGAAGACTCCCTCAGTAATGTCTGCGATAATTGAATTTGACAAAGAACAAGAAGGACAGAGGCATGGAGGAAGGGGTGAGAGAATGTGTGTGTGTGTATACATGCTCAGACACATGGCGACACACAAAACAAAGAGGATTATAAATCAATCTTTCACATCCTCGCCCCTTTTTCTCAGTCTTTCACAGTGTGTTTTACTCTCTGTTGTAACCTGTTCATTTATTGTGGAAAATCATCTGGTTTTACTGTATCTCGGCTAGTGTAGACACTGCAGGTGTCCTCTATGTAAGAGAGAGCACAGTGCGGAGAGGTGTATGGTGCTAATCCGTTTAATAACTCATTCACTTTGCAGTGACTGGCAGGCAGATATCCGGCGAGCCCGTAATCGTGTAAAAGTCTGATCAGGTTAGGCGCATCAAGACTGCTCCTATTCTCAGGTTCAGCTGAGCAAGACAGAAACTAAATATGTTTGTCAAGAGAGAGGTAAAGAGTTGCAGTGTGTGTGTGTGTGTGTGTGTGTGTGTGTTCATTTTAAATGATTTATCTTCAGAAAGCATTAATTAGATATGATCAATCTTTCATTAAGATTACACAGTCTTTTATCTAAATTAATAAGTGATTATTGATAAAAGATTTGGATAAAAGCATTTGCCAAATGCATTAATGTAAATGCATTTACCGAAACCCTCCAGATTGTTAAGAAGTCTGAATTCATCTGTATTCATTGTTTTTTTTATATTTTTAAAGGTTTTTTTTTTGCAGTTAAGTTTTATCCAAAATATTATTTTTGGAAGAAAATTATGCTTAGCATATTGCGTTATTAGGGAGAACAGGACTAGCTGTCACTTTTCAATCCAGTGAATATTGCTTAGGGTGAGTTTATTTGTTAAAAGTCAATTTTTGTATAAGGCACATACCTCAAATTCTTGGCTATCAAACAGCTATTGAACATTTCCACCATTTTTGTCCAAGGTTATATGATACTGTTCATTGAATACTTGTCACAAAAGTTGTCAAAATATAATCTGTCATTACAGACATTTATCCACCTTATTATAATGTAAACGTAAGCTAGTTCTTGTGAATGTGTGAGACTTATAGGTAAATATATTATAGTTAAATAACTAGAACAATAACAAAGTAATTCTTTATCATTTTAATAATAAATAAAAATAGTATGATTACAAACACTAATTTGCAACATCAAGCAGTATAACAAACTGTTTTGTGTAAGGTTTTTGGAAGCGACTGACACCGCAATCCTTGCATATTCAAGTTTTCTGTATCCTCTCTTTAAAAATAAGGTGGATATGCTTTTTTAGGGAAATTTAAACAGCAAATAAATATAACTAATAAATTATGTGATTTTTTAAAAACATTTATAAACAACTAGACCCATCTCTTTTATATGGTTACTGCTCTATTTTCACACAGTTGATTTTGATATGGTTAGAAAAGAGCAGGATCTTATAGTGCATAATCAGAAAAATTTCAATATAATGTGGACATAAACTGCTTATTACCTCCATAAACATCCCAGCCGCTAATCAATCACCGCAGCGCCCTTTTAAAACTATATAGATCTAGCTTTTTTTCTGAGCTTAGGATGTACAGTGGATATGGCTAAGCTCTCATAATGCTGCTGTCTCTACCCAGTGGACCCGTAACTCACAACTAATGGACCCTGCGAGACCCTCCCAGGGGCTCTTTCCAGCTCGGGTAATAGCCTTTGACCTAACCTTCCTCTTTCTCTGAGCCCATGTGAGAGAGTGGGGAGGAAGGGGTTAACCATCCCCCACCCACCAAACCCTCATCTTCCCAACGGGAGCTATTAAACGTCTGTTTAAAAGCATTATCGGAGCTATCCGCTGCATGTGATGGCCAATAGATTTTTAACAAACGACAGGGTGTCCGTTGGGCACTTTTACCACGATCCGTAAAACGGCTAAGCATGCCGTAGTTTGCGCTGCTTAACTTCTTGTATATTTATATATATTATATTCCCAGCATAAAGCTGGCAGATACTGTGAGTTATCTGACATACAGCACGCTGACAGACATATGGAAACTTTCTGTTATGTTAAAAGGCCTTTTCTTCTGAATTATTCAACAATATGCTGGGTTTTTTTTCACTATAAACACATTAGAACAAAGCTTCCATCTGTGTTTGAGTGTCTGTGTGTGTGTGTGTGCCCAAACAGTTCTCAAACCGACACCATGGAAAATGGGACTGGCATCGCTGCTGGTGCTGTGCAGTGATGGCAGTATTTTCTAATCAGATATGTTACAAGAGATTGACTTCACATGATATGATAGCATACTGTGTAAGTAACCAAATACACACGCTCACACAGATGGAACAGCGCTTAAAGGTGTTTATGGGAAACAATGACAGATTGTAGCAGAGATGCAGGAGTATTGGAGAAGAAAAGAGTCCTGAAGTTGACATTCAATGTTTATTGATGACTAGTAAGTAAGTTTTTGGGCCCATTCATTGCGGTGAACCTGTCCGGGTTTGAGGTCTTCTCTTTATTCGCTACTGTTCAACTGCTCCATTTTCTAAGGACACTATTTGTGGGAATATGTGTATCTTTTGACTTTAGTTTTTTTTTTTTTTAGTTCATCTCCCAAAGAGAATATGTTGATGAAGGTTTAGACCAGTAATAATAATATCAGACATATTGGGGACACCCATGACTTATATACCTATGCAAATGTTATGTAAATGCTGCATATCAATTTCAGAAGTTTGAAAAGGACCTGACTTCTCATTCTAGGACAAACTGACTCGCAGAAATCAACCCGCCTGCTCCATGTGTTTTAGAGAGTCAACAAAGACATGCGACTTTGAACATTTTATCATTATTTACCCTAACCCTTGTGTTGTTTCAAGTTTTTGATGTGTTTTGAGGTACCAGGTTTGAATGTGCACAAGAATGAAAATCATTTGAGAGCTATATGGTGTAGGGGAAGATAAACGACTTACATTTTCAGTGTTGTATTCATACGTTCTCATAAATATAAGTTTATTTTTTCACAAATCTGACTTTTTTTCTACAACTGAAAATATTTTGGGGGAAAGAAGACACCATGCACCAAAAGTTGAGAGACTGGGGCAAGTAGTCACTTTTTTATTGCATGAACACATACCTTAAAGTCTTGGCAAAAGATTTAAGTGTGTTGCATTGCAATTTCAAAGGATCTTGATCTCGATTTAAACAGCCATGCGATCTTATTCCTATGACAACAATTTATCTATGTCTGTTAAGTATGATCATAGTGATTCATATCTGTGCTGACACTGCTGCTGACCCAGAGTCATGTAGCGTAAAGGTATGAAACAACTTCACAACCACACAATATCGCTATTTTTTGTGTTACAATAATTCAAATTATCACAGATAAATATTTTGTTCTGAAATTAACTCGGTGTACAGTAGTGATCAAAATAGACTAAATCACCTTTTGAAAGTAGCTTGTCTTGAAGTTTTGAAAATATTCGTTCAAAAACACTGAAAATCCAGTAATGAAACAAGTAAATTGTTTATGAGTGTCATTGAATCATTCATTAAAAACTATCCAATTATTTTTTTTTTAAATAGACTGCAGCAATTGACATTTTGTCAGAATATCTATTCGATTTTTGCTTAGTTGTCTATTCAGAATCGTAGGAGAATTCTGATGTAAAAAAAAAAAATGATAAAGATTTTTTAATATATTTTAGGTGAATTTTCATTTTAGTAATTTGTGTGAGAAAAAAAAAAAAAACGATTGAAGACCCCATGAACTGAAGAGTTCATGACTGACTAATGACTGGTGATTGCATGATCTAGTAAAAGCATTTTTTTTATTGCTGAATGAATAAGCATTTAAGCATATTTGGAATTAGCTAATACCACATCAACAAGAATCTTGCACGCCAATGAAAACTCTCTGATTAAAGACTTAAGGTTAGCACCACACTTTTGAACTCTCTTTTGCCTCCCTTTCTTCTACTCTGTCTATTAATCTTTTTTCGCCTCTGTGTTTCTCTGTGACACTCTGATCATTTGCTTTAGCTTTTAAGTCCCACGTCATGAATGCAAGGGAACAGGCAACGATGAGCGCTATGATCAATCACAAATAAATCAAATTATGCTAAGCTAAGTACTTGGAGAGTGAACATAAGGAGAGAGAAATGTTTATACTATGTGGGTCTAATATCAGAAAGCTCACTCCATAGATGTGCATTTTGAGAAATCACCTAAAGGGGAAGATTGACAGATGACGTTTTAAACTCATAATGTACGTTTAACAGTGCCAAATCCCCCCACAAGGCACTATGGGAGTCTCTATCCGCAGGCAGTGTCACATTTAGAAGCTGGAATCTGAATTTATCGCCTTCTGGAATGGAAATGCTCTAAATTCAAATTCAATTACTGTGTAAACTCTTTGGAAGAAAGGCAAGCTTGGAGGAGCGGGTAACTTTAACTTTATATCAGTGTTCATGTGAGTGCAAACTACAAACTAGTTCAGAGACCACGCTGTTCTCAGCATTAATCTTGGGTTTGGGTCGTGGGTTTGGTTTACTGGTAGGGACATTTTAAAATCAGTTAGACGTGTTCAGGTATACATGTAAACAGAAATTTTGAATTCTGCAGTCTTTATGTATTAGATTATTTTAAATGAGCTATTTAATGTGTATCGAGGCTGTATTTAATGTATTTAAAATGGTAATTCATTTCAGCAGACATTGCTCCAGTCTTCAGTGTCACATGATTCTTCAGAAATCATTCTAATATGCTGATTTGGTGCTCAAGAAACATTTCTTATTATTATCAAAGTTGAAAACAGTCATGCTGCTTAATATTTTTGTGGAAACCATAATATATTTCGATACTTTTTGATACTTCTTTCAGAATTCTTGTATCTATGTATCTCACGAAAGTGAGTACACCCCTCACATTTCAGCAAACATTTTAGCATATCTTCTCAAGGGACAATACTATAGAAATGAAACCTGGATGTATTTTAAAGAAGTCAATGTGCTGCTTGTATAGCATTATATATTTACAGCCCTCTGAAAATAACTCAACATACAGCCATTATTGTCAAAATAGCTTGCAACAAAAGTGAGAACACCCTAAGGGATAATAGCTCTATGTCAAAGCCACATGTCCTATTCATCATGTTCATGTTTTTGTCTGCTTGACAAGAGCTGACCTAGCCTAAGAAGATTGGCAACACACTGAATCTGAGTTACTGTATAGGCCAAGGTCATAGAGAGGTTTTCCAAGACGAGTTCCACTCGGAACAGTCCTTGCAAGGTTCAGTCTAAGAAGTTGAGTCCTCGTGCTGTGCGTCAGACACAAACAGATGCACAAGTGGTGCCAGTATTGCTTTAGAGGTTGCAGGAGTGGAAGGTCAGCTTGTCAGTGTTTGCATGGCCGTTGTCCCAGAAAGAAGCCTTTTCTGAAGCCGGCTCACAAGAAAGCTTCAGTTTACTGAAAGCAACCTGTCCAAGAGTATGAATTACTGGAAACATGTCATGTGGTCTGATGAGACTAAGATAAACTTGTTTGTCTCAGATGCTATCCAGCCTGTGTGGTGACGCCCTGGTAAGGAGTATATCAAGAAAATTGTGTCTTGCCTACAGTCAAGTATGGTGGGGGTTGCATCATGATCTGCTGGTACTGGGGAGCTGGGCTTCATTGAGGGAAACATGGATTCCAACATGTACTGTGAAATTCTGAAGCAGGACATGATGCCCTCCCTTCATAAAGTGGGCTGAACGGCATGATAACGACCCCAAACACACCGCCAAAATGACAACTGCCTTGCTGAGGAAGCTGAAGGTGGCCAAGTATTTCTCCAGACCTGAACCCTATTGAGCACCTGTGGAGCGGAAGGTGGAGAAGCGCCATGTGTTTAACATCCAGCAGTTCTGTGATGTCATTATGGAGGGGTGGAAGAGGATCCCAGCAACAACCATGTGCAGCTCTGGTGAACTTCCTGCCTAGGAGGATTAAGACAATCCTCTAAGTGCAATGGTGCTCACACAAAATATTGACACTTTGGACACAGTTTTGACATGTTCACTTGTCAAAGCAGCACATTTACTCCTCTAAAATATATCCAAGTTTCATTTCTATAGTAGTGTCCATAGAGAAGATATTAAAATATTTGCTGAAATGTGAGAGGTGTACTCACTTTTGTGAGATATATGAAGACTTCAGATGCAAAAGCCAAGTCCGTCTAAAGTTTTTGTTTAATATTGACAGTTTTATCTGGCTCCTGTACAGTACAGGTTTCCAAGTACTGGGAACTTCTGAATGGGCTGAGGCTGGGATTTACTGAGTTTGAAGTGAAAGTATTTGATGATCATATACTGTATGTGCGGCGAGCATTCGCTCAATATTATTATCTTATTTTTGACATATATATAAATATATATTTAGGGCTGTCAGATGATTAATCGTGATTAATTGCATCCAAAATAAAAGTTTTTGTTTACATAATATATTTGGGTGTACTGTGTATAATTTTTTTTTATATATGAAGAGTTCAGATGCAAAAGCCTCTAAATGCCATTTGAAATTTTCTTCTAAAATGACCATTTTTATCAAGCTTGTATATTTAAGTTCATTAATTTCACTTAAATGACAATTAATAGGTAATCTGCATTGCCATTTAAGTGAAATTACTGAACTTAAATATACAAGCTTGATAAAAATGATCATTTTAGAAGAAAATTTCAAATGGCACTTAGAGGCTTTTGCATCTGAACTCTTCATATATAAATACACACGCATGCTTGTATATATTTAAGAAATATTTTCATGTATATACTGTATATAGATTTATATATAATTTGCATTATATATAAATATTAATATTTTATTAATAAATTTTTTTTTTTCTTAAATATACATGAATGTTTGTGTATTTATATATAGACAAAATAATTATGCACAGTGCACCCACATATATTATGTAAACAAAAACTTTTATTTTGGATGTGATTAATCGTGATTAATCATTTGACAGCCCTAATATATATATATACATATATATATGATTAATAATTTGATTAATAAAAGGGAATAAAATACCTTAAATTTTCTAATTAAAATATTAACAAATTAACTTGTATTGTACTTGTTTTTTTTTTTCAGAATTTTAACTTAAGTATCTTTACCAGTATATTTACTACCCAAAAATATGCTCATGATGTAGTACCAGGTTCATTAGAACATAAGGAAGAGATGCGCACGCAACAATCTGCAGCATTAAAAGTGAAAATGTGGGATCATTTATCTGTTTTAAAAACCTCTCTTTATATCTGACCATTCCTCTGCAAGCAGTGAACCTGAGCTGCTCTTGCCTGTTCAGGAAATTGATTCCACCCCTTCCAGCTGATGCCCACCATCTTTGTGTTCCTCTTTCTTTTCTTCTCTCTTCCTCTCGCCATCTCTTGCCTCCTCTTTGCCCGCTACCAATCTCTGTCTCTCTATTTTCCTCCTCAACACGGCTGAGAGGCAAGTGCCAATTCTTCCGAGTAATTTGCGAGCTGGGCGGATGATGGGATTGGTGGATTGCGGCACCTGGCGCTGTTTTGCATTGTCAGCCAAATAATCTGTGATTTATCACTCCAGAGATGAGCAGAGAGTGGAGGAAACACAGAACAGAAAGAGTGGAATTAAAGTGAGAAAAAAGAACAAAAAACTGACAGGGAAAGCAGCATTCTGCTGGAAGAAGAAATGAAGCGGAAAAGAGCAGCCGAGATCAACACAATGCATGATATTTTAATTGAGTTAATTAAGTATTGAATACACATATATAAATAAAAGTTCTAAAATTTTTATTTATTTATTGTTTTTAGGTTCAGGAAGATTACTTCTTCATAAACTGTTTAATTGCTTTATTTCCTTTAAGAGTAGCATTTTTTTTTTTACTAAAGAAATATTAATTCTTCCATTTTTACTGTAACCCATAATGTTGTCTAGTTGATTATAAAGTAATGCTTTTGATTTAAATAAAATCATTAATTTCAAGAAGAATTTTTTTTTAAAAAACATATGTTTTCTTTTATTAGGTTTATTCTTAAGTATTGTCGTTCTATTTGTGCTAGAAGAAGTCCGTGTAAGAAGTCCACTCCAAATTTCAGGTCCTGAAGGTCCAAATGGGTCAAACACGACTCATTTTATAGAGGTATTAGAAAACCTCCAATTGTTTTTTGGGTTGTTTGCCTCTCTTGTCGAGACATAATTTTCTCTTTATAGTGCTCTTCTCCACAAAGAAACACTGGCCTCTCTCTCTCTCTCTCTCTCATTGCCCAGTCTCCTCTCCTCCTCTCTTTAAAATAGAGACAGAGATTAAATCGATTTTTCAGTGTCATCAAACCCATGGCTCAGCTCTTTGGCTTTGACGAAGGGAAGTGTTTATACAGGTTCGTTCCGAAGTCATGAAATAATACGCCATCAGCTGCAAGATGGAAGGAAAGGGGAAATGAAAGAGAAAAAAAATATAAGATGGGCATAAGATGGACACGAGCGCGAGTTCGCGGGCGAATTTAATAATGCGGAGCGTTGTTAACCAATTGATCCATATATAAGGTGCTCCGGATTATAAAGCGCACTGTCGTTTTTTTGAGAAAATTAAAGGCTTTTAAGTGCGCCTTATAGTGCGGAAAATATGGTATGTTTTATGTGACAAAATGCTAATGGAGGTTAAAAACATCTGAAAAGAAATACAAAATGACTGTAACACCTCCTAATTAAATAATGTGTTTGTGTATAGTTCTTTTGAAATTGTTTTCATCCAAACAACATTATATAAATATACTTAATTTTTACCATGAATATAGCCATACAAGCTGCCATGTTGTGTAAAAGAAATCGTTGCCATGCATTACAATAATTTATTTATTAAAAGTTGATTGTTACGTGACTGCACATTAAATTATTACTGCCTCACATCAATCGGTTTGTCGACGAATGATGCTGATTGCAGACCCTCTTACATGTATGGTTCATCACCCGAGTTTGAAGCAAACTGCTTAAACCCATATAGCTTACAAAATATAAATAATATTTACAGAGCTGACTATGGACAAATGAGGCGAAGAAATAAAACAAGATATAATGTTTAAAACAAAATGTGCTGCACATAGTTTTAAATGAGGATTTTATTTTTCGTAAACCGAGTTAAACATAAATTGTAACCATTGATCTCTAAGCACAGCGTCCCTGGGAAGGCCAAACAAAGGTGAATTGACTCCAGCATGAAAATAACAGCGTCTTGACGACATGGCGACAAACAAACTCTACAAACGATACACTTCCTCTTCTCCGTGGGAGCTCAACAAGACCACGCCCCCTTTTTTGCGTATTCCTGTGGGCGGAGATTAGTCAAAAACTGTTCTAATTACGTCATTAAAAAAAGGAAGTTGAGGGATGTAGTCCAAACTGGACGATTGCGAGAATAGCTTTGGATTGCGAGTATTGTTTTTTGTCCAGTAGTATTTCTCTGGTGTTTCAATAAATGCAAATGTCGAATATGCTGCTTATTTGTAACTTTGGTGGAAAAGTGTGATGCTGTGTCCCAGCTTCCAGAATGTTTTTCTCATGTCGTGTTTTTGATGTTCTGATATGGCCACATGGCACTTTAGCTGCTATTTTCCCGTGTCATTAGCCTTGCAGTCCTCAGACCTGACAGTCATTTCTGCTGCAGGGAATGACAGGGTGGCGGCTCATAGAGCAACACTGGAGATGATCAGAAAGATAGGTGGATTGAAAAAGGTGCAAATTGCAAGAACAGAGATGGAAGCAAAGGTGGAGAAATTGAGCGTAGCATCTTTGCAGGGAATTCTGGGTAATTGCTCTTTCAAGAGTCACACATATACACAAAAACTTTAGGGCTTCTAGAAGGTGCCTTTTATCAACTGTTGTTTTCTGTGTTTGTGTGGCAGAACATTTAACCCTATATAAAAACATCCACAGCATGGGAACTGTTATACATCCTCTCAGGGCTTGTGTGTGTGGATAGGTGTGGGAGACACTTTATTAAGTGAAAAATGAAATGACATTTTTATCTCGTTTTCCTTCTAATTGCTTGCGCTGAATGAATCATTTTAGTTTGTTTTGCTTTTAAAAAGCATCTCCGTTTAAAGGGACACTCCACCCATTTGCATTAAGCTTTCCATTGTTAGAAACCCAGTTATACTATTGAATGGTCATGCAATTCCCCTGAGACGAGAGAAATCTGCTATTTACCTTTTTCACTTAAAGCTAAGCTAGCAGACTCTTGTTCTGTGGAAAAAGCCGAGTAGTAACTTTAGGGGTTACCGTCCTCTTTTTCCAGGATTCAGCTTTTGCTTTCTGCAGTCGACATGCATTGTTTACATGCACAGCTTTTGTTTAAATCTAATTGAATTCATTCTGATTGGTGAATGTGAATGTAGTGTTTACATGAATGCTAAAAAAGTGATCGGTTGATGTGCGTTTTAACATTGCTAAGAAAATTCCCGCTCCTCAGTGAGAGATACGAGACCGGTAACATACGTCTCACAGGTTTCGCTCATCAGTAATCACGCCACCAGCCTTGCGTCGTTCTCCAGAAGGCCCTAGCCTCGCCCTGCTCGCCAAAGTAAACATGATGAATGGCGACTGTAGAACACAAAAGCCGAATCTTGAAACACATTTTCTGATTTTCTTTCACATTTTCTCACATTTAGTGATTACACCATCAGACGAGATCCGAGATCCGTTTTTCAGGTATATATCAGGTTTCATACAAGTTAATTTGATTCTTTAGGGTCTAAATGAAAAGTTTGTAATATATTTTAATTAAAAATTCTCATTAGTATTGTAAGAAAACACTAATTTTAGCTCTGTTTTCAGCACGCCGTTTCAGTGCATATGCCTTTAAATGATAATGAGCTTCGCTCACTTCACCCCTCTGTTCTGCGGGCGTTTAGACACAACGCACGTGGAGTGTTGCCTTGACAACAGTTGAGGGTATATTTTGGAGAGAGAATGGCAGCGAGAGTCTCATCTGTGCAAATGTATCAGTTTAAACTGGATTCAGACCCGGAACAAGATGACAGCTTTATATTGATCCTCATTTATAAAGCAGTCTGGTGAGAAATGATTCGCGCAAACATGAAATCATTGACATTGCTCGTGGGGAATATTCCCTTCGACAACAAAACTCAGCCACTGTGTCTTCAGCATTTCGGATTTCGGAACATCAAAATGACTGTGTTCATTATTACACCCAAGAACAGAACACCACAATCGCTTAGACGCCATTCTGCTCCAGTCTATCAACAAAGGCGGACTATGATGACAGCTCACCCCGGGGCAGGGATGTGTTGAAACACAGATGTCAATCAACAATCGAGGGAGGGGCGTCCTACCATTTGACGTCACACGGAGGAACGGCTCAATTTGAGACAGGGAAAACATATAAGGAGATTAAAACAAAAACACTGGATAGACTTTTATCATTATATGATGGTTGTGTACAGGCACTGCCAACACATATTTCAGTACAATCAATTTGAAAAAGTGCATGTACCATTATATGATCCCTTTAAAAAATTGCATTCTCCAGGTTTTTCTCTGTCATTGTCCTTGTTAGGTGATCATTATTAACAGGACACATGTTAAGGAACATGTTTATGAAATAAAATCACTCAACAGACCACACAAGCTTGAGCATTTTGAGCCACACATGACACACATGCACATTCATTTTAGATTTCATCATGCCCCCGTGGTGACCCTGAGCTGTTACAGTGAGATGTGACTGCTTCACACTGGTTGAGCTTGTGTGTGTGTGTGTGTGTGTGTGTGATTTACCGGTAGGGAAATTATAGTGCTTTGTTCGCCATGACAACATGACACAGCCCATCAAAGTGTCATAAACGTCCAGTGGGTACAGACCACCACTAATCATGACAGAGAGAGTAAAGAGGGCAAAATATATAGAAAAGATTAGAAAAAAATAAGTCTATATAACAAAAGAAGAAGAAGAGTGAAAAGACAATAAGACTAACAGGGAGACACTCACTTGTCTGTTTTCCTAGTTTTCCCATAATTATGTGATTATGTGGTGGGAGGAAAATATAGCAAATGCCACAGCCATTACAAAATCAGCAAAACACTCACAACTGTTCCATCCACCACTACTTCTCTTTTCTGTTTCTCTCGCACTGCAGGTATCTGTTGGTTGTGATGAGGTGTTGGTGAATGGGAAAGAGATGAGGGGGCGTGTCTCGCTTCAAGTGAACTTTACCTACCTCTATTTGACCAGCCAATTAGAGCTCACAGTTTGGGTGCCACGGTTACCCCTCCAGATTGACGTCTCTGATGCCGAACTCAGCCAAGTCAAAGGATGGAGGGTGCCCATCATCACCAACAAGAGGTGCGTGTGTGTGAGGCAGTGAAAGGTATATTTACTATATACACTGAATGTGTGTGTGAGAAGACATCTGAGGAGAAGGGCACACTGTTTTTAGCTACAGAGATCCTGCACTATCCCTTTTATTTTCATGGTATTTGCTGTCTGTTTGTGTGTGGATATATGTCTATTTTTTTTTCACAGCCCAATTCTGCTTATTGGCCTTCAGTCTGTCTGCTGGGCCTATTTTTCAATTTGGCCAATTTCTGTCCATCTGCCTGTAACAACAAAACCACTGTTACCACCAGGAACCACAGATGCGCACACACGCACAAACTTACACCCCACGCAATGCTTCCCCCTGGGTGAACTGGAAATTTGAAGTAATCACAGTTTCAGAGAGAGAAAGAAAATAGGAGGAAAGAAAAGACGAGGCAAGGGGGAAAAAACAACAGAGAAAAAAACAGACGTTGAAATAATAATAAAAAGAAAAGAAAAGAAAATTGGATAATTGCTGGAAATTATTTTTCTCAGTTCTGATCATTCAGGTAACCAGCTGCATCTTTTCCACACAGTGTTTTCTTTAGTGGCATGTTTTAATATGCAAAAATCAAACTGAGATGTGAGAACTAGTAAATAATGATTTAAATTACTTCACACAGAGCTGGAATATAGTGTACTGGCAGTTTGGATACTAATTTGGTAATTTTGTGTTGATTTTTTATTTATTCTAATTTTTGGAGCTTGACAACCCCTGTCTATTCACTTTTACTTTAAAGGAACACGCCGACTTTTGGGGACTTCGCCCATGTAGCAGTGCTTTGCCTTCTGAGAATATAGTTCCCAGTATGCATATGGTTAGAAGATGCGACCTTGATGTTTGTCCATGCTGTGACTATACAAATCACAATATGTAAATAGGAAAATATCGGCATTATTTTGTCACTTATTAACCCCTAGTTGCTCCAGAGGCATACGATCTCTGAGATGTATAGCAATTGTAAGTCGCTTTCGATAAAAGCGTCAGCTAAATGAATAAATGGAATGTAAATGTAGTAGGCTAGTTGGAGCCGTTTACCTCTAGTATTTGTGCTAAGCTAGGCTAGCGGTGGGTGCGTCAGAAAGAGTTACGGCACGCACGGAGATGAGAAGGGTATGTATGGACTTATCTAACTCTGGGGGATACGGTGAATAAGCTGAAGTCCCAAAAAGTCGGTGTGTTCCTTTTAAGGAAAAGTCCTGCATGGCCAATCTGATTTATATATTTTTCTGAGTTTCATGTAAGAAAGTAAGTCATAAAGGTTTGGAACAACATGAAAGTGAGGCATGATGCCTGAACTTTGGAGATTATTTATGGATAAATGGTAAAATGGACTGCATTTATATAGCGCTTTCATAGACCTAATGGCCACCAAAGCGCTTTACATATTGCCTCACATTCACCCATTCACACACACATTCATACACCGACGGCGGTGTCAGCCATGCAAGGCGCCATCCAGCTCGTCGGGAGCAGCTGGGGTTAGGTGTCTTGCTCATGGACACCTCGACACTTGGTCAGGTGGAACCGAGGATTGAACCACCAACCTTTCGGTTTGTAGACAACCCACATGAACCACTGATCCACTGCCGCCCCGGATAATTTATTAAAGTTTTTTTTTTTTTATTCCAAGAATGTCATTTCTAATAAATCATTATTTCCACTTGAACAGCTCGACTCAAAGTCAACCCATTTGTGTTGTGTTTATTGAATGTTATGATTGTACATGGTGGCATATCAATAACAATGTTTCTACCCTTGTACTTCAGGGCTTCATTACATAGCCAGACTCATGTCACCACTTCATAGTCAATACAATTGTAATTCTGATTTCTAAACATGTAGATTTTAAATCTCTTATCTTATCTGCTTTCCGTGTTGCCCAGGCCGACCCGGGACAGTGAGGACGATGAGGAGGATGAGAGGAAGGGCAAAGGCTGTGCCCTGCAGTATCAGTATGCTCTGGTACGTGTTCTCACACACTTCGTGGCCGAGCCAGCTGACCCTGGTGGGGAGCTTGTGCACATGCTGGGTTCTGATTGGTCTGCTGACATCACAGAGATGGTCCTGGACTTCCTAAAAGTGGAAGATACACGCACTGCTCGACTAATTGATGGAAGGGTGCTGGTGGGAAGAGACCTGGGAATGACCACTATACAGGTATCTTTCCTTGCAAGTGGGACTCTGTAGGGCCGACCTGATGGCATTATCTGAAAGGATTGGTTAAGGGGGTGGGTGGGATCCTGTGTGATTGTAGTGGCTTTCCTCTATACTTACCGTGTATGAAGTTCTGTTAAGGGAGTTTGAGGGGAGCCCCTTACTGGCTTGATTTATTATTTGTGCAAGTTTGGTTTTGTGCTTGACGGTGATGGCATTATACCAGTCTGAGATATTGAAAGTGAGTATGGATTCAATGAGTGACCGGTAGACTCTTAGTTAAAATGTCCTTTCTTACACTAAAATCTAAAACTAAAAGTTTCCTCAGCAGGTGTAAGCTGTGTTCTTATACACAGTATCTGCGTGCTGTGAAAAAAGACAGAGATATGTCCATCATATTTGGCACATTAGTACAGTATATGTGAAGAGTTCAGATGCAAAAGCCTCTAAGTGCCATTTGAAATTTTCTTCAATCAAGCTTGTATATTTAAGTTCAGTAATTTCACTTAAATGGCAATGAAGATTACCTATTAATTGTCATTTAAGTGAAATTATTGAACTTAAATATACAAGCTTGATAAAAATGGTCATTTTAGAAGAAAATTTCAAATGGCGTTTAGAGGCTTTTGCATCTGAACTCTTCATGTGGTCCCAGGGAATCAAACCCATGCCTTATTTATTCATGGTCAGTTAGTTTTACTGTATCTGCTTGGTGAGCAGCTCAGTTTTTAAATAAATTCAGCTTACATTATTTACTGTTGACAAATAAATAAAGAACCTGAGAGATAGTAACACCTCCCTTGTCAAACACACTGGATATATTCACCCCTCATTGCAAAGATGTTATTGCATGTGAGTGATAACAAGCTTGTTTGCCTACAGGTGTTAAAATCTCAGCTGTGTTGAATGCTCAATCCAGATTCAAGTGTTCTGTTGGCTAAGACTCCCCTGTGTGTTTATGTTCATTTTCTCTCCATGTGTGTTTTCATGTCTGTCAGTCTCCATTTGCAATATATAACGTTTCACATTATTGCGCCGCAAGTCTTTGTTATGACACCTTGACATAAACCAATACATCATAACCTGTCAGTGGCTTCTTTATGTCAGGGTTATGAAGGTGTCATGTCAGTCTTATGAACACCCCTTCAAGTAAAGTGTTACCAAATTCTCTCTGTTTTTTTTTCATGTTGTCTCTCTCCCTATCGTTTATGCTTTCGCCACCCCTTTGATTTCCTGCCATTTTTGTTATTTCTTCCTTTACTCCCCTCAGCTCGGGAATCCTCATGGTGTCAGTTATGTCCATGCTAACAGAATATGATGCTTGACGATTACATGTTGAGTCTGAGAGCTCTTTGTAGACCTGCCATACTGCCTGTCTGTCATAGTAAACCAATTGCAAAGAGTCAGTTTTTTATTGGCTCTTCTTTGCTTTACGTTTGTAAGGATGGGACATATTATATAATCGAAACTGGGACAGGAAAGGGTGTTCAAATAATTAAATTGCAAACAAAGAGATGATAGATAGATAGATAGATAGATGGATGGATGGATGGATGGATGGATGGATGGATGGATGGATGGATGGATGGATGGATGGATGGATGGATGGATGGATGGATGGATGGATGGATGGATGGATGGATGGATGGATGGATGGATGGATGGATGGATGGATGGATAGATAGATAGATAGATAGATAGATAGATAGATAGATAGATAGATAGATAGATAGATAGATGTTAATCTGTCTGAGAATGGGATCATTGGTGCCTCCATTTTTATTTATTTCCCAGGTAATATCCCCTTTGTCTGACTCCATTCTGGCTGAGAAGACCATCACAGTGCAGGATGATAAAGTCACCATCACTGATCTGGGAGTTCAGCTGGTGGGCTCTTTGAGTCTCTCACTGCAGCCCAGCTCCACCAACAACAGAGCCTTCTACATCACAACCACTGCTCAGGACCTGTTGCACACACCCAAACAGGTGAGAGCCACGAGAAGTGACCACCAGAATAATTCATTTTACAACCATAAACTACTTAGCATGGAAATCCAGACCCAAATCCCCAAACTCTGTCTACGAACTAAAGCAAAGTAGCATTTGATCTTGATCTAGTAGAGTTTGATCTTACCAGGTTAGACAACATGAGGCTTGGAGAACAAACTAGAACTGCCGCTCAGAAAGACAATTGCATTCTTTTTAGGCTGACGTGTTGGAAAACATTTGTTAGGCTCCACATCAGAAATAGGCACTAATAATGTGACACTTCAGAATACATATGAAGAGTTCAGATGCAAAAGCCTCTAAATGCCATTTGAAATTTTCTTCTTTAATTATGATTTTTATCAAACTTGTATATTTAAGTTCAGTAATTTCACTTAAATAACAATTAATAGGTAATTATCATTGCCATTTAAGTGAAATCACTGAACTTAAATATACAAGCTTGATAAAAATGATCATTCTAGAAGAAAATTTCAAATGGCACTTAGAGGCTTTTGCATCTGAACTCTTCATATTCAGTCATTTTTTAAAGGGTATGTGGCTAAGGAGAGTGTTTAAGAAATAGTCAGGTAAAGGAACAACTTGGGAAAAAAAACAGACTGCTTCTTACTTGCATACTTTCCTGACCATGCAACATTTTAAACGAGTCATTGTAAAGCACACCTATCAACCGTCCACAGTTTGCCCTGCCAACAGTATAGATACCATGGCAGAAATAATCCACTATGCAAACACATCCCGCAGAATACCATCTGTTTGCTCTATTAACCCATGGCCCCTCAATTGATGCACCGGTGTTCATGTTGGCCTTGTTATAACTGAGAAGTGAAAAGCTCTAATATTCTACTTCCTCCTGTGCTGTTTGGAATCATCTGATTAAAGTATTTAAAATAGCGGCTCTGCTAAAAACCGAAATGCATTCCCTGGCTTCTGCCAGAGTTTTCCCACGCACAAGGCCCAAGGTTAACTACGAGTGAATGAGAGTGGGTGGGAAAACACTGCAAGAGTCTCATTTGGAGTTGTTAGAAATTATGGATATTAAGAAAAACACTTTTTGTCTCATTTGAAGAAGCTGCCAAAATCAAGGTGGCCACATATCTGGAGGGTTTTTTTTAACACTATTTCTGACACTAGCGTAGTTGATCTGCAGTTTGGGTTTCACTCAAGCATTTGTGATTAACTCCACACACTCTACAGCCTGTATAATTATAATACAAATCCTATAATTACTTCTCCCTTTCCTTGCATAGTACTTGATATTTCTTAAATATATGTCTATATGTTTAGATAAGCTAAAGTTAATTTGCAAAGTTTGCAAGTTCTGCTACAGATATTTTTGTTTTCACTTGATTTGAAAACTTCACTCAAACATGAAAATGGCGTCATTGTTTACATTGTCAGTTTGAACAGTATGACTATTTCTTCTGTGGATTTTTTTAATAATAAACATGTTTTTTTGGATACATTGAAAGCATACAAGGTTTTAATGTTCACACATGCACAAATAAAGTCATACAGGTTTCTAACAACATGGGTGAGGAAACCATGACAGAACTATCCCTTTAAAGCAACTCTTTTTCAGAATCATAAAACTGTTGAGTTATGTTTCCCTGTAGTTGATGGTAAGGAATGATGTGAAACAATATTTGTTTCAGCGGGGAGTTAGTCCAGAAGATGATGTGCCACCTTGAATTTGATGCTGTAACCAAAAAAAATTGTATGCAGCTCCAATCTGTACTCGTAATGTAGTCTTTTTACTGCAGGACTTCCTGTTGGGCATGCACTTTCACCTCACAGTCAGGTGAAGAGGATGTTTATTGTTTTCAGCACTCCAACTTAATTGCCTGTTCTTTTTTATTTGTTGTATGAATGACTGAGCCTTTTAAAGGTAAATCTTAACTTGTAGTGCTCCTGCATTTATCATGGATATTTTTTTAAAACCACATGTTCATTTTCTCGTATTTGAGGCGTGGTTTACGAATGCCCAGAGCCGTATAATTGGGTGCTACGAATGTCTATCAAATGCGCCTGTACGTGGCAAAAAGCCAATCGGTTCAATGATACCAGATGACATATGTAGAGGGACAGAAGATTAGACGATGAAGGCGGCGATGGGTCAGAGATTTAGGATGTTTAGTAGATGAAAACATGTTTCTCAATGTCAAGGAATCAAGGATACTTCCTTGGCAGGACGAGTCCTTCCAAGTCATTTCCTTCAGAGGCTAGACGAGGCTCCTCTTTAGCATTCGGAGAACACGTAAATGAAACAGGCTAGCAAGTGCACGTCATTGCATTATTGCATTAGTGAAAGATCCACTTTGGGTGCTGCAAAAATGGTAGTGCTACTGGTTTGGTTGCTGTATCGCACTGTTTTAAACACACTTGACAGTCCTTATTTTGTCTTGTCAGCCCTCATAGAAATAAATAAATAAAAGTAAGGGATAATGTATAGCGAGACGGTTGTTATAGCTAATACAACCCCGCAAACTCTAATGCGAAACGGAGGGGTCTTGAATCAGCCTGAAGGGGTTGTATTCACTGTAACAACTGCCTGGCTATACATTTTACCACTTATAACATGTCTACCTATCAAATAAATCAATATTTTGACACAAAATATTGATTTAAAAAGGAGTGTATTCATCTAAAAACAATTATATTACCGGAGTGAGTAACTGCGTCCATAGCAACACAATCTAGCTGTTAAAACACATGAATTGGTAAAATATATGTTCAATGAAAAGGCTAATGTTATACAAAGTAAAAATTAAAAAAAGTGAATCACCAGTGAAAGAGAACAGCTTTAAATCCCTCCTCTGCAAATCAGTTAAGCCGATATGTTTAATGTCAAACATTAGGCTGTATACAAAGGTAACTTCGCGTCCGTTGCCATGGTCCATAGATAAACAAACTGCATAAAATCGCGCTGCGGCAAGGCAACATGGGGAAACCCTGGCTACAACTTTTACAGTAAGTCATTTGGTTTTCTTGGGAAAGGGATAGTTTAGCCAAAATGAAAATTCAGTCATGATATTCCATGCAATTTCTATGAATGGCTTCAAGTGGCTTCAAAAAGGGTGCAAAACTCTGTAAAAGTCCATATAACTCACGCACTATATAGACTTTGGTCTAAGAACTTTCAACAGTTCAACTTGGATCAACCAATTCAATGAAAACATGAATCATTCAATAAAGAGCGATCTGTGCAATTCTCTAATAATTTTCATCTTGTGTTTGACAAAAATGAGTTTGAAACAGCATTGTAGTTAGTAAATAATGTCGGAATTTACATTTTTGGAAAACTTGTCCTTTAAACCAGGTTTCTGTTTCTCTCCACCTCTCTTTTTTTTTATTATAGGAGGCTATCATCAGTGCATGGATTCAGTACAGTGATGGCTCTGTGACCCCTCTTGAGATCTATGACCCCAAAGACTTTACTCTAACCATCACCTCACTGGATGAGAGCGTGGTCTCCACCTCTCAGGAGCAATCCCAGCGCTGGCCTGTGGTAGTGGCTGAAGGCGAGGGCCATGGGGCGCTGGTGCGTGTGGAGATGATGATCTCAGAAACCTGCCAGAAATCCAAGAGGAAGAGCATTTTGGCAATGGGCATAGGAAGCATACAGGTGAAGTTCGGACAGAACGACCTGGAGCAGAGGAGTGGAACTCAAGAGGAGAACAGTCTGGACAACAGCACAAATGAACAGAGACATAAGGTACTAGAACAGGATAAAACAAGCGGAGTAGATGGCTGGAAATACACAAACACTGCGGTAGAACGGGAAGAGTCAGTCCTGAAGAAAGTCACAACCCCAAAGACTACGCTAACTAGTCGTTCCGGGGGCAACAAGCAGGGTGGGGGACAAAACAACAACCCTGTGGACTATACCAGTTATCCAGTGCAGGTAGACCTACCTGGCGGGGCAGAGAGCGACTTGACCCAGGCTCCAAGGGGTCTGTCAGACCTAGAAATTGGTATGTACGCCCTGCTTGGAGTCTTTTGCCTTGCTATCCTTGTATTTCTTATCAACTGTGTCAGTTTCGCTTTCCGCTACCGCCACAAACAGCTTCCTGTTCTGGAGCAGGGCAACATGAACCACGCCCATGATTGGGTGTGGCTAGGCAACGAGGCAGACCTGATGGATCATCATGGCGACCACGGGCCGCTGGCACACAACGACGAGTGCACGACTGCAATAGATCGCAACGAGGGGTGCGAGGAGAGCAAGTACCTCCTCAACGGGAGCACCATTCAGAAAAGCGGATCTTCGCATGGTCGCAGCATCCCCCATGTGCACTCCGATCCACGGTCCTGTTCGGGAAATGACCCCAGCGGAAAAATCGAACCCCTTAACAACTCTCCTAGCGCTGCCAAGCGCAAAAGGGTCAAGTTTACTTCCTTTGCCACCGTACTACCAGACGAAGGTGGGCCATACACCAACTCCATCCTTATTGGGAATGAAGACGACATCAAGTGGGTCTGTCAAGACATAGACCTGGGACAGTCAGCTGAGCTTAGAAGCTACATGGAGAGACTGCAAGACAATCTGTAGAAGCTAGGAAGAGAAAGAAAGTAAGGGAAAGCGAGAGGGCGGACACACAAAAACTCACCAGAAATGCCTTTGCACTGTGGGGGGAAAGCAGAGAGAGAGAGAGAGAGAGAGGAGAAGAGAGATGAATTATTAAAGAATCGAAAGTGGATGTAAGTAGGGAGTAGGAAGGAATAAAATCCATTGGGAGCCTCGAGTTAAGTACGAAATTCACAGAAAGGGGAAACGGGTGAAGAGAGACTGGCACATTCACACTGGCTCCTACGATCGGTCCAGGTGGCGGAGAGAGAGCAGCTGCCAATTGGTTTGCACAGGGACAGAATGCCAGTTACCGACACCCTAAATAAACAAGCCCAAACAAGACCAGCGTGAAAAAGAAAGGAAACAAACTTGACAGCTGTACAGAAAATCACAGTCCGTGAAAGTCAATGAACGTGGGTTGTTATGGCTAATGTAATTTAGTTTTTATTTATTTATTTAGATTCAAATTCATAGGATTGTGGACAGATACAACAGATCTTATTTTTTGAGATAATCCCAGGCTTTTTCCAGATTAGTATGTAACTAGACCAAAACAGGCCCTCAAAGCACCCAGTCTGCCCCAGATCCAGGTGTGTGTTTGTTTTTTAACGCTTATTTTGTACCGTCTGTCCCTCCTGTGTGAATACCGAGGCGATGGCCATGGACATGTGGGATTCCCCCTGGCTGGAATCTGTACCAGCTATATCTGCACACACACTGTTTAAGGAGTCGGTGAAAAACACCAAAACACCACAGTCCTCCCTCTCCATCTCTCCTCTGGGAGAAAAATACAAGACATAGATGATGAAAGCAACATGGGAATAAAGACTCCTCATGCACTGTCCATTTGATCAAGTGAATGTGGCAAAAAGGACTTCTTTTGAGCCCCATCGGGAGGTTGTTCATTTGCACAATAAGAATAACACAGCAAGTGCATAGTGGCCCTCGGCTAATCTGAGGCTAGCCCATCTGACTGTCTATACAGCAACTAATCCAGAAGTACAACCTGACAGTTTGAAGATGCGATGATGAACATGGCACGGACTGTGTAGAAATGCAAGCCCACAAAATTGAGTTGTGTGTTATAAAACCATATGATTGCTGTGATAGAAAAATATACAGAGTAGATATGGTCTATTACTCTCCAGTATGGTAAATGTATGAATGTTTCTCTTTTTATTGAGGCGAAATGTACATCATTTGCCCCCTTTTTACATGGCCGGAGCACCTCCCCATGGTTTTTACATGTCCTATTGGTTTTAAAGCAACTTTCTATTTCTGCCTCACTAACCCCAGCATTTACCTTACGGCTCCTTGAATCATTGTTGTTTATATTACTGAAGAGTTGTAGGGAAGGACAGATGTGGAAACCTTCTTTTTGAAAGCTCAGGTGAAAATACGCTCACAGATGAACAGTGGTAGAACTGAAATGTAGATTGTAAGAATGCAATATTTATTTGTAAGTGTAATATGAGATAGGATGTAAATAAAATGATTAAAATTTCTTGTGGACACTGCAAGAAGGCTGCTGCCTACATTTTCTCAAAATCGACACACAGAAGAGTCATGGGGCCATTTGAGTGTTTCATATGTCCATATGAATAAAAATGAAAGGCTTTAAAATGTTTAGACATGTCATGGGTTCTGTCACAATGTCTGATTCCCCATTTGCACAGGGTTCAGTATTTTCATTTGATATCAATTTCTGTTTGTTTCAAAGGTGATTAGTAAGGGAGAGCAGAGCACATTGAATTCATTGTAAGTGTTAATTCTACACCAGGCCAAAAAAAAAAAAAAAAAAAAAAAAACTTAAATTGTGTGTAATTTTAAGGAAATAAATAAATGGTTCATATGATATATTATTTGATTCTGACCCTAAAACTCCAAATTACATAAAACATTTAAACTGGACTTTTAACTTAAATATCTGTGTTTGTTAATAAAACTGTATTATTATTATTATTATTATTATTATATATTTTTTATTGCTCCTGCACAGACCTTCCATGGCAAGGGTGAATACATTGAGCATTTATTGAGTGTTACATTTACTCTCCCCTATCAGAATTGCTCTTTGTCATAAGTGATGTGTGATTCCATCTATTTGACATCCTTAAAGATACACTGAAATGCTTATTCATTTTGACAGCAGTTTAAGCCAGTGTTTGCATCCAGTTGAGATGTTTAGGATCTCCCAATATGTTTTAGATGTCTCTTTATTTAACACAGAAAGAAGAATTGAATCCGTTTTTTTTTTTAAATGAGACATTTAACAATATTCTGTTATGTGGGTCCCCAGGAAACACTGGTTTAAGGGACAGCAGTGTAAGTTTCCGGGGGAAAAAAAACAAAAAAACCTTCATTCCAAAAGCTACAAGCTAATCCCTTTCCCCACTAAAACATTCATACCCCATTTTATTGAGTTGAAGTGACAGGATATCTTGTTTTCCAGGTTTCCTCATGGGATTGGTCTGACTTTTACTGTATGAAGTTTCATTTCATTCCGGCCTTGACTCTCAATATAGCGGAGCGACTGTTTTCCTATTATGCTGCTTAGTTTAAGCACTATCCAGTTTATTGTCAGTTGTGACTGTAAATTATAGAGAAACCATATAATAGAATGTGAGAGAGAGATGTTGAGCTCATGTGTTTGCCAAGGCCACCGTTGACACCTCTTCAACCAGAATAATATACTGAATTGTAACAATAACGCTCTTCGTTCACCATCCACACAAGGCCTTAGATGCAGCGTCACCATGTCTAATGACTCAAGATGGAGAATATTCATCTTTTTTTCCATATTCATCCACTTAGTGATATTCTGATGTGTTTTTAGATAATCTATTCCTAAATACTCGTTCAATTTTTTTCATAAACCATGTTATATTCTGATATATACGAATACCTGTTTTCATATACACATACATATTTGTCTGATAAAGCAACTTCGTGTTCATGTATACAAAAATCTATATTTTCATATAAATAAGTTTTAAAGACACCATGATTTTGTACAAACATACAGATGCAGAAAGGATGAAATTACACCTGCAATTCCCTACGCTTTCATTTTACGGAAGTACTGTACCAACATCCGTTAACTTCCCTTTGCTGGTATTTGTTCAGTAATACCCTCATTGTGTAAAGGCTTTGTCATTAAAGTTGTTGCCTACTGACATGCATGGATTTTTGTTTTTTTCATTTTCCTTTTATTCCTAAATGTAATCCTTGTCATGTCGTATTGTTTACGGAACTTTTGAACAGCTGATTAGCACTACAAATACATGAATGTATCTATCCTTTGCTCACTTTATAGGCTTATGCAACGCACTTATGTATAGTCTCTGTAATTAACGCACTTATGTATAGTCTGTGATTCTGATCTATTTTATTTTTCAGTGCAAGGAGAGCAGCTTTGATGTACACCAATGACTAAATTTTTGGACAACACATACCAGACATTCTATTAGCCCCAGTAAAAGCATCAGCACAAGGTAAAGTTTGTGTGCAGTAACTGTTGGTGAGATGTACACCGCTGTACACATTTCATTTGGACTGCTTCAACAAAAGATTGCACAAAAATACTCTGTAATGAACCCCACTATCTTCCACTTGGACTTCAAAGTAATTTTTTTGAATTTGGACCCATTTTTCCCCTCTCAGAAAAGATGGAACAGTCATTATGCTGCTGTTTCAGAGGCGGAGAGAAAAGGTAACAGGCTGCATTATCATTGTTTTATCAAATAGGTGTCATTAATTTAGTCAAGGGGGCTTTCACAGAATATTACATTGTTTTGGGTTCTTAAAATTGTTGTTTACTGTCACTGACATATGTTATAGACCAAACATATACAAAAATATAATTATATAATATAAATGAGAAATGATTAAATTACATTATAATAATAAATTATTATTTATAATAATTGATAGGCTTTTAAATAATGCCAGTTAATTTGTTTCTTTAGGGTCTAAATGAAAAGTTTGTATATACTCTAATTAAAAATTCTCATTAGTATTGTAAGAAAACACTAATTTTACCTGGTCAAAAACAGCTGTTTTCAGCACGCCATTTCAGTGCATATGCCTTTATATGATAATGAGCTTCGCTCACTTCGCCCCTCTGTTCTTTGGAAGTTTAGACACAACGCACGTGGAGTGTTGCCTTGACAACAGTTGTGGGTATATTTTGGAGAGACAAGAATTGATTTTTATCATTATATGATGGTTGTGTACAGGCACTTCCAACACACATTTCAGTACAGTCAACTGGAAAAAGTGCATGTACCATTATATGATCCCTTTAAGAACTATATCGAAATTAGAATTGGGATTCAAAATATCACATTTGTGTATATTGGAATAAATAGAAAAGAAAGCCTCTCTTGTTTGCCTGAGAGTCTGGCTTGGAATCACTGGCTCTGTAAAGATTGAAAACCCCTGTTTTAATCAATTGGGCCATCCCGTTCTTTTAAAGAGCTTTCTAAGTGATTCAAAATGGAAAATTAGCTTACCCTTACACATCTCTTTTTCCTTTTAAATCGTCTCATTTTCTAGTGACATAAAACAGATGGCTTAGTTTTTCTTGCTCTCTCAGCCACTCGTCTTTTTCCCTCCCTTCCCTAAACAAATTCTATTCCAATTTAGTGGCTTCCATTAACATGTGTTTCTGCACAGGGCAGTGATTTACTGCTGGTATCAAATACATATTGCCAACCAAGTGAGACATGCAACCTTTCATTTTCACGCCGTCGCGTTACAAATTCGACATGCTACATTAACAAGAAAAATGGCTGTGCTTGGCAAAGCCAATGGGAAGTGGCCTGTGTCTTTAGATGGCATTTCTTTCATTCCACTTTCATTACTGTGTGCTGTCACTGTTGTGCTTTAAGTTGGAAGAGTGTGAGTGTTTGTGAGTCATCACAAATGTCATGTGTGTATGTGAGAAACGCATAAATGTGGCACTGCTGAAGTGAAACAGACCAAGTGGTCCCAAGTTTAACAAGGACCTTACCTGTGAATGACCACACTTGAGCTTTTGCCTATAAATTATGCTTCACAGAATATTAAAGTAATACATTTCAATGAGGGGAAAGAAATTGCCCATAGCTTTATTCTCTGAAATTAATGCACTTTAAGGTTTTCAAGTGATTGTGGTTCATGACCCAGGTTTCTTATTGGACATCAAGTACCAACATTATCATACTACAGTAAACAAAAATGTTGCAAAAAAATAAATAAAAAAATCACACAAGATAGACAGATAGATATTCAAATATGCATTAAATTATAGATTATTTACATATTTCTCTTTGCATTTTGCAGTGTTTTCCCTGCTTTATGCAACCCTATTGAAATAATAATACCCTATTGACCCATTTTGTATGTTTTGTGTGTGTACTTTGAACAATGTTGTTTCCCAGAACATCAGCTTGATCATTTGCAGTGCTGCATTTTCAAGCACTTTTGCCATGGTGATGTAAAAACGGTAACGGTTAAAATTAAAACACAATATCTGAGTTACTTTTTCAAATATGTAAAGCAAGAATTTTTGACACCTGACACTGACGCATTTTCTGTCCCTATTTTGAGAGAAATCGGGAGTGCAGAGGCGTTGTGTTCGCTTTGTAAACATGATGGTTAGTGTAGATCTAGACTAGATGCATTTACTCATCTCACTTGTCTAAAATGAGTAAATGAAAACAGTGAAATGCAAACTGAATATTACACTGTAAAAAAAATATTTTCAAGATATGTTAGCACAACATTTTTTCTTTTGTCAAATCAACTTAAATAATTTATTTAGTTGAGATAACTTATTATTTTGAGTTTCTGATGATTAAATTAATATCCTCATTGTATTAACTCACTTTTTCCAGTTCAATCAATTTAAATTTTTAAGGCAACCAGGTTACTTACTTAAGTTAAACCAACAATATTTTTACAGTGTACACAAACTAGCAATAATTAAATGTTAAATAGCACAAATAGCCTACACTTTATGTATTTAATCTCACTTTAATCTCACCAATGTCTTTGCTGCTGACTTTGATGATCCAATTCAACCGAACTAACTAGCAAAAAGTGCCCCCTTAATGCTATTTTAAAGTTTACTGATGTTGTTTTGGAGTCCACAGGTTTACATGCATCAAAGGTCATAAATCTGTTTCATATTCTCATAAAATACATTTGCACATCACCACATTTTAAAAATTTTCAAAAACGACTTGTCAGATGAACCAATCTCTCTAAATCCCTCCTTTCCGCAAGCTACTCTGCTCTGATTGGCCAGACAGCTCAGGCTGTTGTGATTGGTCTACTCAGTACAGGACACGCCCATTGCTATAAAAACATCAGCTCTGCTGATTTTGAGGCCCCGTTTTTACACGAAGGGAAAACGCATATATTTCCCTGCGGATTGGCATCTCGTTTACACGAAAACCCCCGTTTTTAAAAAACTCTGGCCAAAGTGGAGATTTCATGAAAATGCCGGTTGTGTGTTGTCGCGTGAACTGGGAGAAACGGCGTTTTAGGTTCTCTCTTGTCGATTCTGAGGATTCTGATTGGCTTGCATGGCTTTATCCTACACTGCCGCCGATAGGTTTGGCATAGTTATGATGGCGCTCGACGGCGTATTTATGCGGGTGTGTGAACGATGTTATTTTTGAAAATGGAGAGGGGGAAAATATTCATTTGCTAAATACCCGACTTTGTGTAAACGTGGCCTGAGGGGCAGTGGCTCAAGTGAAAAAAGGGCACTTCTTATCTACGCTTGTTTCTTTTTACTTTTTTTTTAAACAAAAAAGTATATATAAACACAACTTTTGAAAAATTTATTTTATCTTCCTCAAACTCACGCAATTGTTTCATTTTCAAAAGATATATTCGAAATAATCAGTTCACACAGTGGCGGTTCTACCTTGAATTACACCCAGGGCGAGACCCCCTTCGAGCGCCCCCCCCCCCCCCCCAAAAAAAAAAACAAAACAAAAAAAAAAAACTTTGCATATTATAGGCTACTGTAAAAACTCATAATTAAAGTTGATTTTAGTTGATCATTAAAGTAGATAATATGGTGACCAAAATGATCACACACAGAATCTTGTTCAAAATGCCTAATACACAGTGAAATCAATTCACCAAGTTAATAATATTAAAGGTTTGTTTTAAAGGAGTGCCTTTCATCTTACTTACTAAACTTAAAAAAAGGACAGGTTAACACAAAAAAAGGTTTTATATAAAGATAAACCTCATATTTCAGCATTTAAATCCTCTCTATAAAAAGAATGAGTCAATAAAGATACATTCCTGGCATTTATAATGCACAGTAGCTTATCTTTTATTATTAATAGTAAAATTCGTACTGATTTTCCCATGGCTGTCGTTGCTATAGAACCATGCACTCATTACACTGCGCTCTCCAACGACAAAGGAGTTTTAGTATAGCCAATGTATTTCCACCAGAGAAAAACGCTTGCTGTAGCTCTGCTAAAAGAAGTATTTACGGAGAACAGAAAAAAACACCCAAGTGTTTGGGTGCACGTGCACTCCCATACTGAAAAGTTTATGAGCGCGCGTCCTGTGAGCGCATAATGAGCGCGCTTCCCGTGCGCCTATTTGAAACATAGAGGATTTGAAATAACGACCTCGAGCGCGCAAAAGACGCGATACGTGAACTAATCAGGAGATCCCCTTGACATCGCTTCTGCGCACGGCACCTTCTCAGCAAGCAGGGCGCCATTGCCAATAATTTAATCGAAATTATAAAAAAATAGAAAAACTTCGCGGCACAGAGTATTTTTTTAACTGCTCGTGCCGCCCCCCATGTGACATGAAGAAATGCCGCCCCGGGCGACTGCCCGGTTCGCCCGTGCCTAGAACCGCTACTGAGTTCACACAGAAACCATGTCTCCTTAGTATTCATAGGTTTATAGAGCTACAAAGGAAACCGTGTGCAATGTTTTCTATGCCGCTAGTTTCAATCAAGTATTTGATACACCTGATGGTGACATGGACTTTGTTTCACATTTGAGGCAGGACTGTATCATCATCATCATCATCATCATCAAATAAAACCTTCAAAATGCACATTTAGATGGAGTTTGTTTAAAACCTTAACCTACTATCTCGCATCTGTTTGCTTCTGTAGATTTCTTCTAAATTCATCAGTTTAGATTTCTAAATTTCAGGGGGAAAGACTCTTGGTACGTAAGTCAATAACTTGAATACTACACGAATTTTAGGCCATAAAAAGTCGTAAAAACGTCCGGATTTTCCATATAAGGTCATACATTACATTCAGAATCAGCCAGTCTTAAATTGATGGGCTATGGCGCTATGCTCATTCATTCATTATCGCAATATATTTTTTCTCGATAAAACGATATCAATTTCGAGTCAATATCGTCAATACTCGATATCAATATCAATATCGAGTTCGATAAATGTTCGATAATGTTTATGTGCCAAAAGCGGAACGAAACTCATTTGAACTGCGCGCGCCTCACGGACTGTTTAATCCGCTCGGCTCAAAGTTCAAACAGCAGCGCCGCGCGAGCTCACTAGAGCAGACGCGTTTACTCCCTTTTTAAAGTCTATGCTTCGGCATTTCAGAACGGCGTTTTGGTTTGTAATCATAGGGGAACCACTTTGAGTGCCATATAGCACTTATCTTTGTCATATGGTGCTATGTAGAACCACGTTAATCACCATAGAGAACCACTGAAGAACCGCTGAAGAACCATACGACTCGAGCAGGGCGTTTCTCAGTGATACACTACTCAGTTTGAGGTATGTTTTATGTGATGTTGCAACTGTAATTCCTCACCATCAGAATTAACAAGTGCATGTCCATCAATAAAACGATTATTTTACTTGTATTTACTGAGTATTTTTTTAAATACTCGATAAATAGCGTGGCTCTAGCGTGAATTACTGATGTAACATAAACGTTAGATATTCTCTGACGTTGGCAAAAAAAAAAAAAAAAAAAAAAAAACTTGCTCCATGCTTAATCTTAATCGTGAGAAGGACAATATGTTAATGTTTCGTCTTGACGTCACGATGAAACGGCTTATGACTCGTTTGAAAAATGATTCATTTCATTGACTCAGAGTCGACTCTTATTTTTGAAAGACAGTAACTTTATACACGGTGCACTTTCAGATGTAAAACTAAGTACTACTTTCCATAAAAAGTAACTTATGATATAATTAGTTGCTTTAGGGTAACCCCAAAACATGGTCTCATTTATGTACAGGAAACTTTCAGTGGGGTGCAAAGTATCAGACCACTCTAAAAATCTGGGTTTAAAATCTAGTCCTAGATATAAACAGTTTTATAAAAACACGCCAAATAGAAACCTTCTTTTTAATTTTCTATTTGTCTTAAACATTTTGATCCCTCTCTTTAAGAATCTTCGCATATGGATCGTGCCCTGGCTAATGACCCTGTTCAAATCCATAACTCACCCGAGACATGGGTCATATTTCGCTCATGGTGTTTAACTGAATGAAGAGCATATTATAAAAACTGAAACTCAGGTCCACTTACTCTCATAGCAGAGAGCCGTTAGAAGACATCATAAAGTGCAGTGTTTCATGCTCCCTCATTCTCTGTCCGTCCCCCGTACCTCAAGCTCCATTACCTCCCCTGTGAGCTGAACGCAGAGAGCCCCGGTTATTCACTCTCTAATGTAGACAGCGGCTCTTGTGTGTGTGTGTGTGTGGAGATTTAATGTGACGTTAAATGGAAAGCAGCCTTGCTAATTCAATCCTTACTACAATGGAGTAAGGCCTGGGAGAGTTTGCCTCTGATGGTGTTTTAAGGCTCACAATGGCTTGCGAACGAGCTCTATTAAAAACTCATTTTATTCTTCACAAGCTGTAGAACAAACTGAGACCTATAGGTTGTGAGGGTTACCGATTCCAGAACGTGCTTATTTGCCTATTTAACTAAATAAAATGTAATGAGACTTAATTTAGCTCAAAATTAAATTTATAAAGAAAATATGAGTGGTGCTAGTAACTGATGCTGGTGTGTTGTGGTTGCCAGGGTGTTGCTATGCAGTTGCTAAGATGAGCCTGAGTTCTGTACCATTGGGGCGAAGTTACATCATTTGAAATGCCATGTTTGGCGTCATGACAACACTGAATGTTAAATATGCACAACCTCAAACCAGCAGATGGAAAGAGCCCTCTGTTACTGGTAAAATGTCTAAAATAACATAATGAAATATTTACTTTATGCTGCTTGCAAAATAAATGTATTCATAAAAAAGCTACTTTTGAAATACTATAAGCAGAGAAAGATGTGTCCACATAATGTAGTTACACTTTCAACCACCAGGTGGCTAACTGGGCTATGCTAACCAGCTAAACTTCGACCCAGCCCTTGGTTATAGCACTTTGTTATATGGTTATTAGATTATTCAGTTAGTTGTTTACTGGACCAAATCCAAAGAGCCTCAATTCTTTCTCTCATCAGTAGCAAAAGCGACTTTATTTTACATGGAAGGGGTCGCCTTATGTGGCCGGCCGCCATTTTAGGATGACATTAGTCATGACCTGCTTAATATGGCTAATTTGTAGCCTGAATGTTTGTAGCCACTTTTGTATGGCTGAATGAAAATAGAACATTTCTATTCAGTGGCAATAACTAGCATTTTTTTGTTTTGCACGAATACATTCACTCTAACATGTATGTATGCATCTTTACAGCCAGTTCTCATCCTTTAGCGTCACAAAGAACGCTATATGACAAAACAGCGCTATACTACGCACATGACACCCTTTATCGTTAATATAACACGTGAACCCAAGGCATAATATGAGACTACCCTACCCCACACCTAAACCTACCCATCACAGCACATGTTATATTAACGATAACGGGTGCCATGTGCGTAGTATAGCGCCGTTTTGTCATATAACGTTCTATATGACGCTAAAAGATGAGAATGCGTTGATCTTTACCATATTGGAATGTTGCCCATTGAAATTTATTGGGAGATTTCAGATATGGTTATGTGTGTCTGTGCGTCTTTCGAAGTCTCTGTGCGTTTAAAAAAGAAAAATGTTGGTACTGTAACACTTCACACTAAGGTCCTATTCTCCTTAACAATGAGCAATACATTTGTTACAATATTTATTCATCTTTTTTGACTAGGTTAATATAAATATAACTGTTCTTTGTTTGTCCATTAAATAATATTAACAAACTCAATGTTTGATTTGAATGTATTTGTACATTTTGTAAATAACATGACAATGGTTAACAAATGCTTTAGAATATAAATAAATGCTTTCCAATGTACAAAAAGTGCAACCTAATTATTAATAATTTTGCGCAATGTTTATCTCCTTATATCTTACCTTACCTTTACTCCTGATCTTCACCCACCACCCTTTGATCTTAAAATTCAGGTTTAATAACGTCTTAACATCTTACAGTAACATCTTTAACACTTCTCACCGTTTTATACTCTCTGCTTCCGCTAATGAACTTTGTGTATTTATAGAGCCACAGCTTGAGAAGCAGGGGACAGAGTTTGTAATGAAGTGAGAGATGAATGAAAGATTGACTTATTTGTGATTTATGAGGTATGTACTGAATCTACTGATACAATAATTTCTCTGTGAATTTCAAAGGTCCAGTAATAGTTCCTCTCTTTAGTCAGAGGACATTGTGATCGAGCCATTAGAATGCTAACACGTCCACACACATCTTTGATTCGTGTTCTAATAATGAAGCTTTGACATAGTCATTAAGCTGATCTTGATAGAAGAGGTGGAATCGTTAGACTATTTTAGGGGCTTCTTAGTGATATATGTGGGTCAAAATAGTTTTGTGGCTAGTTAGATTTGAGACCATCTACGGTAGGCTACCAGTTTGGGGTCAGTAAAATACATGGATGCATTAAATTGATAAGTAGTGGCTGCAAATATTGTACATTGTCATATTTTTTTTTTTAGATTTATAATTGGACATTTTATTCATAAAAAATCCTGACAACAAGGGTAAAGTTTTCAGCATTGATAATAAGATATTATTCTTGAGCACCAAAATCAGCATATTATAATGATTTATAAAGGATCATGTGACACTGAAGACTGTAATGATACTGTTTTACTGTGATCATATAAATTCAGTCTGGGTGAGTATAAGAGACTTCTTTCAAAACTTTTAAAACTGTCACTGACCTCAAATCTTTGACCAGTACATACTAGTATACTCCAAATTGCCAATATCTGTGTAAATACAGCTGTATATTACACATCAAATATGAACTGATTGACTGGTATTGTGTCCTGTCACACAGCATTATTGCTTTAAGTAGATTTCCTAACACTGGAAATTTATACACATTTTAAAAATGTTCTTTTTGTAGCATCAGTAGTTCCATGAAGATTGAATTTTTCCATTCTACAAAAGGTTATTTATAGTAAAACATGTTCTTTAGAATACTTAATGTGATTCACATTAAGAAAAAAATGGTTCTTTTAAGAAATGTTGAGATGTTTTTTGGGAAACCACAAATGTTTCTTCTATGGCATCGCTGTGGAAACCCCCTTTTGGAATCTTTATTTTTTTAAGAGTGGACATTAACAGTTTACATCGGCACATACTTAGTTACTATATTCTGAAAAGCAGGAGAGCTGAGATCACGCAGGAAAGCTTTCTATCCCACTGAAGTTTTACTTGCCACTAATTCATATTTCACTTAAAGGAGAACTCCGGCGAACAATGAACCTTTGGTCTAATATAACATCGGTACCTAGTCAATCATTCTCTGAGATTTGTTTTCATGATAATCGAATGTAAAGAGTTTTATCTCTAAAAACTGTTTAGCGTATAATGCTAGTAATGGGGGCATTGACCAAGTAAAAAGAAATCGCTAGTTTATACTACTGACAAGGCTCAAATTAGCCCCACACTAACACAGTAACATAATGAGGCCCCATACATGCAAAACGAAGCATTGAGAACTTTGTAAGTGTACAGAAGAAGAAGATGCGTTATAAAGACAGTTCACTTCATGTATATACAGCAGGAGCCATCTTAGAAAATAGTCTCGATAAGTCGATCCCCGAATGCCGTTCATACGATGGCTCCTGTCTGTATATACGAAGTGAACTGTCTTTATAACTTATCTTCTTATTAAACGGTCTGTACACTTACAAAGTTCTCAAAGCTTCGTTTTGCATGTATGGAGCCTCGTTATGTTACTGTGTTAGTGTGGGGCTATTTCGAGCCTTGTTAGTGGTATAAACTGGCGATTTCTTTTTACTTAGTCAATGCCCCCATATACCTTACCAGTTTTTAGAGATAAAACTCTTTACATTCGATTATCATGAAAACAAATCTCAGAGAACGGTTGACTAGGTACCGATGTTTTATTAGACCAAAGGTTCATTGTTCGCCGGAGTTCTCCTTTAAGTAGACCACCTTTCCTTATGTCTCCCACATTCATAGGACAGCTTTAGAGCCATTTAAATTTGAGCACCTAGGTGACATTTTAGCACTAATAATTTAGGAAGTGTTGCCGCACACATAAGGCATTTGAAATGCAGGACACTAAATTCTGTCCCCACGTTTAAGAAATAAAATCCATAGAGAACTCCGTTCCACTGCGCACAGCTTATTAAAAAAACTGGTCACCACTACATTCTCGTCAGCAACGTGGGGTTACGACACAGAATGTCACTTTGCCGTGATTAATCACACAAATATTGTAATCACACATACGTGGAGATTTGGAGCAGCTGAGCTGGGTGCTTTGTGTAAAGATAGATGGTGTCCTACACAGGGGGCAGGACACCACATAACCACCCACACGCTTCCCCCTCATTATAACGGGCCAATAAAATAAGACAAACGATGTCTTAATAAGCACAGAACTTTGTTTTTTCATCAGGCCCTGGGTAGTTTGTTTCGACAGAAATAGAGCAAAGACTTTGCTATCCCATGGCATAGAGATGAGAGGAAGCTAACGGTTAGTTCTGCCCACCACCCGTGCCACATTTCTCTCTCTCTCTCTCTTTCTCCTCTCCCCTGCTTTCCCATCTGCGTGATGTATAGCTTGTTTCAAATGCGGATTACTCAGATGTAGTGTTTTCCCTCGCTCGCTCCTGCTCTCTAAGACGCGGTTCTGTAAAGGATCTGAAACAGATTAACAGGCCCTATCCTCGCCGGCTGCGCAGCCAGTGTGGAAATGACTTTTTCCATGGCTTGCTGAATGCTCGTGCGAGTGAGGCATTTTTATTTTTGGGGGGTTTTTGGAGTGTTTTGGGAAACAGCCACACTACTAGACTATTTCTCATGCATGGCCACTCAGCAGGTCATATCCACTTCAGCCCTTTTACTCTGACTTGTCGTCGCATATTGAATGAGGTTTGAATGTCTATCATATCCTGAAGGACAAGTGGGCATTTAGTAACTTTGAACCCATTTTGAAGAAGTAACTCTGTGAACAAAGTGCGTCGAACAGCTCACCTCAGCAGAAACCGCCTGTCAGACTCGTACGCTCGCTACCCTTTTGTTTCACTTTTCTGCTTTTCTTCTCCTCTTCAATGGGGCAATCTAAATGTTTCTTATTGATAAACTCATAAATTGCTCCTTTATTGCTCCATAATAGCTTACAGCAGGAAGCTTTTTACTTAAATTAATTAAGGCAGGATAGATAAAGCCATATAAAAGTAAGGAATAAAACCTGCACGGTGAGTTTTATCCTGGTGAAAGCTCTAAGCGAAAACAAAATTCAATTTTAAAAAGCGGTGGTGCCTGTGAATGTAGCGATGTGGTCTTGGCCCGCTATAGAGATAAGAGGGACACGCCTGAGTCCCGTTCCTGAAAGTATGGCTTGCTTTTCTCGTTCTGCCTCATTAGGGTTTTCGTGTGGGTGTTTGTCGGTTTCCTTTTTCCAATTTCTGTGCATTAAAGTTTCAAAGTATCGGCCCGCAGCATTTGTTTCATACTCCAAGTGTTCAGAGTCAATTTGTCTAATTTGGTCTTGAAATTTATTTTGTTCTAAATTGTTGCGATGCTTCTCTTATGATTGTCAAACATTTGCTACAGTACTAGCCTGGGAAAACCTAGACTGGCAAATTTAGATTTGCTTTGAAAGTTAGTCTGGCAAAGAGCTCATTCAAGCCCCTTTCCAATCCGTCGAAATCGCGGCACCAATCAGAAACGTTGGGGCGGGTTTTAACACGATGACAACAGCGCTGGGATTTTGAAGCAGAGTTTGTTGGCTACATTACAAAGATGGATGCCGCTGTCGAACATCACTTGTTCGAATCGGCTATCGTGTCTGTTTTAAGCGATTTGAGCGTTTCCTTTTTGTTAAAAACCGAGCAAAGAACAACACTGGGAGATGTTTCTCTGCCGCTCTGCATACGTCATCTCCTTCATTGCTCTGATTGGTTTTAGGTCTATCCCCGATGTCAGTTGGTGACGCCCCTCAGGAAATGATTTGTCTATGATGCTTTGCCAGACCCTAACTCAGTTACAACTGAGAATGGTCTGGTTTTAACCGGGCATAAAAAAAAAAAATAGTTTGGTTCCGGTTCCCGACCGACCCTGTCCAATTATGTGCGACCCAAATTTATTTTATGAGCTTGGGGAAGAAATAATAAAAATTAAATAAATACACGAATAAAAAAAAACTTTGAGGAGAACTATTTCACACATCGTTCGTCAAACTGAACTATAATACATATACAAGTCATATACGCACACATACAAATGCATGCATTAGGCATGCACACACTGCATGATGCGTTAAAGTGTAACCTCCATCTGTCTCCCAAGTTTATTAAAAATCATCCCAAATCCCAATCCCCTCTTCTGCTGTCTACCACTTCTTTCGCCATGTATTTGTTAGTTTCTTTTATTATTTTATGCAATCCAAAACACTCTAACCTGCCGCACTTTGTATCTCCAGAGCCCGGTCCGCTTGTCTGGGACAAATGGAATTTTGAAGGACAAGTAAAAGAGAATTTTACTTGCCCGAACGGACAAGTAGCCTAATTAGAACATCAATAACAAACAAAAAATAACCACCTATTGGCTGTTTAGTGTTATGTTTATAAGTAGCCTAGTATCTTTCCAATGTTTCTTACTGCCACTGAGAAAAAACAAAAAAAAATCTCCTACCGACCCATGACCTCAACTGACAAACAACCGGAACCAAACTTTTTTTTTTTTTTAATGCCCCAGGGTAACTGTTGCGGTTGATCGATTTAATCATTTTTTGAAAGAAGTAAATTATGGTCACTAAGACAATAAATGCATCAATAATGCAGTAAAGAGTAATATTTTGAAATATTAGTAGAATTAAATAAAAAAAAACTTTTCTATTATATTTTAAATGTATTCCTGTGATGGCAAAGCTGATTTTTTTAACATTAATTTCAACCATTTCTTGAGAAACAAATACACATAATAGAATGATTTCTAAAGAATGTTATGACATTCAAAAATTGCATTTTCGTGTTATTCTTTAGAAATCATTCTATTATGATTCAGTGAAAATCATCAATGTTGAAAAATCATCAACATATTCTGGTTCATTTTTTCTGATGGAATCCATGATACATGATACTACATACTTGTATACATATACATATACTTATTTATTTATTTGCAGAATACGAATGCATGATGAATAAAATAAAGAGTTTTGGTAACAACAGCTTTTTTGTATAGTTTTAATGAGTCCTTGCTGAATAAAAGTATTACTTTCTTTAAATAAATAAACAAACTTTAGGCTATATATGAAGATTGCAGATGCAAAAACCTTTCTTGAATGATCATTTTTATCAGGCTTGTGTGTTTATGTTCAGTTATTTCACTTTTGTGGCAATGACAATTACCTATTAGTTGTCATTAAAGTGAAATTACTGAACTTAAATATATACAAGCTCGATAAAAAATGTTAATTTTAGAAGAAAATTTCAGATGACACTTAGAGGCTTTTCCATCTGAAGTCTTCATACATGCATATATATATATATATATATATATATATATATATATAAACAGTAAACATGCTATGTGATGCAGCTTACAATCAATGCAGAGTTTGCACTGGAAGCACTTGTTGCAACGTGCCCTCAGTTGAAGTAGTACAATATTCTATTAACAAATATCATATGTGAGAATTGATTTGTGTATTTTAGACCTGATATATTTAAATAACTTCTGACTGTTCCAAAGCCTGCTTGATGTTTTTGGTCTTATCTACATGGAAAGAATTGGAGTTTTCATGAAAATAATTTCAGGTCATTTGTACACTAAACATGCCGACATAATGCTAGATATGAAGGAGAAATGAGTTGCTCTGAAATTCAGTTCATAAATCAATATCTACTATAGTTCAAAATGCATGGCTGTTAAACCAATTGTATTTGTTGTGTCTGTTTCACCTGGCCAGTGATTTTAACTTTACAATCTCTGGATTAAAGCATAACTTGGGGGTGAGATTGGTCAGCCATGCATTCATTTTCTCCATTAGTTTCACACTGTGAAGGATAAAGAGTCAATTTTATGGAGACTCACCATTGAAATTCACCTTATAGTTTTGTTACTATTTTCTAGAGCTTGAAAGTGTATTGCTCAAAAACACAAATGATAAAATGCTTCTTTAGCAGAATCATTTCTACACCAAGGTATTTTTCTACAGAAACTTGACCATTGCAAATATTGTTAGACCAGAATAAGCCCTCGGGGTGGTTTCTGCGCCAGTAAAACTCCGTTTCACCACTAAAACTTTCCATTCGTCAAAGTCAAAACAGTGTCCCAATATCTCCTTTTATCTATGTATCTATCTATCCATCCATCCATCTTCCAATATTTTGTTAGCTCGGAGAATGTGTTATTGTGACCTTTGCGGATTTGTTTTCTGTTGCGCCACCAAGTACAAGGCCTCAACAATGACACAAGTATTACTGAGCTTCAGATGGTTCTCTTAGTCCCCCGTATGTCTTCTTTCAGCTTTTCCCACCCTGAATACTGAATATAAAAGTGAGAATAGAGAACATAAAATACCTACCTAGAACATAGCAAATGAGAGCTCTTGTAGGAAAATGTGAATAATGAGACTGGGATTTAACACTTTAATCAATGTTTGATTAATATTTAGCAATTTTCCTGCTGCAGGAAGGCCATTCTAATGGGATTTCTGCTGTTTCCTCCTTTGCTGCTTAAGCCCCAGGCTGGACAAATTACACCACTGTGGGTGAAGTTCGGAAGAAGTGCACCCCGACATCCTACCAACCTCATCTGGAATAGAAGTAAATCCACCCACAATACCACCATGTGCAATCAGTCCCTAAAGTGCACACCTTCGTTAATGCTCATTAGAACTAATTCGGCACTCTCTACGCCCACTCTCACCCACAACAAACCTTGCTGACAGGCCTGTTCAGGTTTACAACAGGACAGCATGTGAGGGACTTTCACAGAGACTTCATCTGCTCAGAGGTTGCTCTTACATAGCTCAAGAGAGTTCTTCATGTTTAATTTGATTATCCAGCTTTGTCTCAGATGTTAAGCTTGAGATTCCTTACACTAAAGAGAATTTATAAAAGGAACAACTGAGACAAAGTAAGAATCCAGTTGACACATGACCATGAGTGTATTTATCATAAACAAGATTGGCAATCAATAAAGCATATATCTTATCTTTAGTTACCATTTCTATTAAAGTGCCCCTAGTATGCAGGATTATATGTTCCTAATTTTGTTTTTGGGGTCTTCTACAATAGGTTTACATATATCCCAGATTTGTTTTATCATAATATATGTTATATATATTATATATATATATATATAATATACCACCTAAGAGTCTTAGGCGATATATTATATATAGTCTTCTAAAGACTAAAGGAATTTCCTTCTAAAGGAAATTCTGACTGAATTTCTAAACGGTTTGTTCAAAGTCTCTCTAAACCCCTCCTCTCTGCGAGCTTACTCGGCTCTGATTGGTCAGACAGCCCAGTCCAACAAAACTTAACTGAAATAAAAAAATTGTTTTCACCTGTTGTTACAAAAGGAAACTAAAACTGGAAGGTTTATATATATATATATATATATATATATAAACCTTTAATTGAATTTCAGTGATATTAAAATAACACTACAATTATTAGTCAAGTCACCTTCATTTATATACAGTTGCGCTTTTTACAATACAGATTGTTTCTACAGTGATAACAGGAAATGATTGCAACAAAGATTGTTATTGCTGTACAACAGCTCTATAAAAGTCATTGTCTAGTAAGTTTTTAATTGTGTCATATCCATTGTAAAAATCATTAGTTATTAATTTATGGGCTGCTTACACAACACTGTTTTTAACTGAAAACAGAAAACTTTGAATGTGTTCTGGCGGTCCATTTAAACGATAACAGTGTTTTGGTGGATAGAGGCCGCAAACTTTAAAGGTTTCAAAGTGCAAGTGAAAATGTGTTTTGAAAGTGAAACCATTATCATCTCCGTGTATCTTTCAAAAACCTGAATCTGTCAGGCATGGACATCCGTACAAGTTTAGTCTATAGGCATATGCGCATTTGAATGTGTACTGCAGGGTTCTCAAGTCTCACGCATTGGCCGTGAGACACACGCATTTCGACCGCTTCACACGCTCACACGCCACACTGTGTATTTCTCACGCTGAAAAGGCAATGCCAACCAAGTTGTCCTGGCTGAAAGCTTTCTAACGTTGTATACGAGGCGCAGGCAAACAAAGTGAAGTTTCCTGCCGCCAGCGCGTATCTCCGCCAGATTGCGTTCGTTACTAGGCAACATACTGTATATGCGCGCTGCGTGCACCACTGATCTATACATGACATGTCATTCAGTAGCGCGAACACACGGGAATGGACGGAACATCCTCGGCCACCGTACGTTCGTTACTAGGTAACCAACAACATCGCGCGAACACATGTGCCGTGATGGAGAAGAAGGTAAGTTGGAAGAAGCTCGTCTAACATTTTTGGGCTAGAACATTTAATATGTAGCCCATCGTACATTATTATTGATGCAGTCAAAAACTCTACAACTACTTTGCAACCAGGCTCAGTTTTGCTATCTTACGTTATCTGAAACTAAGAGAAATGTTAGTGGGTATGGAAAGGAATGAAGATTTACTGATTTTATTTTAAATTATATTATACTGTAATATTAATAGTCTTTCTAGTTACATTAAGGATGTATTACAGCAGATTGCTCTGGGTAATATTTAATCATTGTCATAATGTTGCATTTGTATTTTTCAAAGATGTCAGGAAAAAAGCAGAAAGATATTTTGTCATTTTGGGCACCAAAGGGTAAGCCCCCTAAAAAGGTTGCCAGATTAGAGGAGGAGACAGTGGAAGAGGTGGTGCACTCTAATCTGTCCATTTGTTCTCAATGTCCCACCACACAATAAATCATTCGTCTAGATAGAAGACGCATTCAAAAATCAAAATGCAATTTTTAAAGATTTGTTTGAAACTGTTTGGAGCAATTTGTTATATTTTTGGTTAGCTATATTTAACTGCATTAAAGAGTATTTGATGTGATGAATTGCTCTGTCATTTATCAGATTTACTAATTGTTATGAACGATGGGTAAAATTGGGGGCGGGGATGGGTGGGGCGGGGCTTCATTATGGCTCCTCCCCTAACCGCGTGTGATCTCACTCCAAGCTTTTGCTCAAACTTGAGAACCCTGGTGTACTGTATGTGTGTGGGCGTGTTATCCTTCTTTACAAAGTAACATTGCCAAATTACTTGTCTGGCATGAATACAGTATTTTTTAGCTATCATTTCTGTGGATCCATGTGAAACCATTTTGAACTGTACAGAGGAAAAACGTTTGGCGTAAAAAATAGAACTTTTGTTGTGTCGATGAGGCTTTCGCAGGGGAGAGTGGTTGACACGGTCTCTGCTGACACTTCTGGGCTGCGTTGTGGTCATGTCCAGGCAGGTCCTGATCTGGTCCTGGTCTTCATCTGATCTGGATACGGCCTGGATACAGCTGAGTACGGTAAACCTCAGAATAAACAAAAAGACTAATATTAGCGTAGATGCCATTCTTCCAATGATGTAACGAGTACATCAGATGTTGGGAAGTGTTCCCGGTTGCAGCTGATCTAATTTATGCAGCCTAATAATCATTTTACATGAATGAATGAGGCATTTATATATAGCGCTTTCATATGTACTCTACACCCAAATCGCTTTTACAATCATATCAGAGTATCTGTCCTCAACCACCACCAGTGTGCAGCATCCACTTGGTTGATGTGACGGCAGCCACACTACAACCGCACCAGTGCGCTCACCACACACCAGCTATAAGTGGAGAAATTTGAATTTGAATGATTGAATGAGACATGATTTGAATTATAGAAATTGATAATGTTCTATGTGTGTATGCCAGGTTAAAGAGATATGTTTTTAGTAAACTGACAGAGTGTGTCTGTTTCTCGAAAGGAGAGTTTTGGTGCAAAATAGGAACAGTTGATTTTAAAATTCTAGGAATAACTGGCCAGAATTTTAAGATTGCAATAGACATGAAGGACTATACTGCGTTAATAGTTCGCTCAAGTACTGGGGACCTGAACTATTTAGTGCTTTGTAAGTAATCAGCAATATTTTTAAAATGTATAGAGTATTTTTATATGGAGCCAATGCAGTGTTGACAGAAGCAGGCTAATATGGTCATACTTACTTGTTCTGGTAAGAACTCGAGCTGCTGCGTTTTGGACCAGCTGTAGTTTGTTTATGAACAAATGCTAGAAATGTGACTTTCAAATGAAACATTGGTATCAAAGACCACACCCAGGTTCCTGATGACTTGACAGAACATCCATCAAGTGTTTGACAGTATTCTAGGTTATTGTAATGGGCTGGTTATTTCGTGCGGTGGTTTTTGTTGTAAATTGCTAGTCATCCAATTTTCTAAATTATGCATTCTGTTAATTTGTGAATTGGTAAGAAAAACTGATGCTGAGTATCATTATTAGATTATTCTAAAAGTTTGTAAGAGTTTTACATCAAAGAGATCTCATCTTTATTTTTTCTGTCCGGGTTTACCCAGTGTCTTTTGTTAATTCAAGGTTGAAGGAAGGTTGCCTGAAAATCTTGATTAAATCTTGAACATTTCACGTGTGTGTGAGTGCCTGTTTGGGTAAAGTTTCATGTTTTTCCCACACTCTGATTTCTCTCCTCCATCTGTTTGCTCATTAATGAACTGACCTTGGAGAGTCAGCGTTAGACAGGCTGCTGGAGGATTTTAAGATTAGCCTGCCTTTCGGTTCAGTCCATCTTTTGTGCTCCACCTTTATGGAAGTATGATATGTTTATTGGCCTGCCAGACACACAAGAGAGAGTCATATAAAACCCCAACAACAGCCTTCGCCTCCCTCTCAATCTCTCTTTTTTGTCTTTCTTCCATTATCTACTTCATCTCTCCTAACCCTTCATGCACTCTCTTTTATCCTGTGTCTTTTCCTTATTAACTCTCTCTGGCTTGTGCTTTTCTTGCTTTTCTCTCTTATATGAACTACTGATTTACAGCTGATAATCAAAATCACCATCTTGCCTGTTCATCTCTATTACTGTCTTCATCTATTTGTTTTGACTCTTTCTGCCTCTATGGGCTCTATCTTGCACACGGCGCAAATGACTTTATACACAAACGCATGTATCATTCCTATTTTGCACGAGCGCAAAGCGGGATTTTTCTCTCCACAGACGCACGTCCGTAAACTAGGAAATGAACTTGCGCTCCCTGGGCGGATCGGCGCAAAAAGGAGGCGTGATTCGGCGCAAACAATCCCTGGTGCTATTTTACACTTCCAGAAAACAATTGCACCAAACTGGTCTAAAGTCAGTGGCGTGTTGTTCATAATGCTATTTTAAGCGCGCATGCTTGGCCATAATGTAGCGGGTGCACAGCGCGCATATACACTTTGATTCTCTCATCAACACAGATGCAGCAGTTTTTATTTTTGCAAATCATACATTATAACAAGGAAAATATTAATATTAAAACATGGGGGAAATCATTGTGCTTTACATGAAGATGAAAAAACTAGGCTAATTGTAAAAGGCTAATTGTAGTACTAAAGGATCAGACCTGCTTTCCCAATAGTGGCAAGAAACATACGTATATAATGTTTAACTGACGCTTGATGTGCGAGGGTTTCTCCCATCCCCATACAACGTCACTTCTCTGTCTTTTACTGCCCTGACAAGAACGTCGGTCTCATCGGCTGTGAACGCTCCTGGCGCGTGCCTGTTAAACCCGCCGTTATAATAACAATCCGTCATTCAACATGCGCACCTGTTCTTAAAGGGTATGTTGGATGGCGCTCTGATTGGTTTATTTCACGTTGCACCCAAACCATACCTATGAATAATGAAGCTACATCAGACCAACCCCTTTTAGATTTGCGCCAGGCGCAAGAGGCATTTATCCCGCCGGGAAAATAGCAACAGCGCCGGGACCCGCCCACAAAGTTACTTGTGCTTTGCGCTAAAATATCGTTAAAATAGGGCCCTATATCTTAACACTCAAACACACATTGTTTCAAACCATATGATTTTATTTTTCAGTGGAATTCAATACACACTCAGATTATCTTTTTTTATTTTAAAAACTAGACAACAAAAAAATCAAGTGGAAACAAAGCACTGGGGTTTCAGGGAAATAATAAAGTGATGGTAAATTTAGTGATGTTATTTTTTAGTATTTATTATTTTTATTATTATTTAATTATTAAAAGAATCCTCCCTTATATATTTTGCTTACATGAGTGCTCATAATGACCATAAATTATCCAAAATAAATATAAATAAATAAATAAAAATCTATAAAAGCGCCATACAAATTATCATGACTTGTGTGCAATATTGAAAATCATTCAAAGCTACAATAGTTGTGTGAGATGTTTTATTTTTATTATTATCATTAATGTGTGTGTGTTCCACTGAAAAATAAAATCATATGGTTTGAAACAATACGAGGGTGAATAAATAATGGGGGGCGGCTATTCTGTCCATTGTGTTTTGGGCACGTTTCTTACTGTCATTTGTTCCCAATAAGTGTCTATAAAACATAGCTTGTTTCTGCCACAGAATAAAAAAATAGAAAAGGTATGACTTTCTTGTAATTGTTGTTTACATCTCGCAGAATTGCAAGTCCAATTTTGAGGAAAAAAAAATCAGCTCACGATTCTGACATTTTCCTCACAATTGTGAGTTTATTTGACTTGTAATTGTGACTTTAAATCTTGCAATTCTGAGAAATAAAGAGTTTATGCCTATATCTCGCTATTTCGACTTTTTTCTCTTAGAATTGGAATTATGTATCAACACAATTGTTTTTTTTTTATTCAGTGGTGGAAATAAGCTTCCATAATAACATGCATTTATAAAAAGTAGATTTATTAATAAATCTGATACAATTTTGATAGAAATAGATTTATTTGAGACTATTCGTTTCATGACAACTTCATTAACAGGATAAGTGACAAAAAAAGTATGTATCATTTCATTAGACCAATAATACAGTTGATCCACAAAAACAGACCTTCAGAGTTCCTACTTGGGATCAGATTCTCAACATTTTGCACATCTACTGTACCAATCAAGTAAGATATACACTGATAAGTCGTCTACCAAAAGAAAAAAAATCTGCACATTTATTAAAGAGGGTGAATGAGCTGAAAAGCATGTGATGCATTTTTTTCTGATGAATAGCAGTGTAGCTCAAAGGCTTTTTAGCATAATATTCAACAATAAATCAGCCCACAAGAGATTAAAAAAGCCTTGCTCCAATACTTAAGCTCTGGGTTGCATACTACTGTATATGGCATGATTGTCTCCAGTGTTTTTTTTTTTTTTTTTTAGTACAGATCCCTGACTCTGGCCAGGTAAGTCATGCTTTAATAAACAGCCCAACCCCCTTATCAACCCCCATCTATCTTAATGTTTAAGAAATCACCCAGAAGAGAGGCAGAACCACTTTATCTTAACAGGCCTTTAGGTGAAAGAGGGCCGAGCCAATGGTGTGTGAGCAATATGAGCTGGAAGGTCACAATATAGACGTGGAGAAAGGCTCATGAAGACCATTACATCAACATTATTGATCGATGTCATAAAATGGCCATTAATTATCTGAAATTTACAGGCTGACAGGTTAAGTTGGCACAGGTGTGTGGCGTCAGGAGGGGTGTGTGTGATGGGGGCTGGGAGAAGAGAGAAAAACGAACAGTGAAAACAGCTAAAAGGTGAGAACAGCTCCACTAATTTTTTAAGACGTTCATTATCACCTGTGGCAATGCTAAAAGTGCCTGCTTTGATATCCAAGTCTTGCCATCACATACACTTTAAGATGTCTAAAAATAGACATAGTGACAACATGGAAGAACACCTAATTAAAGCAGATTTAGTTGTGGATGAAGCAAAGCTGGCCTGAGCAGTGTAGTTAGTGTTCACACTAGCAGCTACTTTGATATCAAATTCTATGTAAAACATAGAAGTGCGAGTAAAATGTAAAAGTCTATACTGTCACTTAATGCATCCTTGCTGAATAAAACTTTTTTTAAATCTTACTGACCCTAAATTAGTGAAAGCCATCTAATTTTAGCCATCTAAAAAGTCACTCAGACATCTAATTGTATCTTTTTACATCAAAATAAAAATATATTTGTATATTGTATTATAATATTTTTTTTAACTCCATAAATGGTGTCATGTCATCTTACCTTACATTACAATATACCGTTCAAAACGTTGGGGTCAATAAGATTTATTTTTTACGATTTTTAATCCTTTCATGTGTTTTTTGGATGACTGCACATAGGTCCACACATACTCCATTTGCAGTGTGTGCATATTTTTTCCTGTGCCCATTTTAACAGGTTAGAGCAGAGGTGTCCAATGCTGCTCCTGGAGGGCCACTGTCCTGCAGAGTTCAGCTCCAACCCCGAATAAACACACCTGAATCAGCTAGTCAAGCTCTTACTATAGGCTTACTAGAGACTTCCAGGCAAATTGGAGCTAAACTCTGCAGAAAAATGTCTCTTTAGTACCAGGTTTGGACACTCCTGGGTTAGAGTGTTCACACTAGACAGGGATGTGGTCCAACTGGACATGAACGCCCTCTCATTTACTACTGAGAAATCATGGCAGGAGGGAATAATGATTGCTGCTGTGATGGTTGTTCTTTATTAGTTTTTTCCACGACAGCTACTTCGCTTTGTCTTGTCATTAGTGCATATTGACATAAACGAATAGCCATTTGAAGAATATTGCATGTTTTATACCCAGCTGATAGAATTTCCAGACTCGTCAGAAAGCTAGATTTAGGTCTAGATTGCGTGGTGAATATTTATATGGTTGTCAGCGAATGGGAGGGACAATACATTTTATTCAAAATGAAATATCTTCAACTTCAGTTTTTCCTTCTGTTCTTTGATTGCAATGTTCTTTTGATTGTATCCAATATATTAACACACACATCCTATTTCTCTCTCAACTGTTTAAATTCGGTTAAGACATAACTGTGTTTTCTAAGATACTTTGTTTTGTTTTTTTGTCCATTCAAGCGTAAGAAGAGTATTTGTGTGGTCTTTGTGCGGCCGCTATGGATGAAGCGTCATGCCTCACGCGTCGTCTATGCAAAACAGTGAATCTAATCTCCACACAGGCAGAAAGTTCACTTCAAGAATGATATGATTGATATGTTTTGCTGTAAAAGTTTAAAAAAAGGGACAACAATTGCCCCATAATAGAACATTTTATTTTCTGACTTGCGCTAACACTGATGCACGTCAATTATGCACATGTGACGACCATTTTTATTGGCGCCATTCGTTACCATTGTCCATTCCACACGAGTGCCCTCTTTAAAAAGCCTGCATGCTCTGCTGTTTTCATGGCCCTAAAGTATCCCTCATGGAGCGATTAGCCGAATCTGCAAGCTGAGCATAATGAGAGACTTTGTGGCATTTCTTATTATTATTTTATGATTGTTAATCTCAGCGCATCTCTGTTACTCTGCAGCAGGCATCGGTAATGTCCTCTCTTAGGACCGAGGTGTTTCTGCTGGGTTGGTAGTAAATAATCTCTCTGTGATTGTGCTGCGTGTTTATGGGCTATCAGAGACAGCTGGGCCGACTAAACCTAATCAGTTTATTAGTAGAGTGCTGAGGAAATGTGATATATGATGTCTAGGGTAATCAGAAGTCATCATGCTTCACTGCCCAGCCTCAAATTTCATAACAGTGCCAATTATTCCTCAGTTATTAATTATAAAACATATTTTCCTTTATTAGGGTTTCTATCGCCCGTGTTGTAGATTTTACTCCGGGAGAATGTGTGCGGGAACATAGCCAGTTGCCGGTACCTGTGCCTGTGGTAATATATGAAACAAGATAATTAGCTTCTCCCATCCTGCAATGGGCTTTACACCTCTGTGGGAGTGCTTTGAGCTAGCTAGAAACTTGGATTGTGAAATCAAGAATCCTGGATTTGAACCAAGAAATGCCATTTCGGGTGAAAAAGAAATGGCATTCCTTACTGTGGCTGTATTGTGCGAGTTTTCTTTTTGGAAGTCACAACCTAGCGTGATATCATCATTTCAGATGTGTCATAAAAACGTTTTCCACACGCTTGAGACATGTGTGAGTTTGACTATGTGTGCTTGCGGTCTTTGGCTGAGCCCATTTTCTTTTTGATCGTATTTCCATTTCGTGTGAATTGCTGCAATTTCCCGGCTGATCTGACTGTGCGGTCATGATCAGAAAGAGCAAGAGAGTTTCAGAGTTTGGGGTTTGCCACAGGAAAAAGAGAAGTCCTCTTTGAAATTTAACAGCATAACCACTTTCATTTTGGAAGAGTGTCAAACCATTGTCTAACAGCCAGAGTAAGTTCAGAAGATTAACTTAAAATATACATTGAGATGTCACTTGCTTTGGATACATATGCCTTTAAGATTTCCATTGTGTGGAAAGTCCATTGTGTGTGTGTTTATAGCACCTAGGATGTAATATTAGTAGCATTCTCATAGATGGAAAGGTAGCCGTTTCTGGACTGGTGTTTTTAAGAGCAAAGTTTTTTTGGATTTTAAGAACGTGGACTTATTTTGTTATTTGTCGACACAAGATTAGCAGAATTTCCACCACAGCTTCTTGTTCACGTTTATAATGCAATTGTAGGTGTTTTTTTTTTTAATAGTCGTTTTATTTTTTGTCTTGTGTTGCATGGCTACAAATAGCAACCCAGTCTCACTGGAAAACGTGCATGATGTGACACTGTTTCTTGCTAATTATGCAACAAATGTGTGTTGCGCAAAAAGCATGTTCAGTTTTTTATAAAACTGATTAATGTGTCTCTGACAAAAAAAGCTGCCTGATAGGGTGTGGGTTATGGGTTAGTGGTTGGGTTTTCTTGTTGTATTGTGTAACTTTCAGCTCACTCCTACCTTTCTGTACACCCATTACTCCAACCTGCAGCTATTTCTGTCTCACACAAAATGCTACCCTAAACTTAAAGGGGTACTTCACTGCCTAAAAACAGAAAATGCATTTGAAAGGTGAAAAAATATTTGAAATTGGTGCTACCTTACTAAAGAAAACAGAGAAAAATAAGTCTGTTGTCTTCCCTTTTGCCAAATAAGTAGGAAAACATCAACAACACCCATAATGCACTTTGGAATTGCCGTCCAAAGCCGATCCCAGCAGTCCGCTATGGATACGCTTGACCAGAGTCAAATACCGCCTTGCTTTAGTAAGAACAGTAATAAGTAAAAGTTTCTAGATACATGTTTTGAGCTCCCAGAACGGCTCATTTATTCACTCCTAGTAATAAATTTAACTTATCTGGAAATTACGAGATATTAAGGGTAGAGGATCCCAGAGTGATCTGGACATAATGTGAAGGCGAGGGGTCTTGTATCATCCAGAGAGTTTTATTTGATCATGACGATCTGACTGTAAATTATCCTGCCTATTAATTATTCTATAATGTGATAAGCAGCATGTGACTACAGCATGTCCAGGATCATTATTGTGCAGCAGTGACTGTGAATACTTATAAATATATAGATGGATATGAAATATTGATTTGTTTATATTATTTTCTCAGCGACTGTCAAGAGACAGAACATGAGCACAACTATGTAGGAAACATATTTTCCAGTTGAAAGGTCAGTTATGTTTTCAAGTATTTTGTGCAATTAAACTATTTGCCTTTTTTTCTTTTTTTTTCTTCTGTTAATTCATCCATCTAACTCTGGTTCTATAGCTTCTCTGATTTGAGTGTGGCTGTTATGATCTTGATGAACCCAAGTGCTGACAGGATGCTTGACAGTTTATTTATAGACAAAACAGAAAAAACGAAACCCACGAGAGGGCAAAACATAGACAGGGTTAGGAGTGACAGAACTAGACTATGACCTGACAAATAACTAGATGATAAACACACAGCAAATAAAGAATCAGTACTCTCTCTAGTCTAGACAAACACTCTTGACCGGATACTCGCAAGGCTTCACAAGGTAAGAACACTCAGGTAGGAATCACAATGAACCGACACAGGACAGAAGACACAAGGGGATAAAATAGGGAGAAATGAATGAAGAGAACAGGTGATGCTGACTAGATAGTAATGACAAGACGAGGATAACAAGGGGTTGAGGTTAAGTACGTGACAACACAAGCACATGGCCCAAACAAAAGGCCATGTGCTTGCACACAAAACATGGGTCTGTCACTATCCAGCCTCAAGACTAGCGAAAATCAAGGACTAGAAGGCAGAATCATGACAGTGTCTTTAAAACACAGAGCTGTATGAGGTATAATATGACCAGTTGCACTCGTAAAAATAAAGGTTTTTTGTTGGCATCTATGAAGAGCCTTTAGCTCATTCGTATAAATATACGAATTAGGCAACTCGTAAAATTCGTGCGAATTGTCGTTAGATCGGGTTGGTGGTGGCACATGCTGTATAAAACTTCCGTTTTTTTAATAATGTGGGGTGGGGGGGGGTGTATATATTCCAAATATTATTTTAGGAATTGGGTCATATTCCAATAATAATAAAAATATTCCATTGGAAAATGTGGATCCCATGGTCAAATGAGTTGAGAACCATTGTTCTATGATATCACCACCAACTCTCCCTTTTGGAAGCTTTATTTTTAAGTGTGTATGCCTGAGGTTCATTAGAGCTTGTGTGTTGGTGCGCTCTGACAGCGTGTCAGCCGAGATGACAGCAGCTGGTGCATAACATCACCTGTGATGATCGTGTCTCGTATCAAAGGCTTCCTCTTTGGGGGTGAGCCATCTTAGATCTCACACCCTTAAAATATGGACAAAGATCTTTATGAATATATAGTAGAGGTTCTTGTGCACACACAAACACTAAAATAATGCTCAAATCTATATCCTGCCCATGCAAAACCCTCTGGTATTCTCCATTTTTTTCTGAAAAGTCCTGATTAATTTCCATGGTGGTCCAGGATGGATTAAGCTGGTTTGGTTCTGGAGTTTTAACAAAAAATGGTCAACCTGGCTGCATTTTCTTCTGTTACTGTTTGACCTTTTGGATAAGATGGGCCCCATTTACTTCTGTAGTATTTTTTCCCATACTTTGGAAGTCATTGGGGCCCATCAACTGTTTGGTTGCCCATTTTCCTCAAAACATATATATATATATATATATATATATATATTGTCAGATGAAGAAAAAAATCAAAGTGGTTTGGAACAAATTGAGGGTTAGTTAATAATGATGGAATTTTAATTTTTTGGTGAATTAACTCTTTAACTTTGCCCTTAGCCAAATTCATTTGCTCTGGAAAATATTGCCTGTTTGATAGACCCAAAATATCAGAACGCATTAAAAGTTTTCTGTTTTCAGTTGAAAACAGTGTCGTGTAAGCGGCCCTCAGCTAATAACTAATGATATTTACAACGGAAATGAAACAGTCTAAAACTTACTTAAACTAGACAGCTAGACAATGACTTTCTTTTAGTGCTGCTATACAGCCTAAACAATCTTTGTTGCATTTATTTCCTATTATCACTCTAAAGCCGCTCTGAAACAATCTGTATTGTAAAAAGCGCTATATAAATGAAGGTGACATGACTTGACTGTCTGGAGCTCACATCGCCAAAAATGTCTTAAAAATTGCACTATGATTAGCTCTAAATAATAAGTCACATGTTTGAGGTCTAAATAACATTCTCGCCTAAAAACTCCTAAAACTACATTCTGTGACACAAAAACAGTTTTATTTGTAAAATTATGGATGGATTTGTTTGTTTACCACGTCACTAATTGTGAGAAATGCTGCAAATGGTGAAATTGTTCTTGTGGTGATGGTGATACTGATGTATTGCATGGCTCTAAAAGGCTCTTAGCCAATCAGATTCGAGAACCAGAACATATATTATATTATATTATATTATATTATATTATATTATATTATATTATATTATATTATATTATAGTCAAGTCACCTTTATTTCTATATTGCTATATAATACAGGTTGTTACAAAGCAGCTTCACAGTAATAAACAGGAAAATATCAATCAATAATACTAAATTCAACATGAGAGAGTTGAGCTGCTTAGCAGAATTTAAATGTATTATTAATGATAAAAATATTACATGAATGTCTTTTTCTCAGTTTTCTGTCATTCTGTATATCTATCTCTCTAATCTGAGATTTATTATTAGTGTTACTCAGGCAAATAAGTGAACAGCTGTGTCAACCTGACAACTCACACTGTCTCTCTCAACTCTTTTTCTCTGTCCTTCTGTTTCACAGAGGTACTTATAGCAGTTCACATTTCCTCTGAGTGACACACACCTGAGACTTAAGCTGGGATGTGTGAACGTTTGTACAATTGTGTGTTACCAATGCCAGATTCTGATTGGATACATCCATGGCAGTGTCTGATCTGTTATCAAAGTTTGTTCATGTGTGCTTTGTGACTTTTGAAAATCATTAAACCGTGTGCATGTGCACTCACGCATAAGTGCGCGCGGTGTGCTCTAAGGGTTTGTCACCTGAGGTGTAGCCAATTAAACTTAAAAATACAGTCTATTACCTTCAGAAGCTCTTTGACTACTTCCAGACAGCCTTTAAACAACTGTTTTACTTGGTTTTACCTATTACATTAGATGATCTTGGATTTGACTTGCATGATTGATCATTCAGTGTATTGATAATTATGATAAGAAACATTACAGTGGGAGATTTCCTGAAATATTAAACCCTATAATTTTACATAGCCTAAAAAATAAAAAACAAACAAACAAAAAAATCCTGCAAAATGTAAAATTTTGAATAAATGGGTTAATAGGGTTATTCCAATTATGTGTAACTTCATAAGTTTAAAATGTTTGGCATTTACCAAATTGTATTGTTTCGAATTTAGAAGTTTATACAATTCACATTAATTTTGAATTCATAATATGGAACTGTGTGACGGTTATAGTTGAACACCATCATTAGAACACTATACCGGCAAAACCGTGTTATTAAAATATTTTTTTTCACAAACATTTTTTATCATAGAGAATGTTTAAATTCTAATATCAGCTTACGAGAGAAACGAAGGTGGAGTTAAGCCTGGTTCACACGGCAGGATTATTAGGCCGATTTTAGCCCCGATTCACCCCTTACAACAATCTTAAGGATGCTCCGATTATCGTAAAATAATCTGATCATATTCCTGCCGTGTGTGGTGTGTTAAGACTGATCTCGTCTGCTCGGAAGGATGCCGGGACCGCTCGGAGATTTGAGATCGGACATGTTGGATTTTTTCGGCCCGATTTCCAACATGTTGGATTTTTTTGGCCCAATTTCTCCTCGTGTGTGGTCGAACGAGCACGCAGCCTGTGAACTGTGGTGTGTAGCCAATCAGAAAGCGAGGTGCCGAGGCACATAGGAAGCACCGGCGGGAAACAAAATCAAAACAGCCGGTGCCCGGCGTTATGGCGCACCAGAAAGTCCGGTGGTCCAGTTCTTTTGAGAATGTTTTTTTTTCCCGTTAAAAACAAACTACACACGATCGCCACTGCATCATCTTCATCCGCCATAAGTGTTTACTCTGAAGTCACGTTTGATCTCGAGGGATTTTGCGAGATTTTCCGTCTGACCTGGAAATGCTTGTGAGTCAAATCGGTTCGTGTGTGGTGTGTTGATTTTGCCGTGTCGCTGCGCACCACACACTGTACGACCAAAACTGTTAGACCCGTGATTTTTTTTATCGCCGTGTGTGGGGTCTCTCAGGTTTGGAAAATCGGCCGACAATTTTAAAATCGTCCCGTGTGAACCAGCCTTAAGTGGTGCTTCGGAGGCGGCTACTGCTGGAGGTGAATTTGGTCTACTTTTCTAGTTTCTCAGTGAAAGACGAGTGAAGTAGTCATTATTAATGCAGTTCTGTTTGATGACGCTACTGGAGAATAATTACATACTGAGAATATCAATGGCTGGTTTGAGAGGTTTTAGGGGGCTTTCACACTGGCAGTTCAGTTCAGAACGGGGCACGGCTTGCATGAAAAATCCCTAATGTGAATGCGGACCCAGGTGCGCACTGGGGTACCGAACCGAGACTACCTGGAGGAGGTGGTCTGAGTTCGGTTGCTCCCGACCCGTGCCGCGGTTCGCTTGAGTGTGAAAGCAACACGGCTTGGGTGCGCACTTGTTCAGGAATGCATTTTAGCTTATTGTGATCTATTCAGTCAAATAAAACACTTTTGAGGGATGATAGTGTTGATGATGTGTTACCTTGAATATGAGCTAAAGTTAGCCTTCAGTGTATTTGTGCATTGCGCGTCGAATCAGGGCAACAAATTTGGAAATCCATTGCCTCCTCAAAAGAGTCCGTTTGCAAGCAGCAGAAGGCCACCTTATGTGAAACACGCACAGTAAACCTGTATTGTTCACTCAACTGCGCATAAAAGCAGCAAATTAATTTAAAAAACCCCCACAATATTGACCCGCGTTCTGTTTTCTATCATGTGCCGTGCAAACGCGCCAGGGTTCGATGGAATCAAGTTGAGTGTGAACGTTGAGACCAACGCTGCGGGGGGCGCCGGGAACAAACGCACTAGGCTCGGACCGCAGCAAACGAACCCAGTGTAAAAGCCCCCTTGCCATATCCTTCTCAGAAATTTGAAAAAGGACGAACACATGGAAGTCTTTTTATTGGATGTCATAGCTGGGTAAATTGACATTAAAGGATCATGGACCACAACATTTCCTGCATCCAAAAGAAATAGTCTTCCAGATGTATTTTACGGGGTAGAGATTTTGAGAAATGGTTCATAGGTTGTTGTTTTATCTAGTGTCTGATTTTGGCTCAGCACTTATATTGGCTCTTGCTGTTGCTCGAGATTTGCTCTCTTGGTTTAAATATTTGCAGGAACAAGTGCACTCAACTCTCTGTCTCTCGCTCTTTCACACACACATTTTGAGCTGGGGAACGGAGAGAGGTTAGGTCAGAATGACATTCACCTGACAACACTCCAACATCTGTCATCTCACCTCTACAGCATATCTCTTCTGCATGCCGACATGCTCAATGCTCCATTTTTATGTTTTGTAAGCATAGCAAACACAACTGGAAATATAAATGCTTTAAAAACACACATTGGAAAAAAAATGATCAGTAAAACTGCCATAATGTATGACAAGAAAATCATTGCATATCTCATTTAGTGTGGGTGAAGCCACTATAATTAAAAGTAATATTTTATTATGCACACTCACTGTAGTAAAGGCATTATGCTTAATCAACTTACAGAAACAGATCACCTATAATATATTCCAGCAGCTCGTGTTAAAATTTATATTTGATGACAGTAGGCGTGCACATAGCTTTCACAGTACAGTAAAGGCCTGTCAACATGACATATGCTTCAATATGACCATTCTGTACAGCAAGACACGTCTTAAAATGGATGTACGCGAGTGTAAATCCAGCATTTCAGCGTTTCTGTGCTCACATGTATTCAGGGAGCGTTAAGCTATGAGGTGGCTTGCTGTTTTTCATGAAAATAAATGAAGCACAAGGAGGTATGCTAAGGTTTGCTGGGGTGTATGATCACGCAAGGCCTATCAGCCAGTCAGATTCAAGTATTTTTCCAAAGCTAGTTATAATGCTTGGTAATTCACCGGCCATATTTAAACACAGACCCTTAATCTGCTCTCTTAAAGTAAATGAAACAGTGCTGTGATCAACAGAGCTGCTCTTTAACATGCAGAAAATGGGACTCCCACTTTGTCCCCCACCCCAGCTCTCTTGGCTATTGTGCAGCTGTCAGCGCTAAGCTCCGCTGCCATGGAAGACACGCCATCGTAACGGCACACAACCATACAAGCACCTCTTCTGTGGCTAAACCTACAGAAATAGAGAAAGCAAAGAGAAGCCAAAGGGGTGACAGGAAGGCTTGTGTGTTGAGAGAAAGAGAAAAGGAAAAGGAGCAGTGTGCTACTTTGAAGCTAGCTCACCGAGCTACAAGCTAATTATAATTTTAAGTAACTTGAGTCTACAGTCGAACAAAAAAGCAGGTAGATACACTACAGGCTTCTAACAAATGGTAGTTGACAACACTAATAAAACATTCTGCTAAAAATGTATAAACATACATTTGTTACCAAACTGCCAACTAAAATGTAAGCCTATTAAACTTTAGAGATAAACAAATATTTATAAATTCTTTTAGGCTAATATTGAATTCCTCCAATAAGTTGGTTGATTTTGTTATATTCAATCATGATATGAAATATGTGTCACTCATTTAACACTATACAATGTAATATATAAACATTACCAGTCTAAAGTTTTGAATAATATATTAATTTTCTTCTTTCAGCCAAACACAATCTGAGTTATATTCAAAAATATACTGGCTCACAAATGTAATCCATATGATGCTGGGGGTTAATAACGGCCTTCTAAAGTGAAGCGATGCGCTTTTGTAAGAAAAATATTCATATTTATAACTTTATAAATTATAATCACTGGTTTGCTGTAATGATCGTGCGCGAGTCTAGTCCCGGCGGAAGAGTAACCTCTGACCCGACATTGATGTATTGACGAACATGGAAGCACAGAGGATAGAGCAAAACAAAACAATAAATCAAAAACAAGAACTTTTTAAAGAGAAATGCTGGAGAATTTTTATATGAGAGAAGAGGAGCTTGAGTTTGTTGCCCAGCCCTGTTTGTTTGAACCACAAGAAGCTTGCGCTGCTCCTACATCCTATGCTTCAGATGGCCTTTATTAACCCCCTGGAGTCTTATAGACCTTATGTAGCCCCGCCCCTTTGCAGCGTTGCGCTCGCTGTCTTTTGACTTCCGGTCTGTATCTCCACAGCGATCTTGCATAGGTATGAATGAACTGCTCGTAAAACATTTCCCGGTCGACATTTGTTAAGACATCTACTTTACAATGATCATGATAAACATTGCAATGCTCATGATAACTTTTGTTAACTCTACAATAAGTAAATCCACTTCACGTGCTAATTACTCCTCGACAGCGATGCCATAGAAATATACAGAGCGACCGCAAAACCGGAAGTTCAAAGACGAAATTCTAAAGATGACGGCGCCTACGTTTCTCTGGTGCATAAGGTCTATAGATTGCTTTTTATGATGGCTGGATGCACTTTTTTGGCTTCAAAACACAAGGTGCCATTTACTCCCATAATAAAGCTTGGAAGAGCCAGGATATTTTGTAATACCACTCTGAAGAATGTCTTACACCTAGGGCGATTTTGTTTTAACGGTTTTATACTGTTTTATACTTTAATATATTTAAAAAATGTAAAAATGTAATTTATTCTTTTGACGGCTGAATTTTCAGCAGCCATTACTCCAGTCTTCATTTCACAATATTGCGTTTTTTATTAATATTTATCAATATTGCTCGTTGAGACTTGGGTTTGGGAACCACATGTTCATTTTCTCGTATTTGAGGCGTGGTTTACGGATGCCCGGCGCCGTTTATTGGGTGCTAAGAATGTCTAGCAAATGCACCTGTATGTAGCTCATAGCCAATCGTTTTAATTAGGAAAACACAAGTTTAACATAGATGTTGAAGTTGTTATTTGCATTGGAAATTGTTTGTGCTTGTACTTCACAAGTTTAAACATTTTAAAAATGTAATTTAATGACTAAAGTGTAATACTGTTAATGTTATATACACACACCATTGAATACTAATAAGATCAGGCATCATTTACATCTAAACGGAGGTATTCATAATAAATTGGGTGTTCCAGAGTTAAATATGAACGAGAGGACCGTTCAGAAAAGTGTGCTTATGATTATTCCTCCAGCCCCCCGGCCTTGCAGATGTTGTGATGTACTGTTTGGTCACAACACTGCAACTCTCCAGAAAAAGAGCTTGCTACTGAAAAAACCTTGCTATTTTGAATACGGCTGAGCTGCTGTTGAGCTTACAGAGAAATGTGTTTAAGTTAGTAGCGACACTACTTATAGTAGTTAGTTAGCAGCACTCTGGGAGGCATTTTTCCTTCATCCATTAGGTTTAGGTTTGTTAATATGGGGATTTTAAACTGAGGAACTGTGAGTCAAGAGACGGCACACTCAGCTTTGCCTGTCCTGCTAACAATGGAATAATTCACAAACCCACTGAAAATCCACACATGAAAGGAGATTATGAGAGACTCATTTAGTTCCACATCAGCGTAGAATATCTTTATAAGAGTTTCTGGTCTTTACGTTGAAAAACTATCAACAAAAAGTCACATTTGTTAAATGTACTTAGACAAAGACATAAATCCTGTACGTTTTTCCTTGAAGTTACCTCCCGAAGTCTTAATTGTTCTGCGCTTGCTGCCATCCCCGGGGGTGATCTTCGACGTGGGAGAGCTCGAAGTTAGCAGTAACATTCATCATTTTAGCTTTTCATGACATTGGAACAGTTGACTAAGCTAAAACATATATTTGGCTTCCTCTCTCATGTACGTATACTCAGGCCTATTTCCTGCTATGTGTCAGTCTCTCCTGGTTTGCCTCACAGGACCGTCTTCATTACCGAAGCTCTCTGTGGTTTTGCTGTGTGAACTTTCAGTTCTGGGCTCCTCTCAAAACAAACACTCGCCACACATTAAGAGTGTCAGGGTTGGTACTAAAAACAGTATCTATTTTTAATAAGTGAATAATTTTGTTTTACATTTACACTTTGCATAGTATGTTGCTGCCTTGCGTTACTTTGTCAGTGAAACTAATAAGACTGTGATAGAACTTGGCTATATTCATCATCAGGATTTTATGGGGGCCCTTTTTCACCACATTGAAGGAAAAAATCATGATTGGTTAATCATTTTGCAGCGTAAAAAGTAAAAATTATGATAAAAGTAAATTTAATGTCGTTAGTATTAGTATGTAACGAGATAAAAAGCTGAAAAAGTCGATTTTCTTTGTCATAATTATGACTTTTTTTTACATAATTTTGGCTAAGTATGTTATAACTTCGACTTTTTATCTTATAATTATGATTATTACACCATTTCAGATATTTATGCAATGTGTATAATATTAGAAATAAATCAAATCAAATGATAATAAAGATTTATTTGAAGAGAATGGCAGATAAATTTCACAAAAACAGTTTAACTCTTTCCCTGCCAGCATTTTTGAAAAAAGTTGGCAGCCAGCGCCAGCACTTTTGTTTGATCAATATCTGAACATATAATATATCAAAAGAAAGAGCAGACCCCCCGCTCTTCGACAACAACAACAAAAAAAACCCAACTGTTTCATGCATTCTTTTATCAGCATTTGAATGTTGGCAAGTTTTTGCCATACAGGTCTCTCACAATACTCTACTCTATAAGCTTCAATGAACAATATCAATGAGATAACACAGTCTCATCCCAAGGCGTCATATAACTGACGTCTTGGGACGTCTTTTGACCATACGTCAACATCCGCCTTTTTAGGGTACCCTTAATCGTCAGTTAGATGACGATCCCGGGCCGTCATACAACTGACGCTTTGCCTTTAACGTCGGTTAGGTTTAGGGGTAGGTTTAGGTCTGGGGTAGGGTTAGGATCCGATAACGTCATCTAACCGATGTTTAAGGGTACCCTAAGAAGGCGGATGTTGACGTATGGTCAAAAGACATCCCAAGACGTCAGTTATGTCGCCTTGCTTTTGGCTTGCTTTGAGCTTGCTCAGTTAGGGTTATTTAGTGTTTAGCAATGTTGTTGATCTGTGTTGTGCTACTTTCATGTTATCAGTGTGAAGCTGCTTTAATACAATCTGTATTGTGAAAAGCGCTATATAAATAAATGTGACTTGACTTGACTTGACTTATGTGACGTCTTGGGATGAGACTGCGCTGAATTAGAACATGTGTTTAAGTTGCTTAGCGTATAGGAGTATTGCGTAGTGATGCATAGAATCATTGGTTGAAGCGGTCATAGCCGTGTTTTATCATGAATAAAACAGCTATTGACCAATCAGAATCAAGGACTGGAACTAACGGCTTTGTAATGTTGAAAATAGTGCAGAAGATATTTCTGACGTGGAAACCACAGTCTTGATACTCCCTCAGTAAGAATCTGTTGCAAAAGATAGAATGGTTTCTTATAAATAACCACTATCTGTGAAATATTTAACACCATGCTGAGCTAAAATAATGTGGCTGAAATTTAAAAAAATGTATTCATCAAATAAATCAAAGATTTGTACTCAACAAAGAGCAATAAAAACCAGTGGAATAGAGTTACACAGTGGAGGCATTTAGATTCATTTCAAACTGTGCATATTCCATAAACATCAAGCTAGGGGAGAAATTACAGGCTTTTGAGTGACAGGTAAATATTAGCAATCAAAATGTGTCAGGTATTGGCATTGATTGTGTGTTAACTCCTCCCTCTTCAACCTACTTCCCTCTCCGAGGTGTTTCCCCTCTGAGTGACCCCCCCTGGAGCTCCATCTGTTGTAGCTCTTTGTGTTGTTCCCTGTAGAACAGAGTTGGAGGACAAGTTTATCGCTTTAAATTCTGCCAACAGGAGGCTTTGTTTGGAAATGGCTTTGATTCTTCATCTTGCTCTCTGAATTAAAGCTCCAGCACACACAAATGACTCAGGGAAGGGGGGGCGCTGTCGCGCATTGAGAATGTAACGTGTTTTAAATCGCTCCCGGAGAAGGTAGCAGATTTACTCATATATTGAACAGAACAATCACTTTTTTTGTTCTTATATGACTTAAAACTATAGCTTCTTAAACCCTGGTACTATTCTTACACTGATTATAAGTGTAAATATGGCGTTGTCTTGGTCAAAAGGCGACGTGGGTAAAGGAGGACGCCACAAAGCCCCGCTCTACTCACGCGACGCTAACGGGTCCCCGGTAAATGTTTGCCCCGCGAAGGATTCACCCGGGACTGTCACTTGTCTTCAGATGTTGGACTCTGTCAAGAATGAGAGAATTTGTCAGAAAATTTACTCATTATCTACTGACTTTCGCTCTGAGATTACTACAATGCAATCAGACGTTAAAGGCTGGTTGGAACCTTTGCAACAGATGGTCGAAGCCAACACTAGTGTATAAAAGTGTACTATACAAAAGTGTACTTTTATACTATACACTAGTGTATAGTGCATAGTAGGGGTGTAACGGTACATGTATTCGTATTGAACCGTTTCGGTTCGAGGCTTCCGGTTCGGTACGCATACAAACCGAACGATTGCTTGGACCATTTTTCTTGCCGGCAAAATTCGTGCTGACGCGGCCAACACAACGTTGCGCAACATCCAAATGGCAAGCGTAATGAAAGCAGAATGAAACTGCGCTCCTCGTTATGTGCTTCACGGATCGTTTATCAGTTCGGACCAGCAACATCTGTGCAGCGCGAGCCGATCTCGATCAAGCAACACTGTTACCACACCGCGCTAAGAGATCCGGTAAAGAAAACATTTGAATTCGCCACTGAGGTAATAACATCGCTGCGAGATCTAGTGAGATGCATTCACATTTCTCCGTTATTAACCGTAGATCTCTATTAGATCAAACAGCGCTGTCATGGAAACCAGGAGAAACATTGTGCCGTGAATGAACTAGTACTTTACGTCCACAGACCAGCAACATTCACCATGGATTTAATATAGTAACACTAACTGTAACCAGTTTGGCTGGAATGGTGAAATGCTTTCAAGTACTTCACACATCTTTTTTCCAGCACTTCAAAATTCAAATATTATATAAATAAATATATATTTAAATGTTATTTTTAATGTGATGACCAAAACATTATTTGTTCATCCTTCAAAGATGACCCCTATTTATAAACCTGAAAGTTTCAAGATCTAGGAAAACTCAAACTTATTTAAAAATATTTTTTCTTTAAACAAATAGGAAATTTCTCTGGCATTTCTTTCTTTTTGCTGTATCGAAAACGTACCGAACCGTGACTTTAAAACCAAGGTACGTACCGAACCGTGATTTTTGTGTACCGTTACACCCCTAGTGCATAGTATAAAAGAACTGGAGCGATCTTCGTCTGATTATAGAGATGCTCAAGTTCCTAATGGAACTTTAGAATTTGATAACGTCGCTCAGTGATCGAGTAACTCATCTTGATGCTGAGTGTGAAAATTTGGAGGGGCGTTCCAGAAGAAACAATCTTCATCTGGTGGGTCTTCCCAAGGGCAGCGAAGGTGATTATGTGGCCCAAATTTTGCAGGAGATTTTGCAGCTCCAAGATAAACCCTTGCTGGATCGAGCACACCGTACGCTCTGTGAAAAACCAAAGAAAGGAGAACCTCCACGTCCTCTTGTCATCAGAGTGCATTACTTTCATGTGCGTACTGAGATCCTTCAAAGGGCTGCGGGTCTTTCCCCTCTCAATTACAACAAAAAGTTTGTCCATTTTCGAGGACTACTGTCGTGGCTAAGAAGTGGGCTTCATTCAGAGATGTTAAACGCGTTCTCCATTCATGTCCTGGAGTCAAGTTTGGCTTGCTTTTCCCTGCGGTGCTGAGGATCACGTTGCGTGATGGAGTTTCACACAAGTTTACAGAACCATCTGCTGCACTAAACTTCGTTTGCAGAAACTTGAAGCCTGCGGATGCTTCAGGTAACGATACATAATTTGCAGATGGGGCAAGTATTGGCCTGTGCAACATGGATGGATAGTATTATGTTTATATATGATATTGGCTGGCCCTTCATTATTGAGAAATCATGACTGCAAAGTGTACCGTTAGGAGTAAACATACTGCTTATTTGAGCATCATGGTCCCTCCACTACCATTTAACTATGCTGATATATGGGACTGGATATAATTTCATAACTGCTGTGCTGTTCACTGATATGTTTATATTTGTATACTTTAAAGGGGTGGTAAAACATGATTTTAACTTTTCTAACTTTAGCTAGTGTATAATGTTGATGTTTAAACAAACATCTGTGAAGTTACAACGCTCAAAGTTTAAAGCAAAGGGAGATATTTGCTTTTAAATAAATACATTTCTAAGAACTACGCAACGCAATAATTGTTCCCTTTATATTAGGTGTGTACTGGATCCCTGCCTATCTTCTGATCTTACCCCTTTTTCCCCGTCTTTTCTACGCATGTTAAATTGTACAACTGTGTTCTGGAATATTTGGAATTTTGTAAGGAGAAACCATAAATAAAGTGAGAGAATAAAAACGACTTGGCGAAGAAACTTTGGGCTGGTATGCGTCTTTCGGTTTTATCTAGAAAATGTATGTCTTTGGGAGTGTAAGAGGTTTGTATGGGTCACCTCTACAAGCAGATTAGGAATGCGTTATCATGATTGTCTTGCAGTCCCTCTGGTTCCTTTTCAGGCTTTGAGCTTGGGCTTCTGAGAAAGCAGAAATTGTCTCGGTCACGTCACTTGTGGTAGATGTTTCCACAGTTTTCTCAGTTATCTAGTTCTGTGACCACTAAACCGGTAGTAAACTACTACATAACTTAATCAAAGCTTAAAGAGGCCGTAATATGTCCTTTGACAAAATATGCCTTTTTGGAAGGTTCATGCTTGAATGTGAAAACTTTTTTTTCCCACATATTTTACATTATTGCAGCACCTCTCAGTCTGTCTGTCTCTATGCTCTGTTCGGGTCTCTATGAAGCCCCTCTTTCTGAAAAGCGCAATGTTCTCTGATTGGTCAGCTGGACCCAGTGTGTTGTGTTGTGATTGGTCAACTACTTCAAGCACATTTCAGAAATGTCTTGGCCCTTACCATGCACAAGTTTCAACACACTAACGCAACTTAACCAGGCCTAGTCCCTCTTTATGCGTATGCCCTGGGCGAGAATTATTTAAGTGAGGAATATTATGTCGTGAACGTTACCAGAAGAAAACTCAAGAAATTGTGGCATTTCAGAGAGTTCAGGAACAATGCTTACTCAGTAAGCATTACTCAGTATTTCTGAGTAATACTGATATATAGAGAATAACTCAATTTGGAGTGTACTTTGTGCTTTGTAACTTTGCTGACCCTTTTCATGTTCAATTTAAGGTAAACAAATAATTAAAAGGTAAAATAGGTGTTTAAAAAAAATAATAGGCTAAAAAAAAATCCATATCCATTTTGGTCAGTGGTTACCAAAACAGTTTCAAAATATCTTCTTTTGTGTTCCGGAGAGAAAAGAAAGCCATACAGATTTTGAAAGACATGAGGGTGAGCAAATGATGATGGATTTTCATTTTTGGGCGACCTATCCCTTTTAAGCTATAATAAATAAACTTGAAATAGCATTTAAGGAAACAAATGAGCATTTGCAATGCATATATAACGGAAACAGACTAGTGTGAAAATGGAATACTGTCTGCACAATGTCTGTACAGTTCTGTTCTGTTGCATTTCAGTTATTTTTATTATTTTTTTAAATGTCTACAGAGGGAATTTAAGTAACATAAGATCTTGAATTCTTGTATTTTGAATTTAACATTTTTAATTGCAAAATACATGATCACTGCAGTATTCTTATTAACATTATGGCATTAATATTTCACAATATTTCATGAACTTTGTCATGCAATTTCTTTCTTGTAAGTTCAGATCCCAAAACTTTATTTTAAGGTTTAAATAAGATTTTGAAGTCCATATTTTCAGTGCGGTCTGGCTTTTGGACCCCTCTGTAAGATTTGTAGAAGCAGACTGTTCTTAGAAGTGAATTGTTTTGTTTCACACACAGATCTTATGGTATACAGCATGAGCCAAACTAATGCAAAATAAGAATTGACACAAAAGCAATAAAAAAGTGACACTTAGTGACAAGGAACTAATGTCTGGACAAAAACTGATAGCCGATCTCTGAGGTACTTTAACTCATTTTAAATTAGACAGGTGTATCAAACAACCTATGAATCCAGCTAGTTTTAGCTCTCTAACTCTCAATATTGTGACTGAAGTACATAAGATAATAGATGTTGATGTGAATATACAGTATATGCTGCATTTAATTACTCAATTTTTAAAAAAGAATCTATTTTTACTCCATGATTTATCGTTATAAGATCGTGATTTCGAATTACACACCCACGCAATCTTATTCCTAAATGACAATGATTCGCCTGTGTCATATAAACATTTGACTTTAATTATATTGGATCATTCAAATCTGCGTTGGTGCTGTCGCTGACCCAGAGAAAGCAAATGTCATCTATACTATATATAGTATATGAAGCAGCTTCACAAACAATATTTTTAACCACTCAATATCAATAAATGTGTGTTTATTTTCATATAGTCTCTTTTTAGTTGATAAAAATCTGATACTGATTAATAGCGCTCTTAAGAATTTCCCTCTCTCAAAAATGTTGCTTTTAACACATTTTTATAGGGAAATGGCTGCGTTACCTTTCAGCTACAAGAGTTGTAATTTCCTCTGTAATATTTTTTTTTTTTCTGAGGCTTTCTGTTGCTCTACAACTGCCTATTTTGTTTGTTCTGTAATTGTCTCCCATTTGTCTCCTCTGATGTTCTGGTAACCACATAGAAGCACTTTTTCCCCAGCCTGAAATACATTTCCCTCTTTTGTAAATCAGTAAATGTTTTGCTGTATTTTGGGTATTTTTAAAGGTGGATGTATGGCATGTGTTGATCCATTGTCTCTTTCTCTCTTGGGTTGGCACACTGAGAAAAAAAATGGTAAATCTGTCACCGGGATGGTTCCCTTTAAAAAAAGGTTCCAATATGTATAATGAGTACGTAGTACAGTTTTGGTACAAATATGTATCTTTGGTATACTAATTCGGTTGCAAAAGTGTTTCTTTTGAAAGGGTACAGCTTCTGTACCTTTTTTTTTAGCAAAGAGCTAAGATTTATTTAACGTTTCTTGAAAGAATGGCTGCAAAAGTGGCTGCATTTATTTGATGAAAACTACAGTAAAAACTGTAAACTGTTTCCTGTAATTGGCAAAGCTGAATTTTCATCAGCCATTACTAGTCTTCAGTGTCACATGATCCTTTCAATAATCATTCTAATATGCTGATTTAGTGCTGAGAAACAGTTCTTGTGGATAGCTATTGCATCCTCACCCTGCACTTTGCCTATCTTTAGGATTGCGATTGGCTGTCCCCGCAACTGTCCTCTAGCGGTGGTGTGAAAACTAGAGCCAGATGCATGTTGGGAAGGAGGTGAAATCATCTGGAGAAGTCAGGCTTGGCTTCCTGCATGGAGGCAGCGTGTATGTCTTTGCCAGACTGGAGAATGAAGTCTTTGATCACTGCGTTGGGCAAAGCTTTAGTGCCCCCCTCTGCCAATTTGCAGGGCAGTGTCCCAACTGTCTCCTGCCAGTCCTCTCTGCCAGTTTGGATGATTACGGCTGTGCCACCACCACCCAGGTCAGAGAGGGCGCAGGGATGTCACAGACTGTGCTTCTGTGAAAAAGACACCGTCTCCTTCATAAACTCAGAGAACTGTATCTTCTGCTCTCTTCGCTGTATTGGTTTGTTTTAACTCTGTCCATTCCCTTTTCAGGGTCTATCTCAGAACTGCAGCGGCTTTTCTGTCCGCTCTCTTTCTTTGTTGCATTTAAACAAGGCCAAGTGGTCTAGCGCTTGTGGCGTACAGGTCTAGAGGGGTTGTGCGACTCTTTCGCGATAGATGCTTCCCGCTGCCTATTATGTTTCATTGAGGCGTGTTGACATTTCTGGAGCATTTTAGAGATGTTATGTTTAAACGTTACCCATGGGTGTACTCCTGGTAAGAGACAGGCATTAGGAGCAGTTTGGGAATGTAAATCTGTCATAATAGCTTGGCATGCATTTTTAAAAGCCTGTTGTGTTTTGAGGGGTATGAAACAGCTGTTGAGACACACTGTGTGTGTGTGTGTGTGTGTGTGTGTGTGTGTGTGTCGGTTCTGGCAGGTTTTCAGGCTTTTATACTGAAAAAAAATTGGTGGCCTCTGTCACTGGGAATGGAAGATTTTAGCATTGATGGAACAAACTTGTGCATGTGTTGACAAATACATATTTGCATGCTTATATTTAGCTACCCTGTTTTATATGGCTCAATCTAAACATCTGTCATTTAAGAAACAACTGGCAGTAAGTTGTTTAGTTAAAGAAATTTTAAGAGTCGGAGTAAGGTCCTTAAAGATGGCCAAATTTTTGTCACCAGACTGGGGCTGTCACGATTCCTACATTTAAATTCAAGTATTATTTTATTTTTTATTTTTTTTAAAAAGTAACATGCTTTTGGCATAAAGTCTGACTCGCTTTGTATTTCATAGTGAAATGTTGCATCATGGTTATCATTTACATGCATGGAAATTGGTTAACAGACTTCATCTCTGTGAGTTTGGGTTGGTTGTAACTTTCATCTGGAAATGTTAACATATGCCATGTTAGCAGATTAGTTGCATAAATCACTTATAAACCTATACACCAACACAGGAGTGTTAACAGTGATTCACAGTTGGCTGTGACTACCTTACATCCCAAATACCATTCTTTCCTTATTTTCCTATTGTATATGGTACACATCAAGTGGTACACATCAAGTTTCATATGATAAATGTCAATTGCAATGACTAATTCTATCACTCTGGTGTCTCCCAGCCTTCCTCCTCTCTTTTCTAATTGGGGTCTTAAAACCTTAAAATGTTAGATGACATTCCGATGCAACAGAAATGACCAGGGCCACCTTTAGTTAACCTGAGGTCCCTGGGCTGATTACAGTAGGCACCCCTACCCCGAATAACAGATGATACTATAGGCCATTAGTCAATACATACACATTTGAATTTGTACTTGCGTATGAATACATTCAACTGGCATAACCTTAGAAACTTTTCTTCCTTGTTTTTCTAGTTGTCTAGAAGTCTTTAAAAACATCAGTAAAATCCCATCGACAGATGGGACGTTCATTTTATAAAATGTTGTTACCCAGGCCAACTTCTTTCTTAAAGAAATGAATACGTTTATTCTGAAATGAGGTAAATTGAGTATAACATAAATGTTTTCTATTTCAAATATTCTCAAAAAAATGATAACGTTTCCACAAAAATTTTCAGCGGCACAAGTGTTTTTAATATCGATAATAAGAAATGTTTCACTGAGCACAAAATCATATTAGAGTGATTTCTAATGGATCACGTGACCGTGACACTGAAGACTATTATGATGCTGAAAATTCAGCTTTGCCTCGCATGAATAAATTACATTTTAAAATGCATAAAAAACCTGTTTTTTTTAAATTGTGATAATATTTCACAGTATTACTGTTTTTACTGTATTTTTGAGCAAATAAATGCACCCTTGGTGAGCAGTACACCTTTAAATAATAGTGTATATTCAGTATTATTTATATTGTTATTACAAAAGAGCAGTCAATATATTTTCAGTATAGAAGTTATATGGGTTTGGAATGACATGACGGTGATAAAAGACAGAATTTTCATTTTTGGGTGAACTGTCACTTTAAGATCTTCTTTCCATGCTCCATCCCCTTGATCTTTACTCTGTTATTGCACTATGACCGTATCCCATCTCAGCTGACTCTTGCACGCTTTCAATTCGTCCTCCTCTCGGCACAGGTATTTCCCAGTCCTCCACTATCTCTGTGCATTTTTAAAATTAAAATACTGATGGGAAACCCTTTAAGTGAGTTTGAAATGACCATAAACAAGCTTGCCTCGGTCCATAAAAAAATGAAGGCTTTGCCCATTCTGTTTTTAAACTGTTCTGACAGGAACATTGCAAGCTTTAATTAGTTAGATATTTAGATCTTTGCTTTCTTTCACTGCAGTGAGTTTCATTCATCCAGCGCATTTGTCAACATCGCTCCTTCCATCCAGGTCATTAAAATTCTCTCTTTTTTTCCACACTGAAAAAAAATCCCTTTTATGTAAATAGTCTAACTGCTGGGTAAATTGATCAAAACCACTTTGACGCTCTTAAATCTGTGATTAGACCTGTCGGAAAGTTCCCTGCAGTATAAATTTTCCACGGTAGACTTGAATTGTTTACTCTAAATTGTATTTTTTTTCTCTGTCAAATACTCTTAACCACAGCCCACTGGGGAAATGAATGGGAACAAACAGTCTAAAACTCAAACAGACTATTAACGATTATGTTACTAGATCAAACCCACATGGAGATGTGTAGGCTACAGTCGGGGGGAACCACCAAAGACTGCAGAATTGAAAAAAAAAAGTATTCTTAGAATAGATATTATTAAATATATGTTGATATAAAGGCAGAATATATAATGTTTTCAGAAATTCTTCTTTTATGGGTTTGGCCCTTCAAACTTTTAAGTCACGGGCTGTAGGAAGGCACACGTAGAAGAAGATTAGTTCCAACATGAAGTTTAATAAAGATTAGGAGCAAACAGGCAGAGCAACACACACTAAATGTGAACGTAGACCGAACAGAGAATGAATGTGACGGATCAACTTATATAGGAAACACAAACGAGGATAATTAATAAAATACAGCTGAAAAGAACACAAATGAGGAGCGGGTAAAATGAACAAAGTTACACATGATGGGAATGAAAACAAGCTAAAAGTCCATGATAATGAAACTAACAGAACATAATGGTGACAGTTTGAGGTCAATAAGACTTTTTTTGTTTGTTTTAAAATAAATGAATACTTTATACTTTTAATTATAATACCATGTATAATGTAGACAGTTGTAGATGTTACAATCATATTTCACCATATGACTTTTTTACTGTATTTTTGATCAAACAAGTACACCTTTGGTTAGCATTAGACATTCTATCAGAAACATAAAAAATAAAATCTTACCAGTCCCAAACTTTTGAATGGTAATGAATCATGATATTGAATTATCTATTGTGATATTTATGTAGAGCTGTATGCAAGAAATTTATTTCAATTAATCATAAATTTTCCCTTATGTCACTATACATTAAGAAATCATGTTAATTTTAAATACGTATATCACTGACAACAGTAGTCCGGCCAGGATATTGTCATTTAAAAAGTGAAGTTGCAGACCTTGACTGATGTTGATTTTTGTCAAGTTGTGTTTTTTCAAGTTGTCACCCTCCACGATCTAGCAACCACAGAGTCAGTAGTGTTGCGTCATATGGGTTGCCAGCTTTTCTCTATTTACCACAGGTGCAGATAGAAACGTGTTGGAATGGGATAAAAATAAAAATAAATACGCTGCGAAACCCCCCAAAACTAGATATGAATTCGAAATACTTTGTTACAAAGTCCGAAATAAATAATGCACAGAAAAAAACTCACTGTGTAGGACTCGTCACTTGCCATTGGAAGCTTCTTATAGCAGCCTACATTCCTGCTGGAACCTGCAGCATATCTGGCAACCTCGAGTCATGGGGGGATACACCCTAATTTGAAAGTGATTGCAGTACCAATTTTGGCCACAATCTTGCATACAGCTCCTTTAAGCATACTACTCATACTATGTCCAGAAACCCACGATAATATCATGATATTGTTGTTGTTTATCACAATCAGTCCACGAAAGTAACTAAATGTTTATAGCTTATCCTAGTCATAAACTCAATATTAAAAAGCATAAGAGCAAGATCATTATTTCAGTTGTACGGGGCATGTGAAATGATACCAACAGCACCTAATCTCTTTAGCTGTATGTGTCTGCTGTTTCCTATAGTTTCCTCACATTTGTCCTTATCATCCTTATCATCTGAAATGCCCTCACAAACATGCACACATCCAGGTCTGTTTTTTAAGAATGTCCCGAGGGAGGCAGCGTCTTTAATTTGGGCTGTGCAGGTGGACGAGATAATGTCTGTGGGAGGAGAGAAATTCCTGCCACTGGTTCTTCTCCAAATAGCTGCCAGGGGAAGGAACAGAAACTTGATGTAATGGATAAACTAATCAACCTGCCAGAGGACACTGTGTTATATCCTCATAAAGACTGGCTTACTCACATTGCTGCGATAGTTGCTGATTAGCATTGAAGCTACATGCCACATAGCATTAGCTGTAATGTTTCTCTTCTGTTGAGGGGAAAAGCCCAGCAGGACAGAAATATAGTGTTGTTGTAACACTACATTTATACATAAATAAGCACTTCCGGTGCTCACTGTTACTGTGACGGTTTAAGCTGTTTGTGTTATAAGAAAAGGTGATGTTTCTCATGTCTGAAGACAGCTAGTCATTTCACCCTTATAAGAGCCCTCCAATATATATACTACAACAAAATTGACATCTGGAATATATGTATATATATATATATATATATATATATATATATACAGTCACCGGCCACTTTATTAGGTACACCTGTCCAACTGCTCGTTAACACTTAATTTCTAAGCAGCCAATCACATGGCGGCAACTCAGTGCATTTAGGCATGTAGACATGGTCAAGACAATCTCCTGCAGTTCAAACCGAGCATTAGTATGGGGAAGAAAGGTGATTTGAGTGACTTTGAACGTGGCATGATTGTTGGTGCCAGAAGGGCTGGTCTGAGTATTTCAGAAACTGCCAATCTACTGGGATTTTCACGCACAACCATCTCTAGGGTTTACAGAGAATGGTCCGAAAAAGAAAAAACATCCAGTGAGCGGCAGTTCTGTGGGCTGAAATGCCTTGTTGATGCCAGAGGTCAGAGGAGAATGGCCAGACTGGTTCGAGCTGATAGAAGGGCAACAGTGACTCAAATAACCACCCGTTACAACCAAGGTGGGCAGAAGAGCATCTCTGAACGCACAGTACGTCGAACTTTGAGGCAGATGGGCTACAGCAGCAGAAGACCACACCGGGTGCCACTTCTTTCAGCTAAGAACAGGAAACTGAGGCTACAATTTGCACAAGCTCATCGAAATTGGACAATAGAAGATTGGAAAAACGTTGCCTGGTCTGATGAGTCTCGATTTCTGCTGCGACATTCGGATGGTAGGGTCAGAATTTGGCGTCTACAACATGAAAGCATGGATCCATCCTGCCTTGTATCAACGGTTCAGGCTGGTGGTGGTGGTGTCATGGTGTGGGGAATATTTTCTTGGCACTCTTTGGGCCCCTTGGTACCAATTGAGCATCGTTGCAACGCCACGGCCTACCTGAGTATTGTTGCTGACCATGTCCATCCCTTTATGACCACAATGTACCCAACTTCTGATGGCTACTTTCAGCAGGATAATGCGCCATGTCATAAAGCTGGAATCATCTCAGACTGGTTTCTTGAACATGACAATGAGTTCGCTGTACTCAAATGGCCTCCACAGTCACCAGATCTCAATCCAATAGAGCATCTTTGGGATGTGGTGGAACGGGAGATTCGCATCATGGATGTGCAGCCGACAAATCTGCGGCAACTGTGTGATGCCATCATGTCAATATGGACCAAACTCCCTGAGGAATGCTTCCAGCACCTTGTTGAATCTATGCCACGAAGAATTGAGGCAGTTCTGAAGGCAAAAGGGGGTCCAACCCGTTACTAGCATGGGGTACCTAATAAAGTGGCCGGTGAGTGTATATATATATATATGTGTGTGTGTGTATGTATGTATATATATGTTATGTGTGTGTGTGTACGTATTTTTATTTTGTCCAAGATAAGCCATACGCCATACATGACCTTATAGATACAGTATGGAGAATATACTGTATATCATTATACCTTTGAGCTTGTAGAACTTGTACATGTAGTACTCTTACTTACTTTTTTGGATTCAATAGTATTATTTTTTTATAAGTACTTGTGACTACGTATTTATCTACTACTTTAGTCTTTTAGAAGAAAACAATTTATGCTTTTTACAACTTCCTTTCGACTTGTGTCTGCAATTTTATAAATAGTAAAATCCATATGCATCTATTAAAGCTCATAAGTGTACTACACAGTTCATGGCCTAATTCCAAAAAGGTCTGCATTTAAAATCAAGTTTAATAACAATAGCTTTATTTACTGGGTTTAGTCAAGTCATTTTGTGATTTCCTTTCTTGTGATCAACTGTTAACTTCCCATCAGCTAATTGTTTAAATGTTATCAAAGCAGTAGAGCAATTGTTTTTTTCCTTCATATGGTTTCATTTGATTTTACAACTGACTTGCATATATTTTAAATTATAAATCAAGGGATACATATCTAAACCCATTTAAATGAATTTATTCATTACTTCATGGTGCAGTAGAGCACAGGGCACAAGGGCAGTGTTGTAAAGTCATTCATTATACTTAAATTGTCAAGTCTCTCAGCTATGTGCAAGGAAGGTGAGTTGCCAATACCTCTCAGTTTTCTTTCTGAACTACTTGGACCAGAGGCTAAAACAAAAAATAGACACTGTAATCTAATATAGCGTGTGAAAAAAAAAATGAAATCTGATATTTTTCCCAGTGAAGAGGCATATGAGACTGACCCACTCAGCGATATGAGACAGAGGGGGATGGTCATGGTACCACAACACAATAATACAGTAGATATTTTTTTTGTGTGTGTGTGGTATTATTCATGTGAAGAATTTTGATGTGGTGGTTTAAAAAGCAACTCTTGTATGAAAAGTGCCATGAAATTTTTTTAAGACCAGAAGAGAGCGAGACTGCGCACATCAATGTGCTTCAACAGGAAATCATTGGCAGCACTGCATATGATTTGTTCAAGAATGTCTTTAAATTAATTTGTCTAGCTAGCCTCTGTAGGTGTCTGTTTGTTTATTGTAAAACCAAATCATGTCCTCATAAACTGACACACACAACTGTGTTGTCACGTTATGGTTTGTTCATGTCATGTTCCATGTCTGTCATGTAATTCCCTGTTTGTCATGTGATCCTGCCATGTCTTGTCATTGGTTAATTGTCTGTTCATTGTTCACAGGTGTCCCTTGTCTTATTAGTCTTGTGTATTGAATCCCTCATGTTTGCCGTGTGTCTTTGTCAAGTATTGTTTCCTGTGACCATCGTTCAAGTAAGTAATGTCCATGGGTTTTGTTTCATGCCACATCATGCTTTTGTTTTATGTTTTATCTTATGTTTGTTCATTTTAAACTGAACTTGGGTTCTATCTACATCAGTCATATCTGTCATGGTGTTCTAAAAACACTGCGCTCAAGTTCAAATCATTTCTTCTTTTAAAAATGTCCCGCCTCAGTCGCAATCAAACTACACTCCCCACATGTACACCTTTAAAGAAAAGAATATGACGACATAAAGTGAAAATTAGTCATTTACAAAAACCGCTAAGCAAATATAAGTTATACAGTTCCAGTACACACAACATGGAGACGTCCTGCTGTAGTCATTGCTGCTGCTGCTGCTCCTCTTCAATTTCAGGCTTAGGATCTGATTCGGGGTCAAAAATGTATGGCTGAACCTGATTGTTAGCTATGGTTTGTTTCCATCTGGATCCGGCTGACTGCGGTAAATCTCGGGATATATATAGAGAGACTAATATTAGAGAGACTAATATAATTAGAGATGTCTATATTGTGTAATGTGTATGCTAGGTCAAATAGATGTGTTTTTAGTCTAGATTTGAACCAACAGAGTGTGTCTGCTTCCCGGACAATGTTAGGAAGACTCCACAGTTTTGGTGCTAAATAGGAAAAGGGTCTACCACCAGCAATCGATTTTGATATTCTAGGTATTATCAACTGGCCAGAATATTGAGGTTAAGCGTTATTATGCATTAAGAGCTCGCTCAAGTACTGGGAGCTAAACCATTTAGTGTTTCGTAAGTAATTAGCAATATTTAAAAATGTATACAGTGTTTTAATATGGAGCCAATGCAGTGTTGACAGATCCAGGCTTATTTGGTCATACTTCCTAGTTCTGGTAAGAACTTGAGCTGCTGCGTTTTGTACTAGCTGAAGTTTGTTTATTAACCGCACTGCGCGCAGGGCAACCGCCTATAATAGCATTACAATAATATAGCCTTGATGTCATGAATGCATGAACTAACTGTCAAACAACATTTGTCATTTAGAGCATATGATGTAATTTAGATCTATTTTTAAGATGGAAAAATGTGGTTTTACAGACACTAGATACGTGACTTTCAAATGATAGATTGTGGTCAAAGAGCACACCCAGGTTCCTAACCGACGACGAAGACTTAACAGAGCAACCATCAAGTGTTAGACAGTATTCCAGGTCAGTATGTGAGGACGTTTTTTTGTCTAATAATTAGAATCTCTGTTGTATCAGAATTTAGTAGTAGGAAATTACTAGTCATTCAGTTTTTTATATCAGCTATGCATTCCGTTAATGTTTTGAATTGGTAAGTTTCATCAGGGCGTGAAGAAATATAGAGCTGAGTATCATCAGCATAACAGTGAAAACTTTAATGACTGGACCCTTGGCATTGCTGTAAGTGCTGTTCAACAAGAGGCAAATGTTTTCTGTCCAGTTAATGCCTCTGCGCTCTGGGGCCGGTGAATCTCTGGGTTTGTTCATGCGGTGCATGTTCAACCACTGCGCTGCAATGCACTCCCATAATAGCCTGGAACAAATAGATACACATTGTATGTGTTTGTTTTTCCAGAGTCAGGGAAGCGCTTTGTCATAACCCCCCACCTATACTGCCATCATTGGAATAATACAAAGTGACAAACTGAATACTTCCTCTCCATTCTTATTCATTTCTCTCTCAGGCCGTCTCGCTCTCTATAGTAGGTCTCTCGAATTTAAATCCCTTGTTTTCCAAACAGCCGTGTTATTGCTTATCCCCAACTTCTTGTCACTGATTGCCCCCAAGATTCACAAAAATCCAATTTAAGGCTTGTATTTACCCTTGCTCCCACCCTCCCTGTTGTGAGACGCAAGACAGTGGTGTCACTTCTGTAATTAAACCCTGAATCGCTGATCCGTTGATGTTAGCATGAGACAGCGGGTGGAGTGGTCGCTGCAGTAATGGCCCCATTAGAATTTCAGAAATCCCCTTATCGCCACTGAGATGCCGGGAGCTCTGTCACTTCCCCTATGCCGCTACGCTCCAGCTGTAAGCATTTTAACGGCACATTCGTCAACAACCGTAATGAATTCTCGTAGTTATGCGCACTGTCAGAAGAATCAGTGGAGCTGAAAAGGAAGAAAAGTGTGTTTGCGTGTGAGAGTAGTCAAGATAGATGCCAGCAGTGCATATATTTTGACGTTAGATAGGCCGGAAAATGTTACACAGTCCTTACAAACCCGAAAAAAGACCTGTTACAATATAGATTAGAATATATTAAAATGATGCCTTAGAATAAATAAAAAAGATTTTTTGGTATTTGTTCCGTTTACTTAAAATGAGCAAAGGCAGCACAATTCTTTAACATTTTGTCAAGGTCACCATGAAAGTACTTTTCTTATTTTGGTTGCTTTTTGTACTTGCAGTGTACTTACCCATGAAATTACTGGGTAATAGGTTACTACATGCAGGTTATTTTCAGGGGAATGTTCAGGGTTAGTTATTACCCAGTTACTGTAATTACTATAAGTACATAGCATATACATGGGGAACAGGACCGTAAAATAAAGTGCTACAGTACCACTAGTAATTTATGGAATACTGCAGTTTTTATTTTCAACAATTTATCTGTGCACATATTTTTTTAAATATAAATTCATGTGCCCTCATAATAGGACTGTCAAACTAAAATTTGAATTTCAAATATTTGTCGAATTTAACAACGCATTCTCACCCCAAGGCGTCACCTTTGACCATGCTTCAATATTTGACGTTTTAGGCGCCCTTTAGCGTCACTTACATGACTCGATCCTACGGCGTCATCTAACTGACGCTAAAGGAAAGCGTCAGTTAGAGGACGCGGTTAGGTTTAGGTGTGGGATGGGGGTAGGGTACACGCGTTTTTTAGGTTTTCTCGTTTTTCTAAATAGACATGCACTAGATGGATGTCTTTCACCCATGTTTTTTTATAGACTGAAATGTTATTTCATTGCTATTAATACATTTTTTTAATGTGGCACATAATGTTTCTCATTCCACCTTCTTATAGCCACCAGAGATGAGCCAAAAACTGAAATTATGCCTAATATAATTCAAGTATTAATAATATTTAAATAAAAAAATGTATTAATGAATTAATTTAGTTTTTTATCTATTTTGACAGCCCTCATAATCTTTATTCAGTAAAACTTAAAAATAACTAACCTTTTGCAGCAACATCCCTTCTATTCTCTGAAAATGTGTTTTGAGTGTGAGAACCTGTCACTCACATGACATCACAGCAACAGCAAGCTGCAGTGAGACAATTCATTTCCGATTGACAAAGTCATATCCCACCCTGCATTTTTTTGAGAAGCTATTTCAATCAGTTATAGGTCACAATAAGGAAGAAAAGGCTAACTTAAACTTCTGTTACATGCTAACTTTAAATGTTATATTATGTGTGCGTGTCTGGGTGCTTTTAGTTTTAATCAATGTAATTTAGGAACACCACAGAAAAATCTGATAAGACAATCTGGTTAACCATCAAGATAATCTTAAAAACTTTAATAAAACGTTACCTATGATTGTCGGAAGAGGAGATTTCGGCCTTAAAAATCGCTCACGGGCATGCTGGGAGTATGGCATAGACACGCAGCGTCTCGTTCCCTTCAGGGAACTAGGGTTACATACGTAACCAGAGACGTTCCCATTCAGGGAACTTCGAGCTGCGTGTAAACGCCGTGGGAACGCTAATACCAACGCCGCCATGCGAGCAGGTGTCCGTTGTATGAAATCAGGCACATATTTAGACGAAAGCACCTGCGCCCCTGGAGCGGAGCTACCATACCCCTGGTTGAGTGAGCCCAGACAGCCAAAGGAGAAGGCTGACCGGCGGACTCATATGCAAATGAGATGGCCTCGACCACTCACTTACTCAACCTCTGCTCAGATGCGGGACAACCTTTCTTCGGAGGTCCAAAACAAACAGATAACTGTTCAGGCTTTCTCCACAGGGCAGCTCTGTGGACATAAGCATCTAGAGCCCTCAGAGGGCAGAGCAGATTAGTTTCTCTTGGTCTGACCTCACAATACCACGAAGAAAAAGAATTACCAATGGGTATCTCCCGTGAAAAGCTCCACTCAAAGGGACGTGGTAAGCAGATAGGCCACCACATACACCTTTAGTGTGGAGTGGGATAACCCTGTGGAGAAATGCTCCAAAGGAATTCCAGCACCGCCACACCGGGCAGTTAACTGGGTCCAACTGGTGTTCTCCCCACCAAGAGGTGAAACATTGCCACCTCAAGGCATATAATCTCCTCGTGGACGGAGCTCTGGATTGTAGGATGGTCTCCACGACCTCAGTCGAGAGACCCGATTCTATGAGCTGGGCCCCCTCAGAGGCCAAGCCACAACCTCCATAGATCTGGGCGTGGGGTGAAGTATCGACCCGCATCCATACTCGGGCCGGCCAACGCGGGGCTACTAACAGTAGAAAGACCCCGACTCGGTGAACCCTCTCCAGAACTCCTGGGAGCAGAGCAATCGGGGGAAATGCGTACAGGGGTGACCTCGGCCACTCCTGTACCATCGCATCCAACCCCAGAGGGGCTGGTGGATACAGAGAAACCACAGCATGCAGTGTCTCAGTCCCTGGATTCAAATAGGCCTACCTCGGTATGACCGAAATGACTCCATAGGAGCTCCACCACCTCGGGGTGGAGTCTCCACTCCCCGGGCCTCGGCCCCTGCCTCGACAGGATGTCTGCTCCCCGATTTAAATATCCTGGGATATAAAATCGCCAAAGAAGAAGCTTCCCCTGGGCCCACAGAAGGATCTGGCGCTAGCCTGAATAATGGACATGAGCGCAGACCCCCTTGATGGTCTATAAAAAGACCCCCGATGTGCTGTCTGACCGGACAAGAACATGGTGACCCCTCAGGTCTGGGAGAAAGTCCACAGACCCCGGGCTGAGCGACCACTCATGATCGCCCCCAGCCCGTGAGGGAGGCGTATATCGTTAGCTTCTTTGGAACAATGAAGTAACGGCTGTAATACCCCAACTCTCTGTCGGGGGGAAGAACTCGTTCTATCGCCCCCTTCAGTAACAGAGCTTTCACCTCTTGTTCCATGACCAGAGCCTGCTCGGGGGATACCACTGTAGGCAAAATCCCCCGAAAACGAGGCGGACGTGACCTGAACTGGATCGCGTACCCGCGTTCGATAGTCTGCAGGACCCATCGAGATATATTTGGAAGACTTTCTCATTCTGCCAGAAATTCCACTAAGGGTACCAGTCTCTCGAGACTGGCCTCTGGAGTAATTATAGAGACAGAAACAGTGCCCTGTGACCGCGCACAGGCAGGGTTTAACGACTGTTCTGTATCGCTCCTCGGAGCAAACGAGCTTCCCTCGGGAAACCACTCGCTAGGACCGTCTGCGCCCACCCCACAGGCAGGTTCAGCAGAACGGGTCCCTGCAGACCCCCCTGGTGGTTTATGTAAGAGACCACAGACATGTTGTCTGACCGGACAAGAACATGATGATCTCTGAGGTCTGGGAGAAAGTGTTTCAGAGCCTGAAACACCGCCATCATCTCTAGACAATTTATATGCCATCGGAGATGATGGTCTTGCCACAACCCGCGGGCCGAGCGACCACTCATGATCGCTCCCCAGCCCGTGAGAGAGGCATCCGTCGTCACCGTTACCCGGCGACACGGGGCTCCCAGCGCAGGTCCCAGGGACAGGAACCAAGGTTCTTTCCACATAGCCAGGGCACGGAGACCACGTCGCGTGACCTTGATCTTGCGGAGCGGCTTTCCCCTCGGGGAGAACCCCTTGGTCTTGAGCCACCACTGTAGTGGTCTCATGTACAGCAGGCCGCACGGTAACACGTTGGATGCTGCTGCCATCAGACCCAGAATTCTCTGGAATTCCTTTACAGTGAGTGACTGGCCTAGCTTCACTTGCTTGACAGTCGAGATAATCGAGGCTATACAAGCCGGCGACAGACGTGCCTGCATCGTCGTCGAATCCCATACCACGCCTAGAAAAGTGGTCCGCTGAACTGGCGAAAGCACACTCTTCTTAGCGTTGAGTCTCAACCCCAACCTTCTGATGTGGGCGAGGACGGCATCTCGATGCCAAATCGCCTGATGCTCCGATTGAGCCAGAATCAACCAATCGTCGATGTAATTTAAAATGCGAATGCCCTGGAGACGCAGCGGGCCAAGGCCGCGTCCATGCATTTCGTGAAGGTTCGAGGAGATAACGCTAGGCCGAATGGAAGGACCCGATATTGGTACGCTTCGCCCCAAAAAGCGAACCTCAGGAACTTCCGATGTTGCGGAAGGATGGAGATATGGAAGTACGCGTCTTTTTTTAGGTCTATCGTGACGAAACCAGTCCTCGGACCTGATCTGTGACACGATCTGCTTGAGAGTCAGCATTTAGAACTTGAGCTTCCCTACTGACCGATTTAAGAGGCGCAGGTCTAAAATCGGACGCAGCCGCCCATCCTTCTTTGGAACAATGAAGTACCGGCTGTAATACCCCAGCTCTCTGTCGGGAGGAAGAACTCGTTCTATCGCCCCCTTCAGTAGCAGAGCTTTCACTTCTTGTTCCATAACCAGAGCCTGCTCGGGGGTCACCACTGTGGGCAAACCCCCCGGAAACGAGGTGGACGCGACCTGAACTGGATCGCGTACCCGCGTTCGATAGTCTGCAGGACCCAACGAGATATATTTGGAAGACTTCCCCATTCTACCAGAAATTCTACTAAGGGTACCAGTCTCTCGAGACTGGCCTCTGGAGTAGTTTTTAAAAACAGAAACAGCGCCCTGTGACCGCGCACAGGCAGGGTTTAACGACCGTTCTGTATCGCTCCTCGGAGCAAACGAGCGTCCCTCGGGAAATCGCTCGCTGGGACCGTCTGCACCCCCCATTACAGGCAGGGTTGGCAGAACGAACCCCTGAGGGCACCGAGAGAGAGCGGGCGCCGGATTCAGCGGCGAACACCTCTGTCTCACGGTGGGGACCACCCTCAGTAGCCTGACACCAGTGGCGTCAGGACTTCTTCGACGAAGCCTTCCTGGCGACAATAACCGTCCTCAGATCGGTTCTATCCCGGGAAGACCTCGCCTGAGAACGCCGCGTCTCAGCCCAGTTTTGCTGGGGAGGAGCCCGCGACGCTCTCTCGACGGGCGGGGCTGCTCTCGCCCAGCAGCCCCCGAAGGATGAGTACGGAGGGGGAGACATTTCTGGAGCGCCGCTGCCTGTTTTTTTCCGGACGACAGCGGCGCATCCAGGAGAAACGCTTTATCTTTCTCCTTCATATTAGCCAGATTAAGCCACAGATGCCTCTCCGTGGCCACCAGGGCTGCCATAGAGCGGCCGACTGATCTGGCCGTCTCCTTGGTGGCACGGAGAGAAATATCTGCCGCCTGACGCAGTATCTCATTAATCACGTCAGTGCCGACGACCTCCCCCTCACTCATATCTCCTAGACCCAGCAATATTAGCATACATAGAGGTCTGGTGTGTCAAAATTCTAGCTGACACTGGTTTGTTCCACGATCTACACACCTCGGTGTGTAGATCGGGGAAGAAGGGCAAACACCGGCATGGAGGTAGTGAGTGTGATATTAAAAATCTCTCATCCATTTTACTCTCTCGACTCTTGTTTCTCAACTGGCCATTCAATGGTTAATTTTTCCACAGCCCGAGTCAAAAACCTCCATTTTTTACTACATTCGCGGGAGACTGGGATGGCAAACGAGCTTCCCTCGCTCTCCACTGAGTCCATAGACTCTGCATCCACACTTTCAACATCCAGCTCCTCAGAACTGGATAATTGAAGTGATGGCGCCTCAGCCCGGGCAGGAAAAACCGCAACGCGGACTCCCGCAGCGAGAACTGAGGCACTGGATCTACCAGGTAAGGGCAGAGAAAGGGCGGGGCCCGTCTCAATCCCCGCTAATAGATCCATCTGCGATCCCCACGACGCAAGCCTTCGCTGTGCCTCGGCAGCAGCGGGACCCGAGCCGCGGGGAGCGCGCACCGAACCACTCTCCTCGAAGAGTGCCCGGCGGGAGCGAAGTGTCTTCATGGGCAGACACTCGCAGTGCACAGCCGGCCCCCTCGAGAGCCGACTGAGCATGCTGCACTCCCAAACAAACAACACACAGATCGTGTGTATCCCCACCCGTGATGAAGCGAGGGCAGGGATGAACACACTTTCTGCTGTTGTTTGCTCGCCATATCAATATATATAAATATACAATATTAGACAGACAGACAAAATTCATACATAGAGCGCTTGTGAAGACTCAGAAGCTGTTGCGCTTGTGTTTCGGGGATGCTTTATAGTTTCCTGGTCGATACGTCACCCCGCCTATGACGTTCCGTCTCGCCATTGGACAGATTTCATACGTGCTTCATGACTCGTCACGCAGAGGCGTTCCCACGGCGTTTACACGCAGCTCGAAGTTCCCTGAATGGGAACTATGGTGTTTTATTTTATTCAATATAGATATGCTAATCATAGAGGGCCAGATTTACTAAACTAAACTCAATTCCAAAAGCGCAGATGGGAGTGGAAAGTTATTTTTGTGATCTACTAACGACGTGCAAATTAAAGAACACTGATGCAGCCGGATCATTTCCATAATGACCAATGCAATCTATCAGTTAGTATCGGGTTTAAGATGTACTTTTTTTGCGCCTGTAAATAATGGCGCAAACAAGAGTTAATTGTCGCTTGCAAACCTAAGGACCAGAGACCAGTATATAAAACAATAAATTAGAGAATAAATAAATAAAAATCACAAAAGTGGTATAATTGGTCAGAAGGACCGATGGCCCAAACAAAATAAAGTAACAATAGTGTGAGACCCACAGCCGAAAAATTAATGAAGAAAACTAGCCTTGCAAAAAAGACAAAATTCAATGTTAATACCCTATAATAGAAAAGAAAGAAAAATTTACATTCAACCTTCCCTTTACTCTTGCCAAAAAAAAAAAAATGAAAAAGAGTTTTAAAAAAAAGGGCAGGTCTCTCCTAGTTCTATCACATTCTAAATGAATCGAATGACACCGGTAAATCGAAAGAAACACTCAAAGCACTAAGAGTACAATTTGGTCTGGAGGCTGGCAGGGAACTCTGGAACAAGTGTGACTGGCTCAGAGTCACAGCAGCTCACTTTTGTCTAAAAGAAGAGGCGTTTTAAAATCACCACCAGCTGAACACCCAATAACCACTGGCAGGCAGCACCACAATTGACAAATCAGCAGTGATCTGAAACAACAACCAAATAACACACAAAAGTTATCAAAACATAATACATAATGAAAAAGACTTTTATTATGGATAAGTAGATTAAATCAGCTTTTTTTCCTGCATCCAGTAGCTTTTTTAGTTCTGATATTTTATTCTAAAACAAAGTGTCCTTTCACACCTGTTTTTTTTTATATATATATATATATATATATATATATATATATATAAAAAGCTTTACCAGGCATTTAACATGTCAATCACTGAGAACTGAGAGAAAGGCAAAGAAGAGTTTTGGAGAAAATAGGACCTATACATATTGCTGTAATCAATGGAAGCAAATTTGCTTCATCAAATTGGAAGTGTTAAGAACGAACGGCGCTGTGAGAGACAGCCATTGAAGTTCACTGTAATTGCAATCAATAGCTGATTTTAGAAGTGTTTATGTGCACCAATGCAGAACATAAAATAAAGTGTTTTAGTTTAAGTGATGCAGTTTGCAACTTTACATAATCTTTAACTAAACAGAACATTTAGATCTTAAATATATTTTTTTTTTGTTATACTGGTTGAAAAGTTCTAGTAGCGATCAATATTAGTTCAATTACAAATTGCCTACCCTACCTGTAAAACAGTGGGTTTGATATTCTTCACAATTTTTTTTTTTTCAAATCTAGGAATACCCCAATTTTCCTTTTATTGTAATGACATAATCTAACACTCAGAGCTTTAGTAGAATATCAGCCGCTTGGAACTGTGTTGAACCCAATGGGCTAAAGCTTCTGGCCGTCAATATAGCTGCCACAGCTGTAGCAGGATAATTATCTGTTGACGGCAGCTGTTACCTCTCCAGTCTAGCCTTTGAAAGGTCAACGTTCCTCTCTCATGAGTGGAAGTACAATGGCACTGGGCAACTATTAATGACTTTGGTGGTTGGGTATTCAGTTCTGCAAGACCCATTCACATACTAACTTGCCTGTGGCAGTATATTGTTGATGTACACCAAATTTATAATAATAATAATGTATAGTAACAATGTACAACACTTTAATAAAAGTATAATTACATTGTAATAAATGTAAAATAACACCGTAATAAATGTATATTTCTTAATAACTATAATATTCAAAGGTAAACAGTGTAGCTGACTTAAGGGGGTCACACACCGGACGAGAAGTGCCGCGCCGCGTCTAGGACAGCTCCAGGTATCGCACACTGGGCGAGCACATTATAATCGCGTGAGCTCAATTTTGAATCAACTCTTGGTAGAAGAGCTGCACGATGAGTGAGTTTTAACTTGATTTATTATTTATTTATTTTTTGTTGATTGAATAATAGCTGATGTTTGAACGTTAATCATTCAATAATAGCTGATGTTTGAATGTCAAGTAAAAGTGTCTTTCACGTTAAGTCTGTTATTTTGTTGTAACGTTATCCGTTGTCTAGGCAACTGTGTCACAAAATACAATAGTATTTATTTAGCTAGCGTTTAGCTAACCCGAGTGAAAACAGCACAGGGTGAAGCCATGTACATTAATGACGATTTGAGACAAATAAATGTTAATTTAATATAAAACTATGCAAATGGCGCTTTGTTGCACGGCAGGGTTTTGAACAAGGTCTTGAGCCGTAGCTGGGCGCCGCGGACAGACGCCGAATGGCACCGCCGGTGTGTGTACACTCATAAAGAATAATGTGTTCGAATTTTAAAGAAATGGCGCCCCGACGGTGTGCGACCCCCTTTAATGTTTAGCTGACAGAATCTTTATTTTTAAGCCACCATTTTCAAAACAACAACCCTCTCTAATGCCACAACTTCAATGTGTGCTTCTTTAACCTATATATTTACTGATATCTTTTGCATTTCTAATTCAAACAATGTCGAACTCGGCACTCCACATACTTGTGCCCTTCGGACAAATCCATCGGACAAACGCTTCGAGAGATATGCGATTAACAGACAGACAGACAGACGTTCCTGTAATCGCAGACGGACACACAGACAGACAGACATATGTTCCTGTAATTTATACGTGTATATATATACTGTATATATACACTCACCGGCCACTTTATTAGGTACACCTGTCCAACTGCGCGTTAACACTTAATTTCTAAGCAGCCAATCACATGGCGGCAACTCAGTGCATTTAGGCATGTAGACATGGTCAAGACAATCTCCTGCAGTTCAAACCGAGCATCAGTATGGGGAAGAAAGGTGATTTGAGTGACTTTGAACGTGGCATGATTGTTGGTGCCAGAAGGGCTGGTCTGAGTATTTCAGAAACTGCTAATCTACTGGGATTTTCACGCACAACCATCTCTAGGGTTTACAGAGAATGGTCCGAAAAAGAAAAAACATCCAGTGAGCGGCAGTTCTGTGGGCGGAAATGCCTTGTTGATGCCAGAGGTCAGAGGAGAATGGCCAGACTGGTTCGAGCTGATAGAAGGGCAACAGTGACTCAAATAACCACCCGTTACAACCAAGGTGGGCAGAAGAGCATCTCTGAATGCACAGTACGTCGAACTTTGAGGCAGATGAGCTACAGCAGCAGAAGACCACACCGGGTGCCACTCCTTTCAGCTAAGAACAGGAAACTGAGGCTACAATTTGCACAAGCTCATCGAAATTGGACAATAGAAGATTGGAAAAACGTTGCCTGGTCTGATGAGTCTCGATTTCTGCTGCGACATTCAGATGGTAGGGTCATAATTTGGCGTCTACAACATGAAAGCATGGATCCATCCTGCCTTGTATCAACGGTTCAGGCTGGTGGTGGTGGTGTAATGGTGTGGGGAATATTTTCTTGGCACTCTTTGGGCCTCTTGGTACCAATTGAGCATCGTTGCAACGCCACAGCCTACCTGAGTATTGTTGCTGACCATGTCCATCCCTTTATGACCACAATGTACCCAACTTCTGATGGCTACTTTCAGCAGGATAATGCGCCATGTCATAAAGCTGGAATCATCTCAGACTGGTTTCTTGAACATGACAATGAGTTCGCTGTACTCAAATGGCCTCCACAGTCACCAGATCTCAATCCAATAGAGCATCTTTGGGATGTGGTGGAACGGGAGATTCGCATCATGGATGTGCAGCCGACAAATCTGCGGCAACTGTGTGATGCCATCATGTCAACATGTCAACTCCCCGAGGAATGCTTCCAGCACCTTGTTGAATCTATGCCACGAAGAATTGAGGCAGTTCTGAAGGCAAAAGGGGGTCCAACCCGTTACTAGCATGGGGTACCTAATAAAGTGGCCGGTGAGTGTGTATATATATATATATATATATATATATAAAGCTATAAAAAAAATTGTATATCATTTCTTCTAGCTATTTGTTTGCTGTTTCTAATTAAAAGCAGTTCCTTAAAAAAAACATGTAAAACAGCTGCTTTATTTGACTATATAAGTGTTGTCTTGCATGGGTATTTAAGTGCTTATTTACAATGTCTTCTATTTAACTGCTACATACAATGTATAGATTGTTGTGATCCTAATAACATTAGGGTTTTGATCACACAAGCATCCTTAAAGGGCAATGGCTTTTGAGAGATAGCTCTCCTTCTCTTCAAAAGGACAACCCCCGCATTTCCATTCCCTCTCTTCACATTTCCTTTACTCTGGTTTCTTCCTTTAATCATAGTCATATTGATCTGACTCTGTGGATGGCTTTTCCTCCCCCTACATAATCATGAAAGTTGAATATAAAATCAAATTGGTGAGGTACAGAAAACCCCACTGTACAACTTTGAAATATACAGTAGGAGACCCAGAAGTTTTAGACCACATTAAAAATCTAGGATGCAAAGTATAATTTAAACCTGGAAATAAGTTTTAAGGTTTTGCTAAATTTAAAGCAAGGACATTTTATGACAATAATGCACTGTTAAGCCAATCTGTGACCTTGATCATGTGAACTCTTCTGTAGGAAAGGTCAGATTTTCTTGCTTCTATTAATGCAGAAGATTCAGTTTTGATCATTCTCAAATCAAACATGTGGAGTTATTTCATTTAAAGCTGCAGTCCACAGTTTTTCCTCTTTGTCGCCATCTCTGTTCAAAATTTGCGAGGGGGGGCAGGGGGGCAATATCCGAAAACCTTGTCCTTGTAGGGACATTTTTGGTTCCCATGAGGAAAACTGCGTATAATGGTTGAAAATGTGTTATAGTTTGATGATTTGCAGTTTAGGCATCTTACTATAAGTACTATCATGAACAAATAGATTCAAGCCACCACCAAAAACTGTTTTTTTTAATTAAATAATAATAAAGATGTGTTTCACATTCATTACGTGTTGGTCGACCGTGCGTTTATTGGCTCGTTTGCCTGTTTTGCCGTTTCTTGATTTTCTCAAACGACACGCTGCTGGTTCGGTCAATGTCCTGACTGAGCTGTATATCTGCAGTGCAGCGTCTAGGTTGTGATGCACCTCCCGAGCAGGAGGTCAAGCCAGAACACGTGCACAACCTCAATAGTCACAGCATATAAATCCAAACACACTTTCATTCCACGTGTTGAGCGGAGGCCGGGAAACTGAAGAAGTGGAGAGAGGGCATCTGAATCCCTCTCGTCATCTTTATACAAGAGTCACTCACTCTTTTTTATGGGTTCAGTGAGTCGTGCAAGGAAAGAAACAGTTTATTGATTTTAGATTTGGCAGAAGGGGATGGGAGGTGGAAGGTGCTGCTCAGTCTTGCCTTTCCTCCCTGTTTCCTGCTGTCTGAAAGGGGATTTTAGTCCGATCTGGCAGCCGGTAAGGTGGAGGGGGGTGGCGAGGTCGTTCATCAGAACAACAATGTTTTAGCATATACTAGCAGGAACAAGATAGGCCTCCTGCCAGAGAAAGAGAGAGAGAGAGGAAGTGATGTAATATGTATTAGGTTCACTGTGCATTAATTGGGATCTGTTTACAGTACAGAAATGCTAACAGTATTGACAAATAAACAGGTGTCTCTTGCAATATCCTGACCCCTTTCTTTTCTGTCCAAAAGTCACTGCACCTTACACAAAGTAAATCTTTGCTAAGTATTGATTTTGTGTGAGGTGAATTTGATGGAGAATTTTGGGATTATGTGGCCTAAAAAAAGTGCTTCTCAAAGTGTGGGCGTTTTAAAGACTTCCTTAGTTCTCAAACCCCCTTCACTTTCACACATTCAAATCTACGGCATTGACAACATGTTTCGTATTCCTTGACTTCTTATCTTGGTGTTAAGTATTAGAAAAGTTACAGGATTTTGGGGGTGTAATTTGTACTTTAAGGGGCAGATTTACTAAAAGGCAAATTAGCGTGAAAGCGCAATTCCAAAAAAGTGCAGATGGGAGTGGAAATTTATGTGTGAACTTCTGACGAAGCGCAAATTAAAAACACAGACACAGTCAGGTGATTTCCATAATGACCAACGCAATCTACCAGTTAGTGTCTGGTTTAAGACGTGCTTTTTTTCGGGTGGTAAATAATGGCACAAACACCTGTACATTGACGAGCGCAAACATTAGTATATCACCTTGCGTGATTCATTTAAATACTCTCCTCCCATAAATTTTGTGTCTGAAGGAGAAACTTTTGTCCATCTTGTCAAAAATGTCCATTATTACTTTACATACATTTTAAATGTGTGATAAAAATTTTGTATGAAAAGGTTCATTTGTATCATAAAGTTTTAGAGTGAGAACTACAGTATACATTTTTTTATTTTTTTATTTTTTGCCTATACTATTAAGCTCTGGAGCAGAAATTCAGCACATTCCTATGCTGAAACTGCCACCACAATAGATCTATTGGACCTAAAGTGGAAGTAGATGGGACTCCCTGTGGATTTGCTTTCTGTCTTACTGATAGCTTGCATGTTTTGCTCAGTTGTGCCTTTTTACTGACTTTTTACTTTATACCTTTTTACCGAGTGGGTGACACTCTCTTTACCCAGTGTGGACCTCAAAATATAAATCAAGTGCAAATGGGGTTTGTGCAAAAAGTTTGTTTAGAGAATCTTCCCATACTGTTTTGTATTCTATCTATCTTTTTGTCAGTAGAAGTAGTTGTAGAAACACTTTGTCCTAACTATATCTACACACGTTTAAATTAGACACCGTCACACAATAGCCACTTTATCCAAACTTCAAGCTTAATCAACACTAATTTTATTACTATAGTGCATATTTTCAGTCTGAGTAACAGCTGTTTCTTTGTATTAAGCTGGTAAAGTGAATAGAGATCTTAAAACTGAAATGTGCATTTTCTACTTTAAAATACTAAACATAAATTCCTGTTTAAAGGGTATAAAAAGTATATATTTAAATGTACATGATGGACCAGGATTTTGTTTAAGAAAAAGAAAGAAAATTGGGTTCAGATGTGAAGGAAATGTGCTTACATATCCTGAAGCCTTTTTCTTAGAGTAAAATGTTTTCTGTGCTTCTTCAAGTTCCTGGAATTTGGTTTGTTCTGCACATTGTACATTGACACCATATGTTTGAAACAGGCTTGTTCTCTACAAGATTTGCAGAACAAAGAGAATCAAACGTGTCAATAAAAGCCAGCGCTTGATGGAGCTCAGCCCAGAATATTTAACATGGCCAATTCCAGCTGTCTGCATGAAGCCCGGCTGTTTTGTATCTGAATGCCTGGTTTTTCCACATAATTAGTCTTGCTTTCGGTAGGAGATCATTGAGGACTGCTGATATGTGTTCAACCCCAGGTCATAAACCCATTTCAAATGTTTCTGATACTCTTAGCTAACCAAAGTGGATTGGTTCATGCAGGCCAGGAAAATCTAAGTGTAATCAATAAGGTTAAATGAATTTGACCTCATCAAGTGTTTAATCCAGATGCCAGATGTCATAATGACTTTGAAACAGATTGTCATTACAAATGATGACAGATGTGCAGTGTAGAGTACATAAACATATGCATATGAAAGCGTTTAAATGGGTATGCGCTCATTATCACCTCTAAAGAATGTTGTTTTTGCAGAGAAACTCTGTAATGGTTCCGCTAATTAACACACAATTATATTAATTGTGTGAAATATGTTATTGCACCCATACTGTGTGTATTTTAGGAATCTCTCACTTCACCCGTCACATATTCAATAAACACTCAACTCATTTGAACAAACTGCAACTTTCTCTTTTCAAGTCGTGAGAGAATGCTGCAGAAAAGAATCCTTCTGGAATGCTATTATGATGATTTTCAGCATTTACATTTAGATGGAAGAAGTTTTTGAAAGGGAAGAAATTTTCATCTTCTGAGAATTCTCAGAAAATGGTTTGTGAGTTGAACACTTTTTCAGGTCTATGCCGACCAAAAGAAAAAAGTTTCAAAAAATCTCACCTACTGAGTCAAGCCCAGAGCCAACATCAATGTATGAGGTCCTGAACTGGCATATGCCTGATAATAGATCAAAACAGGGTCTTGGTAATAGTAGTGTTTGGACAATCTGGACTTTCCATTGGCTAATATAATTTATTTAAATACATTCAGATGTAAAATTATATCCTGTCATAAGAAACTTTGTAAAAATTTTGTGTATTTAAATAATTTTGTGTTCTGTAAACCGTATTGCCTGTTGTTATTTGTAATCCATCCATCTTTTTGTCTCTATCTGTCTTTCTTTCACTTATTGTCACGCATCCACTCTCAAGAAGACACCAAGCAAAATTGCAGTCATGATAAACATGATTTACATTGCCAAAACAGTAATAAACATTACACATACACCCGTACACATAATGGAGGTATCAGTGATCCGTTGTTTGAAATTTAATGTTAGTATATGATACATTATTTATTTGCAAAGTGTACAGAACGATTTCACAAAGCATTCTTCTCGATATATTTTAATTTAATGGTAGTTTTTCATTGTATTTAAATCCTTTGTGGTGGTTTAAAAATAGGAATGGAAACTTGCGGTAATTTGCATGTAGTTTGTAGATGGCCATGAGGTCAAGAAGAGTAGGTTCTTGTGCAAGAGCACCGTATTTTATAGCGCTTTATAATGATGTGGCCTTTTTCCGTTTGCATCTGCCGGTTTCTGTGTCAAAGCAATGTTGACTGAATTTTGTACAGGACTTTTTTAAGTACAGGGTAGTTCATATTACTCAGATGTTTGCCTGCTTACATAGTATTAGGAACGGAAAGCATTGCTACACTTTGCTGTAATTTCTCTCCAATGTCCTAAGTGTTGGTCTTTTTAGTTATTAATAATTTGATTTAGTGTAATTGAGTTTTCATCCTGGGACAATGCCAAAAATGTTTTGCTGAATAAATAGCCCCAATCCCCCCTACCCATCTTTTTTGTCTCTCTCTCTCTCTCATCCTTTTTCAATTCATGTTAAAAGTCAACATGAGTTTACAACCCATTTAGCTTCTGTAATGCTTCTGTAAAAATCTCCAATGTGCATTCACGCAATGTGTCATGCGTCATTGTGTTCTCGTGAATGCACATTAGAGATTAATATTTTGTAAATAAAGTGGTCAATTATGATTTTTGCGCAAACAAAGCACTCGCGTGGCATCAAAAAAATTGCAAATTATTTTTATGATGTCTTTATACCTTTCTGAGCCTTGAAAGTGGTATTGTAGTTGCGTTGGCTGTCAATGGAGAGACAGGAAGCTCATAGATTTCATTCAAAAAGATTTTCATTTGAGTTCAAAAGACGAACAAAAGTCTTACGGGTTTGGAACGAAATGAGGGTGAGTATTGGGTGAACTGACCCTTTAAACAAAATGTGTTTTTTTTTATTTTTTTTTTTTTAGCATGGTGCGTGTCTTTAAAAAGATTGGAGATATTTTCCTTTAGTGTTGCATTGACAGCTTATCATTTATTTTTAATACAGCATTTCATTCTTCTGTATAATTTCTCTTGTATGTAGCACTATTATATTATCGCACAGATGAAGATATAAGAACTCAATCTGCATAATTTTATCAGTTCTGAAACAGCAGTTATTAATAATGTATCAGTATGAGTTCCATATAAACTGTCTGACAGAGTACTGATTTTCACATACTTTTTTTTTTTTTTTGCTTCACATGCAGGCTCAAAGATTTATACATCAAGTGATAATAATCTTGCACTAAAAGGCTTTTCTATTCCTCCAAAATCACCCGAGGAAAGGTACGACCGGCACATCTTCGAAAATAGCTACTGATGATTCTGTCCAATTTCCGTATCTAATGCACACACACGTGATTCCATCATGTTCCCTCTTTATCAGATTTGCCGTCAAGAGGTGAGCTGTGTTTGTGTCGGTACGTGTGGAGGGTGGCAGCCATTACTTGGTTCTTCGGAAGCACCTGTCTCCATGACGATAACAACCCTGCCCTCCTTTGTCTACATTAAGGTGAGAGCCACATCCTCAGAAGCACATGAGCGGAGGACAGGAGAAAAGAAAGATAAGACTGCTTTTCTCTGTATACCCCCGCTCCTCATTCCAGTGTGCTTTTTCTCCCCCCTATTGTGTCTTTTTCGTTATTTTTATCAGCTTCTGAAGAAAAATGTGGCCGTGCCAAGTCAGAATTAAGTTTTACAGCACTCATATCTGTATCTTTTATGGAGGGAGCAGAACAGAAAAAGTGAGGTACCAATTCCTTGCAAATTGGTGCAGAAGGCATTTATCTTTAAGGAGAGGGAAGACGAGCGTAAAGAGGAGGCGAGAATAAGACACTTTGTAAAAGTTGCCTTGGTGAATTCGCCTTCTCTTGCTGATAGATGAGTCTTCTTCACCTCTATTGAAACACAGTGTGATGAATGGGCAGGTCATTGATTCTGGCATTGGAAACACGTCCTCCACCCTTATGCATATTCTCCATAGGATACAGCAGATCACACAGGTCTAACGCATCCATCACTCGCAGGTGATTGTTGTCAAAATCTCAGTGACTCGTACAATATTATGATTAGTAGGAAGAGTTCTGGGTGTCCGGTTAGTCTGGGCTGCTTTTCTCAAAAGCATCGTAAGCATAAGTTGATTGTAGAACAATTGCCACCAATGGTCTATACGTTCAACTTAGGTTTACGGTACTTTTGGGAAACGTAGACTTTCTCTCTCTTTACCCTCACCTCATATTAATCAGACTTGGTTGCTGTTTTAGAAAGTTGAATAATATTAAAGCAAACACAACTCTGGTATCGGTAAAGTATCGTTATCGCCCGATATCCAAAGTCAGGTATCGGGATCCACCGATCCACAGGAAATGTGGATCGGTGCATCCTAATGTAAACACTTTCATTTGTTAAAGCAGGCCTGCACGATATTTGTGCCGGGAGTTTTATGTAGAATCACTAATTTGATTAATTCATTTGATCATGCTTTCTGCTTCCAAAAGAATATAGAGAATGTCATGAAAATGTAATTGTAAAATGTACATTTGTAGTGAAAATGTTGTTCTCAAGGGTTATTTCGATTTAAAAACATTATATTAGAGTTTATCTACTGTAATATTGTTGGGGAAAAAAAGAAAGTAAAAATATATACAAGCAGTGCTACAAACTATTTACTACCATAATATCTACTTGTAAAAAATAAATAAAAATGCATTGTGAGATTCACCTTTGTAACACATTATTTGTATATTTAGTTCTAAAACATTCAACCCAGAAAAGTGTAAAACATGCTGATTCGTTGCATGCCTGCCCACTGAAGCTAAGCAGGGCTGAGCCTGGTTAGTACCAGGATGGTAGGGAGACCTTCTGGGAAAACCAGGTTGCTGCTGGAAGAGGTGTTAGTGAGGCCAGCAGAGGGCGCTCACCCTGTGGTCTGTGTGGGTCCTAATGCCCCAGTAAAGTGATGGGGACACTATACTGTCAAAAGAGTACCGTCCTTCGGATGAGACGTTAAACCGAGGTCCTGACTCTCTGTGGTCACAAAAAATCTCAGGACGTCTTTCAAAAGCGTAGGGGTGCAACCCTGGCGTCCTGGACAAATTTTCCCCTTGGCCTCTGTCTATGATGGCCTCCTAATAATCCTCATAATTATATACCAATTGGCTTCACCACTGTCTCCTCTCCACCAGTAAGCTGGTGTGTGGTGGACGTTCTGGCACACTATGGCTGCCGTCGCATCATCCAGGTGGATGCTGCACATTGGTGGTGACTGAGGAGATTCGAAGCGCTTTAAGTGCTGAGAAAAGCGCTATATAAATGTAATAAATTATTATTATTATTATGATTTATTAATATAGTCATTTCCAACATACATAGTGTCAAATGGATTATGGATGAACTTATGTAATTTATAAACGAAGGTTATAAGTACAGTTTGTCATGTTTATACTCCAAGCTACATTCCTTGTTGCTATAACTTCAGGTGTGTGCTAGGCAGACATCAAATATGTGGGTGACTGCTTGTGTAGACACACAAAGTATACACCTCGGTGAGTGTGTGTGTTTGCACTTCTAGTATCTGTGATGAGGTGACAGCACCTAACGTTAATTGGACCGTCTTCCTGTTTCTGTCTTTCTAACAGCTTGTCTTCTTCCTTTTGCCCCCTCTATCATCTCTCCCTTTGTTAAAGGAAGCATACATTTTTCAGGATCCATCCTACTTGTTTCTTTGATCAAAATAACACACACATACACACAAACTAAACAAAGATTTGTTAATTTTCTTGTAATGGCCTTAGAAAAGAAAAAAGAATAATTCTATTCTATAAAATCTCAGTAATTTCAGTGTGTGTGTGTGTATTTGTGGCATGTTTTTTGTGAAACTTTTGATCACAAACGGCTGAAGTACAATTAATGTAGCCAATATAAGATCAATTATAATCTCAGGGGCCCATCGCAAGTGATTTAACTTATTAGCTTGCTTTACAGATCATTAGCATTACAGGGCTGCTCAAAGCCACCACATAAAAGCCACCTTTCCCAAAGAACCCATAAGCATGGTTGCTTGTTGTGTGGCATTGACCTCTGTCTCTAAGTTGTCTGTCAGTCCAGTAGCAGTCCAGTCGTCTTCCCCAGTTTTATTCATCCACTAAAGAGGGCGGGGTCATCATCTCTTCCAGTCTCTCTCTCTCTTTACCCTCTCCTCATATTAATCAAGACTCTAGACTGTTCCACAGGCTCCAATTCCACTTCAAAGCCAAACCATTTCCTGCAGTCTGAAAGGCCTGTCATCACCATGTATAAGAGAGAGTGAGAGAGAGAGAGAGAGAGAGAGGAAGAGAGATGTGAGATGAGTGGGAGGAAGGCAGGCAAACCGATAAAGCATATCCTAGAGATGCATGTGCAGAAGGTCTGCACCACCCTGGCAGTCAAAGTGTGTGCACTTCAGAGGTTGGATGGAAAAAAATCAAATTCATTCACTTACCCCTGCTCTTTTTCCCCCTCTCTCTTTGAATTCCCCAGAAGTGTAAGTGGTGGTATCCTCATGTTCGCTGGCTCTGCATGAATTACATTGCATCCCGTGTGCCATTGTTGAGATAATGGGTAAAGTTATCTTCAAAGCGGAATGGGGAGCGCCGCGGGGTCGGAGAGAGGCAGCCTTCATACCGCGCCTAATCCGTGAAATTACACCTGCCACCCTCCTCCACGCCAGACACATTCCTAAAACTATTAAAATTAACAAAAGTTTCAGATAGAGACTTAATTAACATCCTGGCCTCTCTAGAAGCACCTTGCAAGCTCAGGTACTCTTTCATGTTTGCGAGAGAAAGGAAAAAAGAAAGAAAAACAGCGCTAAATTAGATTTGGTTGAAAAATTGCCGAGGGCTTCAGGGTTCATACGCACCGGCATGACGCTTTGAGGAGATGAAACGAAGCGGACATCTTTTTGAACATGTTCTCTCTTTTACGTCATTAATGCCGCTTCCGTGGCTGCCTTGCTGGTTATGTGCAGTAAAAACGAAGTAAATGGAAAACAAGTAATTGTTACATGTTATTAATTCCAAGAGAGCAAACTGAGCAAATTAGTCAAAATAATACACTGAACAACTCTATTGCTGCCGAGCAATGGTAACAATAGGGTCTTGCAGTATTGCTGTATTTATTATTAATGAGTTATTTGAGCACATATGCCGACTTTAAGGCCTCATAGGCAGTATGCATTGTGATAGCTATGTACTCTACCATTTTTTACAAAAAGTTTTTTTTTTGGAAGAAATGAAAACTTTTACTCAGCAAGGACAAATTAAATTGATCAATACTAACAGTAAACACTTTTCCATTGGTGTAAACAACTTTTTCAAATGAATGCTGTTCTTATAATCACCACAGTTTCCTGAAGAGAATATATCATGATTTCTACAAAAAAAATCTTTAGCTGTTTTCAACATTTCTTAAATCCACACTGCAGAACTTTTGGGCACTAGTGGCGCTCGACCTGTAACTTTCACGTCTAGCGTCCCTAGAGGCCACAAGCTCTACTGCACTGTCACAAATTAAAGTCAACAAACAGTGAGCGAAGTGAAAGCTGGACCAGGGTTAATCCTCGTTTCCACTTTTAAAACCGTTGCCTTCTTCCTTGTAGCTGTTGTTCGGCCATGACGAAAACATACAGACGGCAATCAAATGTGAGTTGAGCACTAACGTCAGAATCTGAGGAAGTTTGAGGTGGTGGGGGAAGTGGTGTATGCCGTAAAGCGGTCGAATTTTGTATTCAAATTTTCCAACCCGAAACCCGAAGTTACAAATTGCTAGTAATTTAAGCGCTACAGACACCTTCAGGCTACGGCAGACGTGTCATTCAACCTATTGAAAGTCGATATACCATCTCAATGGATTTTGGTAATATATTATAAAGGTTAAAAAGTTCCACAGAGTGGCTTTAAGCAGCAAACAGCATAATAGAATGATTTCTGAAGGTTCAAGTCTGGAGTTATGAAATTTCTCAATATTGCTGTTACTGTATTTTTTATTTTTATTAAATAAATGCATCAGAAAAATGACAAAATCTTACTAACACAGAACTTTTGAGCTGTACAATATTGTGTACATTTATCCAGCACATATAATTTGCTAACACCATGCTCTGAAGCAACCTTCCTCCTAACTAGCAGACTTTACTGTCGGGCTAATTGTGTTCACACTCTATGAAGCAAATGAATATTATTGATGGACCTGCCACAGCTAATTAATCAGAAACTGATATATGTAATGATTTCTGCTTCACACTGACAAAATGGTTATCCGTTTTACTGAGTATGGTACTATGTGGGGAATAGTTCCAATACACTTTAACAGCAGATTGAGAAGCTACATTTAAAACGCCTTCACAATGGCCTTCTTGGGTTTCCATCTGTATGTTGACACAATTGATAAATTATGAGAGTGAAATGTGTGTAATTTGTAGGTGCGTGTAATTAGTGAGTGTGTGTGTGTGTGTTTGGTCTTTCAGGCTCCTCCCACTGTAACACTTTGATCTGCCCACATGTTGGATTGGACTACTTCCAAGCACCTCACACTACAGGGTTCAGGGCTATAGCAGGCCCACATGGAATCTGTACGCAAAAAAAATTCTGCAGAAATCACCACATCCCACGTCCCTTGTGTTAATTTATTTAATATTTTGGCCAAATTGATTATATTTATTGACACATTTACTGTGTTTTAACTCCATCCAAACCATCAGCTGATTTTCATCCCAAATTAACACTGAAAATAAGAAACAAGTCTGCAGATTCCGTCCGGACCTGGCTATGGCTCATTCTGGATAAACACAACTTATTATGCTCTTGTGTTGCTGTATCACGGCTCTTAGATAGATAGCAATAATTAAAGGGAGACTTACATTTTAAACTACAATTACAGGCCAAAAATGTAGTGTAGAGAGAGTTCACCCAAAAATTAGCCTTAGTGCACCTATTATGCTTTTTAATGTTTGTATTGTGTGTATTATAACTGTTTGTAGGTAAAAGGTCAGCAAAGTTTTAAAGATCGAAGTGCACAAAAAAAAAATAAAGGTATTTTCTCCTGAAGAATCGATTCCGAGTAATCAGCAATTGACCCTTCGTAGGAAGCTTGATTGACAGGTGATCTGACCAATCGTACTTCGCCATCCGCCATTTTGTCCGACAAAGCAGTCGGGAGAGTAGTAGATTAACATGGGAGGATTTGAACTTGAAAAATGGAAAGTACTGACGCCTTTCTGCGGTTAAAGCAACATTCCTTTTTATGTTCATTAATGTTTATTTGATGCTATAAATGAACTAACGTTAGAAAGAAGGATGTGATGATCGGATCAGGAGCAGCTTTAACGGATGCTCCACAGCGATCGGTCACAACACATTAAAGAGCCACAAAACGGTATTTATTTTTTAAATTTCTTTTAAAAATAGACCAAATTTGAAAGGTGAAACTTTGTTTAATATGTTTAATATCAAAAGTAACCGAAAAGTAACCTGGTCTGTCAGTGTGTTGTCAGTCCGCGATGTATTTTTCACAGCGTGAGAACATGGCGTGCGTGTGTGCGAGAACAGCGTAGCTTGTCGAACATAGCAACAGTAAGGGTCTTTGCGAACGGTCAATTCCAGTCTCACCTCTTGTTACATACTGCCGAAGTTACGACGTCACTCTGTAGGCCAAAACACGGAAATGAGTTAGCATTTTAGCACTCCCGGTTCCCTCGCTCTAAAGTCTATGGGTTTTTTGAATGTTTTTTTGCCAAATCGCCTGAAATAAGGTCTGTGGTGAACAAAGCCTATAAATATTTTCACGTTTTGATCTATGACATAGAACACACATTTATAACCTGCTTGTGTTTTTTTTAAACTTGATTGTGTCTGCTTATGTTTTTAAAAAACATTTATACGCTTCAAAATGTATAAATTTTGGATTAACTTGTAAATATTATCTTGATAGACAAAACGTGTAAGGGTCACAAATCTCAGATCTTATTTTTTGCGATTTTCCAAAAGTCTATAGGGAAAATACATTGCTTTTCGATCGAGGGGAACCCATGCGCCTCTAGCTTCCGAGTTGTCCTACAAAGTGACGTCATCACTTCGGCACTCTATAGAGCATCACAGTCCCGCCCACAGCCGGTGCCGGAAGTAAAAATTCAATTCTCCATTGACATTTGAGAAATAAGCCATGAAAACGTAACCATACATGGTAGACTTAAAACCAGCTCCGGCTATACTAAGTGATTATATATGCTCATATAAACGCCAAAAGTTCATGGGGCACTAACCTTGTTTTAAGATAAATGCCTTTAATTCGCGAAGTCTTGGATAAGTACTTCATTACCCACAATCCTGAACAATCCCACAGTAATGCATCTGATTTGTGGAAGCCCCGCGAAGGTTCGTGAAGACTGAAGATCGTATAATGACGTAGGGCTAGTTCATTGGTCGCACCTCAGAGACGCCCCCGCGCCATTGGATGTGCAGTTGTCGCAGCACAGCCTATGAGCGAGCAAGATGCTCAATGTGTTAGCTGTGCAAATGCGTTTTACACAAGCTTCAGTAAATCGAGGAAAAGGAGTTTCCCTGCACATTCACTATATAAAATTCACTGGAGGTAAAAGTTCACGTGGCCGTCGTCAGATTTGGAAGTCACTCAAAAGGCTCTTTCACGGTGGCTTCAGTTGCCTTTAGTGAGGCGCGGGGGTTAATGGGAGGAGTTGTTCCTTTGCTCGGAAATGAAAATATGTACACAGGCTTGTACCCTTGACTGTTTTTTTTTTTTTTTGGATATTCTCTTTTTTTTTCACTCGAAATTATATGTTGTATGCTTATGAGTTCAGCCGGAGCTGGTTATCCTCAGACATGCTCTAATACTCTTTAGATATGGATTTTACTAAATGTCAATGGGAGAAATGAATGGGAAATTTACTTTCGGCACCAACACTCTCTTGGGCGGGACTGTATTGCTCTATTGTGTGTAACAAATTTGCATAATACCAGCCCATGGTTTTTATTGGCTGCCCGCTAACAACGTCTACTTTGAACCGCCCTCAAACACTGTAGTTGTTGCTGAGGCCTAGAAAAGTTTAGTTTGTGTTGTTGACATGTCGAGAAGATGCTGTTTTCAGCACTTTGTATTCACTTTGCATGCACTTCAAAAGGATGAGAACTTGCTCTTTTCATATCACTGTATGCATCGAGTGCCGAGGAAGCCTAAATATCTCGAATTCAGACATGGTAATAGCCATTTTGTTTCCAGCATGCACTGTAAACCGAGGACCAATTACAACTGACTGTTCTACCTGACCTATCAGAGGAGAGAAAGCGTTTTGAGAGACTGAACGAATGACAGTGTTTTTTGATTAAATTTATGTAAACCTATTATAGGATGCATTCAAAACAAAATTAGTAACTTTTTAAAATAGCATAACAGGGTAGCTTACATTTTTTTCCATAATTTACTCACCCTCATGTTGTTCCAAACCTGCATGCGTTTTGGGTATTTTCAGAATAACATTAAAAACATAATTTGGACGATTTGGGAGTAAGTAAACGATCAGAGGATTTTCAGTTTTGAATGAACCACACCTTTAATGCCCTAACATATATCAAATAAAGCACCATTATAAATTAAAACGACATCTTTTGCTGCCTCCTCCATTGAGCCTATGTGCTCCACGGGCAAGTCTTAACAAATTACCACTCTGCTTTGGCCCACTCCGTGTCGATTCTTTATGGAAACAACCTGTTGCCGATGTGTTCCTGAGCAGCAGGTGGTCAAGCTAACGATGCTATCACACGCACACTGACTGCACTAAAGCTGACAGCTCTGTGTCTGGGCTCTCACTGCACTCTCCTGCTGCCAGATCCGAGACTGACCTTGATAATGTCCTCATTAATCAGCAAGAGCTCGCAAAACTTCTTTCATTTTTAGTATGAGCTGAAAGCTAAGAGGCTGCATTGCATTAGTTTACCATTAACCTCTTGATCTAGCAATAAAGATGCATTTGGTGGCTATAAGTGGTTAAACGGTCAATGTGGGATTGTGTGTGAGCTACTTCCAGAGCGGATGGTCAAAAAAGGGCCATTTCCTATGCTATTTTAGATGTGATTGGTGCAGATGTGAAATTGTTTTTGCTTTTTATTCTTTGACTTAAAGGTTTGGACCTATAGCATTAAGTTTTTATCATTTATGAATCTCGACTTGAGCTCAGAGCAATAAATAATTAGAGCCATCTGCTGGGAGTTAGTGTCATTCTGCAGCGGTAAATGCTGATCGCTGGATCCAGATGCCTTTGAAAGCGCTTTTCCTTTCAACTGTCACAGCGCTTGGCTCAAAAGGGCTCTGATGCCGTTAGTGCAAATTCAAAGGGATGGTTCGGATTCATCAGGTAAATACAACATGAATTTATTAATGAAGAATCTTTGGCTTAGTTTTACATGTCAGAGTGAGTCTCAGTGAGTTATAAAACAGGAAATAGCAATTCATCTGGCTGTAGAGTGTAACACATGATCATCATCACAATCTGAAACAGTTTAGTTACAGTTAGGCAATATAGTGCATCATCTTTATATATGTGAATAAAATATAATGCTAATAATTCATGACTGACTGCGAATGTGATGGATGGACTAGTTATGACCCCTTTTTCATAGGCGTATCTTTGGAAATAGGTTATTTTATGGCTGTGCCACATGGCTTTATTGGACCATGTTGAAGGATGAATCCTTTGTTACCTTTAGAGAGGTGACCGTTGTGTGCACAGCAAATTTGTATTTACAACTTTGAGGGAAATTACAAAAACGACATGTCTGCGGATATTTAATGAACCCTTAGCTTGTTAAGCCTGAATTAGCGTATGTACGTTCTTTTGGTTAAGTACACTCTAAAAATGCTGGGTTGTAATTTGGGTCAGATGTGTGGACAAACCCAAATGTTGGGTTAAAAAATGCAAAAAAGTGGAAGTGAAAGTTGAAGTTGGGTTAAAATTGAAATTACATTTTTAACCCAACATTTGGGTTTGTCCATATTTTACTCAAATTTGGGTTCGAACAACCCAGCATTGTTTAGAGTGTAAATGGGGTTGGGTAATTGGAATTTGAAATAAAATTTCCATCCATCCATGGGATTGAAAATTACAGTTATATTTCTTTGAATTGCACTTCAAAGTTCCAATTCAAGAAATGAAATGGAATTTGAAAGGCATTCTCAATTCAATTATGAATGTATGGTCCAAAATGAGGTACAGTACATTTAAGTATATAATGGAATACTGTATATCTCAAATATCTTTTTAGGTACATTAACTGCTGGATATTTGTGACAGTTGTGTGTTATTTTTGATTATTTTTCTGGTGCAATTTTATCTTGTATTTCCTCACATTTCACAGACATATTCTGATTGCAAATCATATTTCAGTCGTTTATTGCCATTAGCCTGGCAACACAGTCTGATTCTAGACATACAGCATGTAGCCAGGCTAAAATGGAGAGAATTCTTACATAATCTTGAGGAAAGACTACTGACCAACTACCCTGGGAGTGTTACAGCTAAAAATAAATACCATTGGTGTGCAAAAAATAATGCAGAGGCCAAATTTGTTAAAAAATGTAACATTGTTGCTGAGGAAGTTTAATGGAAAAGTTTTGCCCTTTAAAGGCTAGTTTTATTCTCCACAGACCTTTGCACAGAATGTCATTATATTCTTATTCTTTTTAGAATTTTACATGTGTAATTCCTTTTAGTTAGTGTTTTGCACGCATAATAATCATTAATTATGAATTATGAATTAATTATGAATTAATTAGAATTTGGGTAGTGGATGTTGGATCCAAATCATTGTTCAAGCTCTGTGAATCACTTATTGTACGCTGTTTGCAATGAAATGCTAACAAATAATTGGCCTAATTGTGTGATTTGCATTGTAAAAGTAGCACCTACCATATATAGTTACCATTTTGTGATGTATTGTGAGGTAATGCATTCATGGAAAGCAATAACCTTGTGTGCAGTTTTGTTTTTATGCAAGCATGATTTATTGATCCTTTTTACAGGGCATGTAAAGATTTGTTATTATTTTGCTTGATATTATTTGCTCTGCTTGTTAATGGAAGTGCTGGAAGAGTTTGCAACTAACTCTTAAGCCAAATACACTCTGCACTCGTTCATTTAACGACACGTTTTATTACTTAGTGTAATATTACAAAATAAAATTACACAGAGAATTCGCATTTTAACAACGTTGTTTTAATGTGGTCAAACACACACACAGGAAGCAAAGATATTATACTTCTGACAATGTTATTCTGCATCTGTATATCATTATATTGTTAATGGCACGAGCCATCAAATGTAATTACATTTTGCATTAGGCTTACCATTTGTATCATACTGCCCATAATATGTAAATACCACAATTATTTACCCTTCCCTCTAGTCTAGTGCATAACTCAATCACTCACTAAAAGATTCCTCCTCAGTATCTTCGTTAGATTAAATGCACAAGTCCTCAGTTCAATTGAATCTAACACTGGTTCATTAAGTTCATGATTTATGTAAGAAGTCTTTCTTTTTTATTTCAAATCCTTATTCTCCTTCCAAAATCTCCTAATTGAGTTGAAAATGCATGAGACTATTACTTTTGGCCACAGTGTTGTAACATCAATAATAAAGATGATTTTTTCCATAGCAATTTTGCTGAACTGCAATGCTTTTGTTTTAAATAAGCATTTAAGTCAATGTGGGAAAAAAAGAAAATGAGAGGAGAAACACCAAATATGGATAATTCAATATTAAATTGTTATTGATATTCAACTCTTTTAACAGTATTTAATTAGTCATGCTTATAAATGCAAATAAAATGATGTCACCAGCTTTATAAATGTTTATATCAAGCCTATGTTAATAATGTAAAAGGAGTAGTTCACTTTTAAAAAAACATTTTTGCTGATATTTTGCAGATGACCCCCATGTAATCCAAGATATCCATGTCATTCTTTCTTCAGTCGAAAAGGAATTAAGGTTTTTGATGAAAACATTCCAGGATTTTTCTCCATATAATGGACTTCAATGGGAACCAAAAAGTTCAAGGTCCAAAAGACATTTTCAGTGCAAACGATTCTTTAAACGATTTCAGATGATGAATAAGGGCCGGTTCACATATCGCGTCTTTTGCGCGCTCAAGTTCGTTATTTCAAATGTAGGCGCGCGGTATGCGCGCTCATAATGGAAGCGGTGCGGTCGCGGTGCGACGCGCTCGTTTTTTCCATGCGCGTCCGCGCCGCGTCGAGATAAAAACATCTCAACTTTTCAGAATACCGCAAGCGCACCATATGCACACAATAGGTCATGTGACAAGAACCAACTGAAGCGCAACCGCCCTGGCGCTTTGGAAAATGCGGCGCGCCCAGCGTTTTCTACGCGTTTTTAGGCGGTATATGTGAATCCGGCCTAAGGGTCTTATCAAGCGAAACGATCACTCATTAACAAAAAAAAAAGGTTAAGTTTTAAGCTCAAATGGTCGCCTTGCTCTGTTCTGTGATGCGTGTTATTTGGTTCATTCAACGAACGAAATGATTCGAAATGATTATTTTAATCGCGTTATTTGGTTCATTCAACGAACGAAATGAACGAGTTCATTTTGATGAACGAGTTCGAATAGGAGAGTCACGAGCGCGTATCACAGAACAGAGCAAGGCGACCATTTGAGCTTATAAAACTTAAACTTTTTTATTTTCTTTTAAAATGAGCGATCGTTTCGCTTGATAAGACCCTTATTCATCGTCTGGAATCGTTTAAAGCCCTTTGAAAAGTTTGTACTGAAACTGTCTTTTGGACCTTGAACCGTTTGGTTCCCATTGAAGTCCATTATATGGAGAAAAATCCTGGAATGTTTTCATCAAAAACCTTAATTTCTTTTCGACTGAAGAATGAATGACATGGATGTCTTGGATGACATGGGGGTGAGTAAATTATCAGCAAAAGTTGTTTTTTTTAAAAGTGAACTACTCCTTTAAAATGATTTAATAGTTATGAATTTGATTATTGTGTATTTCGTTGCCAGTGCAGTGCGTTTCCATAGAGACTGCGCACACAGTTTTCTGATTGGCTGTGATATTTTTATTGATTTTGTCTCGTCTTTCTCGATGTGGTGTCTGGTTAGGACACTGTGTAATGAACCATGTGGGTCACATCATGACAATTACAGCATGATGCATCTTGTACATGCGACTGACATTATTAATATAATAACGTTGCGTAATTAGCATTTATATGTGACATATTACTTAAGGCTAATAGATACCTGCCACACCGAAGGGTACGATGGTGTTCAGATAAATGTCATCTTGGGAACAAGCCATAATCTGTACCAACTGAAAAATGAGTTTTGACCTACAGATGCTACATTACAATAAATGTCTTTTTCTTGCATTACAGAAAGACGCTCCTATTTCACCTGACCCAGTGCCTTACTGTGATCGCTTAAAACGATTTGAGTGTCTGTCGGCGAGAGTGATAAAGAGAGCTTCTGGGCTCAGAGTGGATATGTCATCTCCGTACTCTGTCTTTATTTTTCCAGAGAAAGACCGGGAGAGAGAGAGAGAAATAAAGGTTAAGTGACAGGGTCGGTCTGCATAGACATTGACTGAAGAAAAAATAATCAGAATGAGAGATGTTGGGGGAAAAAAAAAACAGAAGTCATTTGGAATTCTTTGACCAGGACACAAGGCCGCTGCGCTGTTACGTGTGTGTGTTGAGGCTGGATAAGCATGAGATAGATGACATGTTGAAGTGTGTGTGACAGGTTGGGAGGTGCGCATCTGTCCGCGCATGTGTGTGCAGGAGAGTGAGACTTTTGTTTGAGCGGGTGCCGATCCCATCCATCTCACTTAGCAGGCACGCATCCACATGTCAGCGTCAGCGGCATGGCAGCTTGCCCCAGAGGCCTTTGTGAGAATCTGATAAACACATCCGGTAGGGACCCGCGCGCCCACGTGCGTGCATCTGTCTGGCCTGCCAAAGTCATCAGGGCCACCAGGAAATGGCATTCAAATGGCATCAGATGAAACGTCTGTTTGCGGAACTCCGGAATATTTATTTATTAGTCAGGGTTATAATGATATAGAAAGAGGCTTCATGCTATTCAGGCTTTGGCATAACCGTAATTTCTGCACATTGCTTTTCACACTGAAATTATGTGACATCTTGAACCTTTAAATGCACAGATTTCACATTTGGCGCAGTAAAGCTATAATCACATGGCTGCATGATTCATCGAAATAAAACAGAAGTTACAAAGGCAGTGATTTAAATAAAGGGGTGGTATAATGCCCCCTTTTTTTCAATATATAGATAAGTGTCTGTATTTCCCAGAGTGTGTATGTGAAGTTTTAGCTCAAAATACCCCACGGTGATTTTTTTTATTTTTTTTTTTGTCGTTTTCTGTCTGTCCATTTAAATCCAAATGAACTGCTGCTCCCGGCACAGAGGACGGGGTTTTGTGTGTGTGTGTGTGTGTGTGCTCTGATTACCTCACACAGACTAAAATGTCAGAAACTGTCAGAACCTTTTATGATTAAACTGGAGACGGACAATGATGGAGAGACTCAAGAAGTGACAACATACAATATGTACATTTTAGGGTTAGTGATGTCACTAATGTAATGTTGTGTAGTCCCTACTAGCCGTTTGTTGTAGCTAGTCCTTAAACTATTTCTTTAAATGCAAATATCATCCTTTGCTTTGAACGTTGAGCGTTGTAACTTTGCAGATGTTGTTTCAAACAGCAACATAAGTTAGAAAAGGGGAAATATATGCACTGCATGTTTCAGAGTAAAAGGTGGCACTGCGTTCGTACTCATCATCTGTGATGTTTGCAGCATCCCAGAGTGAATGCTGAATCTCTGTGTCTGCTTTGAGTTTTGGTCGCTGTTAACACACACTTGACATGCTGCAATCCTCTTCCTATACTTTTTAATGAGAACTGCTTATCATGAAAATAAACCATCGAAATTAAAGACTTATGGTTTGACTTTTGAAAATGAAGAAATTAAGACTGCAATTATTATAATTAATAATATTGTAACTTTACAGTTGTAATGTAAAATTAAATAATCATTAAAATAATAATAATATTTTTTTAACAAATTGGACAGCCCTACAAACAAGCATGCAGTATTTTTTTTACTCAAATATTTTATTTTATACGTTTTTGGTGTGTATGTGTGTTAGTGTCACTCTTTTCATAGTGAGCAGACTGGTGTGTAATTGCATGTCAAAAGCAGAACTGTTTTTGATAGAAAACTGTGGGACTGGAGTACAGACAGCACATACAGTACAAGTAGTAAGCCTGCTATATATTTGCATTGCATTTGAATAAATCAATGGACATATGCTAAATAAACCCCAGTAATCTATATGTATTTAGTGTTTGTGTCAAACAGTGCCCAGCGAAAGAACTGGTCATGATTTAGATTAGACATTTCGAGAGTTAGTAGAGACATTTCGTATTCACTTTATAGCCCTTAATCCTGTAATTGTGGACAAAGGTGGGCACAGAGGACTCAGGTGTGATCCTAATTTTTATTTATTATCAATATTATATCACTGTCTTCGCTAAAGTTTTTTCTATCCATTTATGGTGGTGTTTTATTATTTTGGGGGTATTTTTGAATTTATTTACTTCAAAAACTACCATATTTTCTATGTAAATGAATTACTATGTAGTTTTATTTTTGTAAATTTTTTAACTACATTAAAATATCATTCCAATAAGTTATTAATAGAGCTAAAACCTAAAGATGAAGTGACTTTGCGGTCACCTGGTGTGTTATTTTGGCTTAATTTAGAATGATCAATTACACTTTTTCTCATTCATTTCTATAGGTGCCCATTTTTGACCCAAATACAAGATTAAGGAGTTTTTTTTTCACCCACTTAATATTGTAAAATTGAGTAAAAAAAAATTGTTTGTGTTCAGGAGGCAAACTTAGGAAAAGTAGCCAAGTCTTGGCCCGCTCAGATCAAGGGTAGTATTTTTTAAAAATAAATCTCAACTATTTTGCCCACATTTGTCCAGAATACGGTTTTAGGGTTAATACAAGAATTTCAGTGTGAAGTGTGGAAGCTACTATAGTTTTTTTGTTGTTGTTTTTTAGCTGTTTTGACTATTGATTTCTTCGGGTCCACTTAACAAATTATTCATGGGCAAAACAATCCACATTAGAAAGAAATGTTGTCTAACCAATTATATACCACAACTAAATTTATAACACTGTGAAATTAGCTGAAAATTTAGGCTTATAATTTCATTCTGTCCAAAAGTAATAAGTAGCCTATTATATAACTGAATATATATATATATATATACGTATATATAACTTGAGAAAAAAAAATGCCACAAACATATAGAACTAAAAAAAGAATAGAACTTGCTTGTGTTCGATATACATCAGGCAGTCAGTCAAACAATCTCTTGGTAATCTGGGCTTTGGGATACTTTTGGTCTTTCAAAATGTATCCAAAAGTGCAGAGGCTGTGGTCTGGTTCTCATAATTTTGACATTCTGTCATATTTGTTCTACTAGATTCAGTTTTAGCTTTGAGATTTAACAGTTTATTTTGTGTTTCCCTTATTTCAGAGGGATACTTCTATCTCTCTCTCTTTCTCCGCAGTGTGGGGGTTTGGGGAAGTGTTCACGGCCTCAGGCGGTATAGAGGTGTTTCATTTTCTCTGGATAATGGTCCTGGAGCAGTATGGTTTCAGCTGTAACACGTGCATGAACACACACACACACACACACACACACACAAGCAAGCTCAAATGAATGGGAAAACAATTTGCTTAAATCAAACCAGTGTTAAAATTATGCAACAGTGTAACAAAGCGTTGAGACGGAGGAAGCTGCTGGAAAGGTTTCCTTGTATATCAAAAACATAGTATTTACTGCAAACAGATTCGGCACACAACACACACTGTACTGCATCCCAAATGTTTTTCTTTGACATGTTTTGATTTCAAATGCAATTCTGAATCAGCCGAGAGCTTCAAGAAAAGTCTGTGAGGCATGTCTGAATGAATATGCCAGTAAAATGATCAAATTTGGTGGCATTGCTTGCATTTCTTGCCTATTACAAAGCATATAGCTGTTTATAGTGTAATTTTGGATGACAAACAGGAAGGGAGGAAACACAGGATTGTTTTTTTTATAACAGGGTTTTATATATTAACATACAGTAACGTGCATTCTTTTGTTGTCAGTGTCATTTGCACATTTAAATGGTGCTGTCTAGAAAGGTCTTGAAACAGTTTTGTAATCTTTTTAATTTTAGTTTTTATTTTTGCATGTGAAAAAGTACTTAGTGCAGTAATTTAAAAGCCAAACAAAGATCTCAGCAACTTCAGGACTTAGCAAATACCAAAAATTCAGTGTGATGAATGTTTTCTTTTGTCATTACAATTTTTAATTGTAATTCTGTACACTTTGCCCTTTTTTCACTTTTAGCCTGAACCTGTTTAAATCTTCATTAATTGTGCAGGTAACATTGTATTTTTATTAAACACTTTTTTTTTAAATAAATCAAATCATGTGTGCATCCAACCAGATGTTACCATTACAAATTGAATACCAGTTTATCCCGTTGTAGCCGCCAACAGAACGTATAAACTACACTTCCAGGTTCCTCCGAACCACATTTCTTGTAAATTTTCTCCTGTTCAGCAAACTCCTTTTTAAGATGTTAGACGTAATGTTAGACAGAATGGAGTCTATTGGAAATATCGGTACCCCCTTGACTTGGTTTCTGTCGTACTTTACAGTTTCGAATTAAGCAGTTTCGTTCAAAGCCTTCGTATGTCAATACAGGTGTATGTCAATACAGGGCTCAGTATTGGGTCCTCTTTTGTTTATTATTTATTTCTTACCCCTTGGTAATATTTTTAGGAAATTTGGTATTCAATTCCACTGCTATGCAGACGACACCCAACTTTACCTGTCTTCCAATCCAACCTCTACTTTTCCTCCATCTGTCCTCTCAGATTGTTTTAAAGAATGGTTTACTTCAAATCTTCTTAAACTCTTCTAAAATTCTTCTTGTTGGCTCAAAAACCAATCTGACAAAATCCACATATTCTTCTGTGAATATTTAAAACTTACTACTGTCTTTATCTAAACAAGTTAAGAGTCTGGGGGTCATCCTTGACAGTACTCTCTCATTCGAAGCACACATAATAACAGTGCCATTCGCTCTGATTATTTCGTCCGGCTCTCATTAAAGAGCACAGCAATTCTTGTTCATGCTTTAGTCACTTAAAGGAACACTCCGACTTTTTGGGACTTTAGCCTATTCACCTTACCCCCCAGAGTTAGATAAGACCATACATACCTTTTTCATCTCCGTGCGTGCTATAAGTCTGTTTGACGCACCCACCGCTAGCCTAGCTTAGCACAAAGACTGGATGTGAATGGTTGCAGCTTTCATACTAATCCAAATGAGTGACAAAATAACGCAAACGTTTTCCTATTTACATGTTGTGGTTTGTATAGTCACAGAGTGTGCAAATATCAAGGCCATATGAGACACAGACATCTTTTAACCGTATAAATACTATATTTTCTGAAGGGGAAGCACTGCTACTTGGGCAGAGTGATAACAATCACCTAAGACGCACCGTGACGAGGAGCAGAGAGTTCGCTTCGCTCAGCGTTGGAATAAAGAGTCAGCAATTACTAACGTTAGATAGAAAAGCAAGGTTTATCATGGGTGTTTGCTTTATTGTATGAGCTGTGACAATAAACAGGGGAGACCAGGTAATACAGTACCATGTTTCATTGATTTCCAACCAAAAACGCACCCAGATTTATAAATATCACATGAATAAATAATTATTATTACAGGAATCAATATATTTTAAATGCAATTTATTAGCTGAACCAAATGTATTCAACAGTAAATACATTTGCCTATATAATATACAGTATTGCATTACTATAGGATAGAATAAGGGGAAAGTAATAGCACAAATTGTTTTTGCACAATGAACTCACAGCCTATCGTACCCTTTTGCACGCTCAAGTTCGTTATTTCCATGGTGATTTCAAATTTAGGCTACTAGGCGCGCCGCGCGCAGGGTGCAAGTTCAACGCGGTAAACGCGCTCTTTTTTTTTTCCCAAGCGCGTCCGCACCGCATCAAGATAAAAACATATTCATACCCTAATCATATAATAGTGTCACTGACGTTACATTAGATCTGGCTAAAGGCACTGTTACAGTAGGTCATCTAAAAACATAACGGAACACTTACCTCAGCCGCAGGTGATCCACTTGTCCTGTCTGTGCTATCGATGGGATGGCCGTATCCTTCAGCACATTATGGTCCGTGTGGCAAATTCCATTTTTTCAAAATAGTCGTCCTCATTGAAATGTACCGAGCAAACATAATGTCCCTTGATAATCTTAGGTGTGTTTGGATAAATATCCAGAGTAAGTTATCCATTTCTTCATCCAGTCAGCGTTTTTAGTTGGAATTCTGTGAAACGTGGTATTACCTCCCCTGTTTACAGTCGCAGCTATTTACAATAGAGCGAAAACCCATGACTCTAAACTACGCTTTTACTATTTATAAATTGCTGACTCTATTACCCAAACACCGAGCGAACTCTCCGCTCCTCACCACGGCGTGTCTCCGGTGATGCGGTTATTACGCCGTCAAAGTAGCAGTGCTTCGCCTTCAGAGAATAGTTCCCAGGTTTTATACGGTTAAAAGATGTCTGTGTCTCATTTGACTTTGTTATTTGTACATTATGTGACTATACAAATCACAACATGTAAATAGGAAAACGTTTGCGTTATTTTGCCACTCATTTGGATCAGTATGAAAGCTGCAACCAGTCACATCGAGTCTTTGTGCTAAGCTAGGCTAGCGGTGGGTGCGTCAAACAGACTTATAGCACGCACGGAGATGAAAAAGGTATGTATGGACTTATCTAACTCTGGGGGGTAAGGTGAATAGGCTAAAGTCCCAAAAAGTCAGAGTGTTCCTTTAACGTACTGTATATATTATTGCAACACTCTTTTTTATGGACTGCCTTCAAAGCTACTACACAAACTTCAGCTAGTACAAGAACTCAGCAGCTCGAATCATCTACAGAACTCCTCTAGCTGAACACATTACTCCCATATTACACTTACACTGGCTCCGGGTTAAATATCGTACTGATTTTAAAATTCTTCTTCTTTCTTACAATGCACTCAATCTTGCCCCTTCATACTTATCTGACCTTCTTCATAGTTACTCCAACTCAGACTTTACGATCATCTTCTTCAATCCCACTTGTTCTCCCTTGAACTCGCACTACTTCTATGGGGTCCCAAGCCTTTAGTCATGCAGCTCCTTATTTATTGAACCTCCTTATACTGTATATTGAACAAGTCTTCGTGTTTTTAAGTCTCGCCTTAAGACCCATCTTTTTCGGCAGGCTTTTATGTGATCACTTTTATATTTTAATGCTGGTATACAGGCTGTAATAATGAGTATTTGTTTATTGTTGGTTGTTTTATTGTGTTTGTAAGGTGTCCTTGAGTGTAATGTAAGGTGCCTATAAATACATGTATAATAAGATGCTTTCATTGATCGCGCCATATTTCTTGTTCCCTTGCCACAGTGACTCCAGAGTGTGCCAAATCTCCTCCTCTGAATCACCAGTAATTCCACTCCTTCCTCTGCTAATCAGAAGGTGAGAGTATGTCAAACTGATTTGGCCTTAATTGGTCTGACGGTAAATTTCTGATTTGTCATGCCCAATTATTCCTTATTAATTTCCACATCCAATGACTCTCTGCTGCCAGCCCTCTCAGCAGCTGGTGTCAGAGTAAAATTGGACAGATTTAGAGATTTTCAGTCTTGTTATTCATCGCCTTATCAATATGTCATCTGGAGATTGGACACATCAGTATGACTTGAGGGGGAGAAATCATCTACTGCCATGTTTGCTTCACATCAAACAATGAGACTCGCACAAATAGTGGTTTGTACAGACTGCTCTGAGTACAAGGAGGAGTCATTGTTGAGTTCTGCTGCGCTTTTAATGAAGACTAGTCCCTTAGTGATTATTTATGCCAATGCAATTGAGGTCAGCAAAGATTCTAACCAATATGAAGATTCTGATGTGATGGAAGATTAGCAATGATTGTTTTATTTTGTATAATTGTACGCACTGAATGCATTTAGATGGTATTAATTTTAATTCTGCACTGTAAAAATCAATAGCAGCTCTGTTGCTAAATGGGGAAGATGTGGTTTGTGGGAAAAGAGTGCTTTTGAGACTATGTCTAACCCTGTGGAATATATTTGCTCAATGATATCATGTTTACTTGCTGTTCTTTTAAAGATTCAGTGTCATGAACTTTTCAAACTCCAGTGTTTAATTCTTCTTTGGAAGTACAACCACTTATCGATACCCATTTTATGATTCACAGAAATGACATTAGATTTCGATTTAATTTGATTTTATATCGATTCATTTGGGTACTTTTCATTTACGATGCCTATTTTGCTTACATATAAAAGAATATTTCCCTCCAGCTATTACTTTAAATTATATAAGGAAACTTCTAACTTGATAGGCCAACATTTTGAAAAATGTTCACAAATTAACAGCAGAGCCCTATGCAATTTAAAATAAATTTATTTAGCAAATAATAATCAATAATCAAAAACTGAACTTTATATTACATTTCCTGTGTGAAGCTTTTATTGTAAAAACTAAAATAAATTCTTAACATATGATCACTAGGGTTGGGAATCGAAAATCGATTCCAATTATGGAATCAGACACTTAAGTCCTGTGTGCGCATTTTAATGTGTTTTTAAATCATTAAAGTGCAAGAATTATTATTATTATTATTTTTTTTGCAAAAATATTTCTTAGTGTGACAGTTAAAGTGTTAAAGTGACAGAAGCCTAATAAACCATTACGTTTCATTATCGTTAATAACAAACGTAAAATCAAATCAGTCACTGATCTTGACTGAATAACTTTTGTTACTTTAAGGATTAATCAGTTTTTTTTTATAAAAAGGAAACTGTGCAGTGTTATTTTACATTTGATTTAAATTTCTGAACTTTTATAGTTTTTAACCATTGTATTTATTTGTGAAATTACTAATTTTTTTTATTTATTCTTATTGTATTACTGACTGAATCATCTTCAATAATGTTTGAAATTTTTTTATTAGATGCCTAGCTCATTTGTTAATTGTTCTTTAGTCTTTTTTTTTTTTTGTCATGGTATTTAGCTGCAACAAAATGTTTGCAAATCTCAATTTTTCTTTTATTACCATATTGGAACCGAAACCGGGAATCGTCAAGAATCAAAATTAAAATTAAAACGATACCCAACCCTAATGATCACTTCAGTTATAAACTCACATGAATGGAATGGAAATACAGTAACTCAAGAACCAAAGTCATTTGTTCGAGAATCAGAATCAGGCTACACTGGTTGTGCTGTGTATTTTTGATTCACTAAGAAGAACCTGTTTATTAGAGTCATTTGTTCATGATGAATCAGACTAAAAGTCACACTGTGTTGTTGCATGCAGTTTGTGAAGACAACTCAACTGAAAGATGTACGTATATTTCTGTCGGTTTATGAAACAGGCCCTATTAATCACATTCAATTCAGACTTTAAACTGTGGTAAAATATAACTTACTTTTGCTGTAACTGTAATTGAAATATCAATATTTATAACCACACCAAGTTGGAATTGTTAAATGTGGCAGCCTAGAAACACAATGTTAAGTCCCATCAGATTGATAAAAACCCTTGCACCATGACTCTCGGGTAAACCAATCAGTTCTGAGAAAGGTCTTGGCCTTTTTATGAAATATTCATCAGACGGTCAGTGAACAGTCTGTGGGTGGGCTCTCTGAAACCCCGAGCTGATCTCACTAATTAAAGTGTAAATTAAATACGCAAGTATTTGAGTATACACTGAGTATGTTTACCGCTAAATTGATACCATTATTTGTAGCTTGTGTTTGCATGTCTACATTCCCAGACCCGCAAGTTTGGGATACTCATTGTGCCTTATCCTTAACCACACACGGCAACTATAAGCACGTGAGTCTGTGTTTACAGTCAGTACGTGTGTTCGCATGGCACAACTCATTAAAAGAGCATTAGCGCTTGTATTTGTCCAGTGCTGTCATATGATTTCGGCAGGCCTGCGTTCAGGGGAAGCAGATGGCAGGAGGGTTAGTGAGATCCGAACACTCCAAATCTCATTAAGTCTCGTTTCATCCCTCTGCAGTTTACTCTTGTGAACACTCAACCAGAAGCCTCAGAAATGCCAGAGTGCATTTATATCAAACGTTAGACTGAGATTTGTGTCCTTTGGCAGGGGAGAGTGACACTGGAGAAAGCACGAGGCCGCATCTGGTCTTAAAGTGCCAGTTTCTAATCTACACCTGTCCAAAAAATGGTGTTTATCATGCAAATGCTATTACGCAGGTTTACCTGTTTAGGATCATGTACCACTGCCTTGCTTGTCAGATGCCAGAGTTGTTGTCAAAGGCCTGCTCTTTTTTTTTCTCTTTAAAGCTATGTGTACTTTTTTTCCACTGCTAGAGATCGCTAATCTCTTACAGTAACAAAGGCATAGGTTGATGACGCATAAGCAGAATTATGGAAATGATGGATCTAATAATGTTTATGGATGAGTGAATACATTGATGTTTTTAACAAGAAGCAGGGCGCGATTGCTAATAATAAGAGACAGATATCAGTGCCACATGCGAGTCCCGCGGATATAAAGGAATAAGGAAATTTCATTCTACCGAACCCGCAAGTGCTGTATTAATACTTACACAGGTCAGTTTATTAGATGACAACACTAAACTGCATTTGAGAGTGTTGAAAGTTATGTTATTCTGTGTTAGTTTGTCTGTATGAGACTAGCAGTAAGGTAGATCAACATTAGAATAATACACTAATCATTTCTTCAAGTTGATTATTATAATATTGATTAGTTTTATGTACATTTGATCACCTGTCTAATAAAGTACATGCGAGAATGGCGTCTCTGTCAAGTCTAAGTTTGTCACGGAGCTTCCGGTATCTCGAAAACACCATGCTGATTTTGATCCTCGTTTTAGTTCGCCTTTTGTCCCAAACTCTGCTTGCCATGGTCCATAATGTTTGGACGAAACAACAACAGCGTGAGTTTGCCGTTAGACGTAACGCAGTGTTGTCCATGTCTGTCGCCATGGTTGCTATGGCAGTACGAGCGGAAACCAGAGATAACGCGGTGTCACAGTGTTTGGTTTGTGTTACCCTGGGTAACCACTAGAGGTCCTCTTCCCGCACGGTGTCCTATACACTTACTACATTTCCCATCATCCTGTTTTGTTACTCTTTGTTCATTGCACACAGTTGTTTCGGTCACCTTGTTAGTGTCTGTATATATACCCTGTCTGTCTCAGTGTTTGTCACGGAGTCCTTGTAGTCCCCACACTTCCGGAATCTGTTCTGCCTTGTTTCCCATGTGTTTCTAATGTTTTTGGATTGCCTTATTGGACTTTTGACCCTGGCCTGGACTGTTTGTGGGTATGGAATAAACCTTAATAAATATTGCTATGGGATCTTACGTTTCCTGTGTATGTGTATCGTGACGCGTGGATGTTACGTCATTGAAAGGCGACAAGTGAACAGGGATGAAATTGGAATTTCTCTGAAATTAAACATCATTGGGAACTTTTGGGATATTGTAAGTACACAACTGCAGGAAAAATATCACACTGTGCGAGTGATTTTTTTTATATTAAAAATCTTGCATATTGTAGCTTTAAGGTGGTGTGGTTGAAACTGCTAGGGATAGAAGGTTACTTTGATCGCCTTGCAGGGCCAACCACCCCTGCTGGGAAATGACCAACACCTCACTGGTAACGAGTGAGAAAGTGCGATCGAGTGATACCAGAGGTGTTTGTTGCTGTAGATCAACATGGAGGCCAAATAAGGGGAAGGAACATTTAAAGGGATAGTTCACTTTGAAATGAATTTTTGTTATGTTTTAGCTTACCTCAAGGTCATCCAAGATATAGGTGTCTTTGTTTTCACAGTATTTTCAATTTTGGTATTTTTCGGTCAAAGCGTTGTTGTCTGTCAGTCATATAATGGAGATTTAGGGGGTCCTCCCTCACTTCACCTCAAAGAGCATGCACAGAGAAGTCAAAATTAAACATGATTGAATGACTCATAAATGTAAGTACACATTGATGGCCTAAGACACGAAACGAGCGGTTTGTGTGAGAAAACGAACAGTATTTATATCGTTTTTACCTCATGTAACCACAGCCACGTCCAAGTCATCTGACGGCACGGAAGTGATCGTTTGTGCGTCGACGTCACTCATTGTTTACACAGAGATTTAGGAAGTTTTCCCTTTCACTTAAACATATTTAGATATCTCGAAATCGTGTTCCATTGCAATTTCGTCTATATCTAAATATGTTTAGATCTTTACAGTGAAAGGTGAAGATCTAAATTGTATAACAGTAAAATACAACAAATAAATAAATATCTGAAAAATGTATAGAGTAGACAGTAATTGAGTGAAAGTGTACAATATAACATCTTACTTTTAATTGTCAAAAATGATCTATCTACTTTAGCATGCATGCATCAACAAGCACAACATAATGTGCTTGTAATGTTTCCATTAAAATGTAATCATTTCTTTCTAAATAATTATATTAAAGTTTAGGAAGCAATTAGTCATTTGCTTCAAATTATTTCAAAGCGATTTATACACAACCCCTCTGGAGGCCAGGTGCCTTGCAAGGTCACAATAAAGGGTTTAATAGACCTTGTTCAGAGCAGAACCATGACAAGTATAAATCAATGCTGTGAGGGATAGGCTCAATGGCATCTGCTGTAAAAACCTGTATAAATCTCCTAGATAATTTGTAATTTCCCACAGCTTTTTGTCTATTGAAAGTTCTTGGGAAAATATTTTTGCAGTCAGCAGAACAATCCAAAAAACCCACTGAAGAGATCCATCACAGCCGCGCTTTCATTCCCGTTAAAAATCAAAGATGGCGCTTCTGTGAATAAGGTCTATTGGGGTTGAAAAGGGAGGCTTCAAACTTACCAGTCGAGGTCCGCTAGGCCAAACCTCCCCCAGTTTCCACTGTATCTTTTTATCCTTTCTGAAGAAGAGATGCTTGGTTCAGTAGGTGTTTATAGTAGAATCCTCCCATAACCCTTTACATCCAATTGGTGCTTTCACACTGCTTCAGACTGCTGTCAATGACCTGATTTCACCTAACACAGAAAGACTGTCTTGCCCCACTTGGATATCCAAGACTTACATGACATGTAGAGATAGAGATTTAGTTGATGATGCTGAACACAAAGTGAGATTTTATTTACAGTTTAACTGGATGTTGTAAGTTTCTCCCTTGAGCTTTCTGCAGAGCTGTAGCTTCCAGGTTCTTTCTTGACTACAATGAGGAGAGAGCGTCTCTTCCATAAAAGTAACGCTTATTGCAGCACTATTGTATCCTTTGGCCTGTGGATACATAGGTGTGACAGACAGAGGCGTAAAGAGAAACAAGAAAAACTGCAAGAACAAGGAAGGTGATTCCTTTGATGTTCTCATATCGCCAGCCTCCTTTAAGTCCCCACAATTTTTTTTCTTCATTCCTTTGCCGTATCTGGTTTCTTTTTTGTTCACGCACAGGCTGAATGACAAGTTCCAGAACAACTTAAAAGTTAACCTTAACTTCTCAGACATACCTCCTACTCACTCCCAATACAAAACTCATTTCACATAACTTAATTACTAAATTGTGTGTGTGTGTGCATTTACTAAATCATCTCGAAAATGCATGTACAGTTATTAAAAAATCTGTACTTGCAATAATTTGTTTCTTTTTAAATATGAATATTTTCTGTAAAAATATCTGAAAATATTGTTCCTGTCATATCTGGTTGTATTGGAGTGTTTAGATACAACTGGGCTTTTTTTGGAGATAGATTTGCTTTTTATCTATCTGAAACGCATCCATGTGGCATTATCAGCCAATTAATCTATTTGGAAGAAAATAATTTTCTTTATAAACGCATTTGGGACTTTTTAAAAAAAAAATCAGATTGTTTTGGTATTTGGTACTGATATCTTTCAGTAAGGACTTCAGCTAAATGTGTGTGTGTGTGTGTGTGTTTAAAGGTTCATTGTTCTGTAATGAAATGAATCCCGAAAGTGCTCCGGGTTGCATTCCACATACTTTCCGCCCACATTTAACAGTCATGCATGTATGCACGCATATACATTATATTCCCCCATGAAGACAGCTCATTGTTTTGTAATCCCGGCCCTCCTTAAAGCGACATTAAAAAGCTGGGATTACACGGTGTCACGTTGTTCTGTTCTGTTCTGTCTGCAGTAATTATGGCATTTTATGCACTTTTACAGAATGATTAGCTTTTCTGTAGCATCAGTTTAAAGAGTTTTACAGAGAATGACAACCTGCTTTACTAAGACGTAGATCACCACACGGCTTTGAGAAAGGGTGAAAGAAAAACTAGGCATTTGATAAAGCATGCATTGGTTAATTCATTGGGGTCTAATTTGTGTTTGTCAATCGTAGGCTTTAGGTTGATTTTATTTGGCATCATTGCTCATTGACCCAAATAAATGAGATTTTAGCAGTGTATTCAGTTTGTATGTGAAAGAAATGCAAATGAACCAGCAATTCACAGAGACTGAAAGCTCTAAGTAGGGCCTTTTGATGCTTTGACAGTTTGCAGATTTTTTTTTTTAATTTCTTACACGTGTTAACAATTACTGCCTTTCAACTACAGTCTTGCACAAAAGCCTCCTGATGGTCGTTGCTGTGCCTAATGACGTCTGTAGGGTCTCACATTTTGGAAACCCACCCCACTCAGCACTGGTTATGAATAACGTATGGGCAGGTGTATGCTAGACTAGTTGATGTGTTTCCTTCATGAATATATCCAGCAGCAGGTCAGTTGTGCTTTAGAAAAAATAATCGCAGCCAAGTGTGGTCAAAATGTTTAAGGAGTAAATAGTCTCATAAAACTATTTCTGAACTTGGTGAACTCTTCTGGATTTCGTTATGTCCAGAATTAAATGTTATTGTTCCTCACGTTCAGCTACAGAATAAATAAATGACTTTATTCTTTCTGGGAAACATGCCCGTAACAATTTATTTAAATATATACATATATAAATGTTTGCACATTTCTTTATTTTGTAGTTTTAACAAGACCCACAGACACATCTCTAAAAATAATATAATAAAAGCTTGGCGGCGGAGCCGCACGTATAAATACAATTGCGCTAGCTCTGCTATCCAAGAGTAAGAGACACCCCCACCACCTGCTCTCTGTTGTACCAGGTTTTGGTTTAAACCTGCTTGTCTTTGAAACAGTCTCATGGGAGTAATTAAAATATTGTCTCATCTCATGGAATGTTTTTAGAAGTTTCTATGGCTGACAGATGGTCCGTAGGTACCAAAACAAGAGTTGCCTTTTGTCTTGGACGATTGAACATTTGAAACAAATGGCACCAAGCAATTGCCAAGCGTTTACCAGTAATGAGATTGGGAGTGTGGGGTGTGGATTTCCGATCGCCAGGAAGCCATTTTATTAAGGTTAGAGACTGGGTAGTAATTAAAGAAGGATTTCACAAAGAATACCTAAAACCAGGTTAATGCCTTTGAGGCTCTACACATTGTAAGCAGAAAGATAATTTGGCTTTAAAATTATATTGTAGCACTGTATGTATTTTTATTTGCTTCAGATAACCTAAGTTGCTTCAAACTGTGTCCGATTGTTGAGTACTGCTGCCCATAACATTAAAGTAGAGCGGTCACATAGAGTTGAGATTTCAGAAGCTTTTGTGTCTAATAATTACTCAAATTACAAACCACATTATGTTTAAATAGGTCAAATCAAAACCGGACTGATTCAGTTATTCTCAACTGACTGAATTCTGCCGTTTCAGCACCATGGACAGAGGCATACGTATCAGGACGCACTTCCTCAACAAAACGGAGATTTGTGAATATGAAGCCTGAGTACTGCACTGCTAAAACAGGTATTGCATGGTTATGGTTCTTGTTTTATAATTTTAAAAATGTGTAGCCTACATTCAACATTGTTTACAAAGCTTTGTAGCATACGGCGCTTTTCCACTGCTGGTAGGGCTCGGTACGGATAAGACGCAGCACGTTTCGGCTCGCTTCGCTTCTCCACTGCATGGCACGGCACGGCTCGGTTCGCTTTAGCTCGGTTGCTTTTCCACTGCAGTTAGTACCGCATTAAAGTGGATGGGATTAGTTTAAAAGCAGTCGCTACAGCGATGGCTGTTACTGGCTATTTAAGTCTAGCGGGTTTGGTTTCTCACGTCGCAAATACGACGACACTGGTAGTGACAATTCTTTCTGACCAATCAGTGATCTACAGTGTTTCACGTCACATTTTAGTACCGGTTCGGTACGCTAGGAACCTAAACAGACCACGTACCATTTAAAACGAGCTGAAGCAAGCCGTACCGTACCATGCAGTGGAAATGCGCCATAAGTGAGCCGAACCGAGCCGTACCGTACCATGCAGTGGAAAAGCGCCAATACATTCATCGTAGTTTATCATAGTATATACTTACCCACATCATGTCATCCCAAACCTGTATGAGTTTCTTTATACTGTTATACTGTACATTTTGGAAACCCACCCCACTCAACACTGGTTATGAATAACATATGGGCACTGGCAGGTGTATGACAGGCTAGTTGATGTGTTTCCTTCATGAATATATCCAGCAGCAGGTCAGTTGTGCTTTAGAAAAAATGATCGCTGCCAAGTGTGGTCAAAAGGTTGAAGAATAAATAGTCTCAGAAAACTATTTCTGAACTTCGTGAACTCTTCGTAGGGGCGGCAGTGGCTCAGTGGTTCATGTAGGTTGTCTACAAACCAGAAGGTTGGTGGTTCAATCCTCGGTTCCACCTGACCAAGTGTCGAGGTGTCCATGAGCAAGACACCTAGACACCCAGCTGCTCCCGACGAACTGGATGGCGCCTTGCATGGCTGACACCGCCGTCGGTGTATGAATGTGTGAGTGAAGGGGTGAATGTGAGGCAAATGTAAAGCGCTTTGGTGGCCATTGGGTCTTTGAAAGCGATATATAAATGCAGTCCATTTACCATTCTGGATTTTGTTTACAAAAGTTATCTACTGCAGCTTTAAATGTAAAATTTCATGTCCCCAACTAAGAAGCCAAGGCAACAAAGGTGGAAAAAGGCATCAGTGTCAAGGAACCAAAACTCCATCAGTGACAGAATGGAGAGTGTGCCTTATAATCCGGAGCGCCTTATATATGGATCATCATCTTATACGGTAGGTGGCGGTAAAACTCCTAAGCGGTGAGCAGCCGGTAACAAGAAGTAGTCGAAGAAGAACGTCGTCGTCTCAGTTCTCGCGCATGCGCCTATAATGAAGAAATGGAATAGTCGAATAAAGTCGTTATTTATGTTTTTTTCGCACAAAAAGTAGTCTCGTCGCTTGATAAACTTATAATTGAGCCTCTGTAGGCACATGGAATATTTAAACATTTTCTTTAATGACTTTATGGGCCGTCAAGAGCCAGTCCCTTAGGCAGTCTATGGAGGAGTGATCCAGCTCTCAAATCTAATCAAAAATATCTTAATTTGTGTTCCGAAGATGAACGAAGGTCTTACGGGGTTAGAACAGCATGGGGGTGAGTAATTAATGACTTCATTTTCATTTTTGGGTGAACTAACCCTTAATAACCTCAACAGACCACGTACCATTTAAATTGAGCCAAAGAAAGCCGTACAGTACATACAGTGGAAAAGCGGCAATACATTCATCGTAGTTTATACTTACCCACATCATGTCATTCCAAACCTGTATGAGTTTCTTTATGGTATACTGTAGTCTGTTGAACAGAAAAGAATATAAATTTTAAGAATATTGGTAACCAGACAGTTGATGGTAACCACTGATTTCCGTAGTATTTTTTTTTTCCTACCATAGAAGTCAATGTCTGCAGTCAACTATCAACAGAAAAAAAAAATCTCATACAGGTTTGGAACAACATGAGGGTGAATAAATGATGCCAAAATTCAAATTTTTGGGTGAACTTTCCCTTTAAAAGATGAAGAATCGAATTAAATGGGATATCAAATGGGATTGAATTTTATTGTGAAAATGATCATTTCAATCGTCTTGAATGTAATCGTTCTTGAACGAAATTGAAAACATAGCGTATAGAATTGATTCGATTCATGATTCTGTCTACCCAAAGATTCACAACCCTAGTATTTACTGTATATATTCAACCTTGTGAGTTTCTTTCAAAAACATAAAAAAAAATCTCGCTGACTCCAAACTTTTGAACGGTAGTACGTTGTGTATACTGTATAAACACTGTAAATCATGCAACCAGTCAGTTTTTGCATTTACAGTATCCATTGTAGACTATATGTATTGCCCGCTCAGTAAAAACACCATAAACAAAGAGATTCAGGTTTAATTACATTTTCCACTCTTGACATTTGCCCTTGGTTGAGTCATTTAACCCTCATTTGCTCCAGAGGTGTTCCATGAACGCTCAAGTGCCCTCTCTTTGGAAAGGACCAAAAACAAGAACTGCCGACTCCCTAAAAGAAGGTGGCGATGACTTGATTTTTTGTGGAATCACATTAAATATAGCAACAGATTACCTGATTATGAAACTAAGAGTAACCCAGTTATCATGGCTTTGCTTTCACAGCGTAGGATGCCCTGGAGGCCTTACTTTGCATGTTTAACTGCCCCGCACAATGTGTATGATGACTGCAGCACAGCTAGAGTTTGATTTAGATGGAGTGGTGCTATGCATCACATTGTAACATAATGCAACAGTGACTCACACTGCTAGTCTGGTTGAGGAGATAGAGAGAGACAGCAATTGTAAATGATATCCGTACAAATAGGCCCCTGCTGCAGTAAACATTTGGTGTCCTGTCCATTAAAGGAGCCGGTTTTCTTTTTAGTTCAAGTATCTCACATAATGAGTCTAGATTGGGCCTTAGAGCAAGTAAACCGGCTGTATCTGTATCTACGAAGGCTGTGCGAGCGATACGGCAGTTATCTGCAGGAGGTCTGCGATGAATCAGAGCTGTGTAGTGCGGAAGGCACTGCCGACATTCATTCTAAATGCAACACGAACAGCCACAGTCTAGCTGCTGGAACATGCCCACTTCACAATCCATTAAATCACCCCAGCCCTTCTGAGGAAATGGCAAATGAGAAAAGAACAAAAAAGGGAGAGAAATATGATTACTTTGGCTGGTGACAGACAACTCTGACTGACAAATGGCCTCTCAAAGGAAGGTGGATTGGTTACTTATTGATTGGCATTTACAGTGCAATGCAGGAAACTGTGGTAAGAATAATAAATGAAAACAAGAAAGCAGACAGACGATAACAGATTGGTTGAACAGGAAAGAAGGATAATGTGGTTTTGCCGTCCCTCTTGTTAAAAGCTCAGCTTGTTCATTATATGGGTGTAGCGGGATAATGATGTGAACATGTACGATTATCATATTGTGTACATTTGCTTGTCTATGGTATTGGGGGAAAAATTAACCAGATTTTTTCAAATCAACCATATGCTTAAACGTACAGTATGCGATTTTTGGCCACCAGGGGTCACTTATTTAAAATAATAACAAAAGACGTACTTTGATGACGTCGGGAAAGAGCGTGGGCTCACGGGAGTTGTTGTCGCTGTCAATGACAACCAGCTCAGCTCATGGCATGACATCATCGTTTCACAAACTATACGGATATACGGCATCTCTCTGTAGATTTAGCTTGTCAAGAAGCTTTAAATGCAACCCCAATGTTTACCTGTGTCATGCTTTTTCTCCTGTCCCAAACCCTTCTCGGGTCATATTTTTCACCCGTACGTTTGAGCTTTAGCTAATGAGCTGGCTGTAGCAGCAGAACGTGCAGGCAAAGCGTAATCGTGGTCCATAACTATAATACAGACGAATATAAATATTTACATTACGCTCCTTCCATGAATGACCTATTTTAGAACATTTTTCATATATAGGGCGCACCGGATTATAAAGCACATAAGATACTGCAGTCAAACGTTTGACTGGGTTTGCGTTATGCATCCACTATGTGCTAAAGACTAAAGGGAATGTAGTGAGTGCGCGGCGCCGGAGGTGAGGCGTTTATTTAGTAAGCACGAGAGAGCTGAAGCGGGCACGTACATTCGCAGCCTGACTCATATGAGTATTCAATTTGCGCGGCTCGCTAACAGCAACAGTTGGATGTTTTGAATCAGTTTTGAATGAGATGACCCGGTTACTGTGAACGGGGAGCGCTTTATGCGCGAGCAGCACCGGGGACAGTGTGTCTGTTCAGAGTGAGCGCTCGTGAGCGGGCACGTGATTTACACACATAACAATACGTACTACTTTTTTTTTCTTTGTCATTTTCTTTGCTTTATTGGCGGTAGTCCAGTGTTCCCCTTTGTGTTTGGCGGGTTTCGCCGGGTTCCGCAAGGAAGATAGAGAAAATAGAAGAGTCAAAGGTTATATGACGCCATAGACGGCCGACGAAACGGAAATCAAGAAACGTCCCGTGTCTTCGAATTAAACTATACATTTCTCCGTATTTGAAAGTTGGTGGAAACTGTCGGGATAATGTAAGTACACATCTAATAGAAATATATAACATAGATACAGTTATTTTTTGCTATTTTTAAAACAGAAAAAATGCATATTGTGGCTTTAATAACTGAAAAATCTAATCGTTTGTCTTTTTTAGTGTATACTTCTACTTGTGACTGTAACTATGCGCTATTTTTCTCATCTAAACTGGCTTTTAAGAAAGCCGTATAGTTATAATCCAACCCACACTTCACTGCGGTGAGGGGGTGAACATCAAGTTGGGGATTGCTCATTGAGGCTATATCACCAGTGAAGAAGGCTTCAGCCGAAGTATCACGGTGGGCATTAGGCGAGGTGGCCAACACAGGTGGTGTCTCTTTGAGCCTGGGGTTACAACACTTTTCCAACTCGGGTATCAAGTTGTTATGTTATAAATTACTGTTGCACTTTTTTACCATTTTAATCACTGGCCGAAGCACTGCAAGCACAGTTCTAAATTGTTGCTTGATGGTTGCTTGGGTGTTTGTTTGTTTGTTGTTTACTGATTGTATTATCCACAAGGAGAAAAAAAAAATCAGGTTTGTTTATTCAAGTCGCTGTAACCATAAGTATGATCCTTGGCTTAGAAAACTGCACTAATGGCTCAATTGTTCTTGGGTATATGCCTCATAAATATTGATACCATTTTCAAACACATTTAATAGAGCTCTACACTGTCTTAACAGTTTGGGAAGAGGACTTTGATCAGAAAGACCATGAATTGTGTTCTTGATGTGCTTCTAAACTTTTGTTTTGCTTAAACACACAATGGACTGTCCTTGACACTTATTAGCTTTGGCACTCTGTGCAGTTTATGCTTAGACTTTCGGTAATGATTTTAAAAGCTTTGAAAGCCTGCATTGAAGTTCAAAGTATCCCGCATGTAGCGTCTGCCGTGGTGTATTTTTGCAAATGTCTGTTTCAGACACGAGAAATAGTGATCAGTGGTTATGCACTGTACGGTATGTATGCAGCCGGAGATAGAAGCATGCTCTTACATATTATTTTCTGAGCCATTATCTAAAGGCATTGCCTGCCATTTGCTGAGCAGCAGAGAAAAAACATGAGCATGTTGAGCTATTCATTACCAAAATTGATTTATTTGCGTCCCAAGAGGAATCTTGTGGCCTGCTCTTCTCCATATAGATCTGATATGGGGGACTGAGATAGCAGCTACATAAATATTGAACAGAATATTAATGTGTTCATTACTGAACTGCTCAGTATTGGGGTTTCAAGAGTTTAGATGGAAGGCTGGCCCACTCAGAGCCATCAAGCGACCCTCAAAGGCATTCGGGTCATAAAACGATGAGGGGCGCAGCTGCCAGACAGAGAAAAACAGCATGTTCATATTGCTGACAGTGACTTATGTGTCATTGGCTGGAAAGTGTAGCTGACTAATAAATTTGGATGATATTAAAGACTCAATAAAATCTAAATTTCATTTTTGTGGCTTTTAGTCCAGATCGTAAGGCTCCTACTCTTAAAAATAAAGGTTCCAAAATTTTTTTTTTTTTGAAGTGATGCCACAGAATAACTATTTTTGGTTTCCCAAATAACCTTTCAGTGATCAGTTCTTAAAAGAATTTTAATAACCTTGTGCAGTGTTCAATGGATGTTAAAGGTTCTGTATTGAACCATTGATGCCAATAGAGAACCTTTATTTTTAGGCATCCATCCATCCAAATTTGACGGTGACACAAGAAAAAATAATTAATATCATGTAGATTTTGTCATTAGGTAGATTTATCTTGTGTAACCTAAAATAAAATAAGTTATCACAGAGAATAATCTATGACCTATAGGAGTATTCTTTTACATTTCACTTTCAAATCACGAAGGCCTTCCCACGTACACAACTTAAACTCCAGTTTGCGTTTGAAATATATTTTCCCAATTCAAAAGTAGCATCAAACATCAAAAGAAATCATTTCCATATTTGAATTTGAGGCTTTGGCAGTCAGAAGAGTTCCCCTGTGTAGATGTTACAGCAGCGTCTGTACCTGACACCTGAAAAGTGCTGTCATATTAGATAAAGACTGAAACATTGTAGCTGCGTAACACTGAACTGATACTGACAGGCTAAAGTGAGTTTTTGTTCAGAAAAACTCCACTGAGTGTCTGGAAAAGAGGACAGCAGTTTCAGACGGGAGGGAGGAAGAGAGATAAAGGCCTTGGCAATTATCCTGGATTCAAATCTGTAATTAATGTTAGTTTATCTTCCTTTCAGTTTAGTGGGAAGGTAGCGAAAGAAAGATTGTAAATCTCCTGCGTTAATTGTAATCTCAGCTGAATTTTGCCTTGTGAAAAACACTAAGGCACATGGAAAATCAATGCTGTCTGATTGCTCTCTATGGTTCAGGAACCCACTTGATAAAACACGCAGTGAAAGCGACTTTATTTCTGTTTGTCCTCATGAGACGGGCCGGTTTTGGGCCAAACCTGGCAATCCATCAAGTTCTTCAAAGGAAAGGTTGTTGTTGATTGAACCCTTAATTCAAAATGACAGAGAAAATAATGTCATTCAGTTTGAGCTACTGTATGATTTAGATGAAATATAGAGATCTCTTGTGAGTTGGGTACTATTGGAAACCACCACAATAACATCATTTTTTTCTACAAAAGTTCTAAATGAGATTGGTGTTATATAGTCCACTTTTAAAAAACCAAACAGTTCAATGTCAAAAAGACTGTTTCAGTGCAAACTGTTCAAAGGGCTTTAAACAATTCCAGACGATGAATAAAGGTCTTATCAAGCGAAACGATCGCTCATTTAAAAAAAAATAAAAAATTAAGTTTTATATGCTCAAATGGTGGCCTTGCTCTGTTCTGTGATGCGCGTTCGTGACTCTCCTATTCGATCTCCTATTAGAACGAACCTTTCCCGAGTTAACTCGTTCATTTCGTTTGTTGAATGAACTAAATGGCACGAAAAAAGATTTGTTCATTTTGATAAACGAGTTCGAACAGGCGAGTCACGAACGTGCATCACAGAACAGAGCAAGGCCACCGTTTGAGCTTAACTTTTTTTTTTTTCAAATGAGCGATCATTTCCTTTGATAAGACCCTTATTCATCATCTGGAATCGTTTAAAGCCCTTTGAACAGTTTGCAGTTTGCACTGAAACTGTCTTTTTGGACCTTGAACCGTTTGGTTCCTACTGAAGTCCATTATATGGACAGAAATCCTGGAATGTTTTCATCAAAAACCTTAATTTCTTTTCAACTGAAAAAGAATGACATGGATATCTTGGATGACATGGGGGTGAGTAAATTATCAGCAAAAGTTTTTTTTTTTTTTTTTTTTTTTTTTTTTAAGTGAACTACTCCTTTAAGTCTTTTTTGAGGTCTTTATGGTGTCAGAATTTTGTTGAGAATTTACAGCTTCTTATTTTTATATTTTTATCTGAACAAGTAACTATATGTATAAAGGTTTTCCCTTGAATCTGATAAAATGCATTTTTATTATTATTCTTGACATTATTTGGTGTTGATTACAGTATTATCATGTTTGAAACTTTGCTTTACACTTTACACCATTCAAAAGTTTGAGGTCTGTAAGACTTCTTCATGCTCACCAAGGCTGCATTTGTTTGATAAAAAAAATAAGTAAATAAGTAAATAAATATTATTTCAATTTCAAATATTTTTTGTCAATTTTAATAAACTTAAGAATAATGATAATAATAAAGTTTTAAGTTTTCCTGGGATGGCAAAGCTAATTTTCAGTATCATTACTCCAGTCTTCAGAGTGCACAACAACACAAAATACACATTTGCATGTGGAGGAAATATGAAATGTTGCTGGGTAAGCATGTGGTTTTAACAGGTAGAATCTGCAGGTCTCTTCTTATGAATACATTATGAGGGGGGTCAACCCAGTCTAGGGCCAGACAGATAATTCTCTCTCTTTCTCTCTCTCTGTCTCTCTCTCTCCCCCACTGTTGAGGAAAAATTCTGCTGACTCCAAACCTTTCCCTCAGAGAAAAATGGGGATCCAAAAACAATAGCACGACATACAATTTGCATCTGCGCCCCTGAGCCGGTGGGATTTAGTGTTCGCTCACAAAACTCATGCAATCCAACCTTATTTAAACAACATCAATAGTCTTAATACTGCACATTTCACCCCATTTCAGTCTATGAGTCTGAAAGGACGTGTTTTTTTGTTTTGTTGCGCATAACAGTGTTGTTGTGATTATGCTGTGATTATTCACTAGTTATGATGCTGGAGCTGACTTCACTCATTAATAGGTGAGTTACATCATCTGCACTCCAACCAATAATTTCACCACAATTCCAACCATATCTATTTACATTTATTTAAATAGTAGTTTTTTTTAATTAACTATAAGTTTAATATAAAAACATTATTATTATTTTTATAGCAGATTTTTTTATTATTATTATTATTATTTGTGTGTGTTTGTGTACACATATGCTATACATAAATGGACACATATATAAATGGAAACGTCCAAATAATGAAAATAGTATGTAAAATTGGACTTTTGGTTGTCATCAAACCAATTCATTTCACCCCATGATCAAAATTAATCATTTTTTTTCCTTTCTGTTTACATTTCATTAAAAATAGTTTAATTTAATTATATATATATATATATATATATATATATATATATATGAATTGTATTTAATTTTGTTTAATAAAAAAATAAATAATAATTTTATTATTACTGTATTTCAATTACAGATTTATTATAATTATTATATTTTTATTAATTCCTTTGCATATAATTAAATTATAATTATTATAATATAATTTATTATTTATAAAATGTATAATTTAATTTCCATTTATTTCGTTTGATTTTGAGGTGACATTTGACCTGGACATGTTATCGTGAGATACATTCATATCTTCCATTGACATAAGAGCAAGTTGGATATCCCGTCATGTTCCTGCTGACAGACCGTTGAGATCAGTGACTTAATCAGTCATGTGGACACTATATTATAAAGTCAAAAGTGTCTTTTCTGGACATGAAATGTGAAGGCTATGAAATAAAAGGTAGCACATATCGCCCAATTGACCATGCCACAATGACAGGTGCGTGAAATTTCGTGTCATTTCCTAATAAATTCTTTACCTTAATGAAACAGCCTCGCGGTCAGATGTGCCCGCTAACTGCGTCCTGCTGAGAGACGTCTCTCAAGGGGACAGATGGTGTGAGTCTCCAGGCTTTACATTGGATCCGTGGGTCTAACGAGGATTCTTTAAAACAATGGAGCACCATCTGGGAGCAGTAAGGGGGACTTGTTAGCTGGCTAAGGACCCTGTACTGTGTCATCCTGCCTCCCGTCAATGGAGTTAATGACCACACACAGCGTGTCTTAGAAACACCACCATGTTTTTTATTAGATTTTGCTAAGGCAGCCACAGGGACTCTGACTGAAGTTGTTTTGTGTCCTCTACTACCCAGACGGATTGAAGGTTTGATTGTCTATCAAAAGAGAAATTGGATGTGAAAAATAATCATGCTGTTGCCTTAGATGATCTCTTTCCTCGCTGATCTATTCATAGAAAGTTTATGTGTCTTGGTCATAAAAAGCAGATAATCTTAATTAGATAAAGGCTGCGAGTTTATTTATTTATTTATTATTGGTGTGTTGGCTGTTAAATTGTGGATCAATGCAGAGCCAAGCGCCTCTGAGAGGTTACACAGTACTTTATTGGAAATGAAATGAGAAAAAAATGGCAAAGAAATTGATGACCTACTTCTTTTGGTAATTCGGGACGTGCTGAATGGCTCCAGTTATCAGTTTAGAAAGGAGAGGAAAAAAGGGGGCAAATCTTAATTGAAATGCTGTTGTGTGCCATTCATTTGTATGGGGGAGTATGAATAGCTGTCATTGAGTCAGACGGAAAGAGTTAAAGCAAGATAAAAAAAAAAAGCTTGAGACAGCCAAAGAATTGTGGATGTTAACAGGTCCTTGAAGTCAGGTGACTCGAAACAAAAACTTCTTCTGAATCCATCTCAGGATGACTCAATACTGGGCACCCACCCATCAGAAAATGACATTTTTCTCCACAGTGAGCAACAGAATTTGTGACGTAATGCGACACATTTAGGCAGCAGGCATTTTTATCCAATTTAGAATACATAAAACACAAGGAATTGTATAATGTTTGTAAGTAAGTTTTTATGAAGTCTGGTCACTCTGTTTGGCCATGTATTTGTCCACGCAAAAGATGCCTTATACAGAAATGCAAATGGATCAACACCATTTGCAGAACAATCATTTGTAAACCGGTTGTTTGGGACCCATGGAGATCTTGTTTTAATCATTTTCAGCTCGAAGTGCTTATCTCTAACATTTTTTTTTTTTTTTTTTACTGTGCATTAGAAGAACCTGGATGTGTTGCTAATGAAGGTTTGTCATTTTATCAATTATCAATACTGCAAAACTGAATATCAAGAATGAAGCAGAGTTGTGGAACAACTGATAAGTGAGAAAGCTGTTTTTTTCTGCAAAAAGAAAGGATGTCTTGTTTAATGGTTAAGGATTAATTAACAGTTCCCTTTCAAGGGAACTCATGCTGTGTCGATTGACGCTAAGGGAACGCATTGCATGATGATGTATTGAAGCAAATGTAAAATCAGTCCAATGGTGTGACGGAACGTCAGAGGCGGGTGACGTCATGAACCAGGAAACTATGAACCTGCCCAAAACCAAGCCGCGTCAGCTTCTGTATCTTCACAAGTGCTACATGTGAATTGTCCCTCTATATTTGGTGTTGTCTCTTACATTTATATTTATATATCTATCTGTCCATGGTGAGCAAACAACAGTTTAAAGTGTGTGTACACCCCTGCCTGCGTTATTTAACGGGTGGAGGCACACACTTTATGTGTTCTTTGTTTGGGAGAAGAGCATGCATGGTCAGCGCTTGAGGGCGCTGGCAGTAAGCATTGTGCTCACGGAGCATCTGCTTCCATTGCGGACACTCCGATCCCTCCTGGCATTCTTTAGCGAGGACGCCCATGCTCGCGTTGCCCAAGGCTCAAGTCCCGCAGCTGGCGAGGCACTGCCAAAGCTTCAGACTTGGGGTTCGTAAATGGATCTGTCAGCGGGATTAGAGACGGGCTCTGCCTTATCTCTGCCTTCACCTGCCAGATCTAGTGCACTGTATCAGGTTTTGGAAGCGTGCGCTGCGGTTTCTTCCGCCCCGATACAGGCATCAACACTACAACAAACTATCCAGTTCTGAGGAACTCAGGAGCTAGTTGAGGTTGTCATGAGAGTGGTCGAAAAAATTAAATATAGAGTGGCCAGCTGATAAGCAGGACGTTTCGTTCGAAAAGTAAGCTTGACGAACGCTTTCTGTCCTCTTGTGCACAGCCTCAATGTAACGGAGGCCAGCTAGTAGTTGCTGTGCGAGTAAACCTCACTCCCCGATCTCAATAGGCGCTCTAGCGACAGACGCTAGAGGCTGCAGGCTATAGCCTCCTTGTTAGCGCGCCTGACTCTCATGCCGGAGACCCGTGTTCGAGGCCCGCTCGGAGCGGGTCGAGTAGGACCCGGGTGGAGGGGTTACATTGGTGCCGTGACCCGGATGAGAGTGAGGTTTAGGGGGGTGAGTGTAACGGAGGCCAGCTAGTAGTTGATGTGCGAGTAAACCTCACTCCCCGATCTCAATAGGCGCTCTAGCGACAGACGCTAGAGGCTGCAGTCTTTAGCCTCCTTGCTAGAGCGTCCGACTCTCACGCCGGAGACCCGGGTTCGAGGCCCGCTCGGAGCGGGGTGAGTAGGACCCGGGTGGAGGGGTTACATCAACACCAGGGTCTTCTGTTTTTTTCCCCGATCTCCACACTGAGGTGTTGAGATCGTGGAAGAAACCTGTGTAGATGCAGCTCTGGCGTGTCTGCAGGGTATTCGCATCATGAACCACATTGACAATTGGTTGATTTTAGCTCAGTTGCTAACCCTGCTCAGGGCCCACCACGGTGGATAGGACCCCCATAAACCTGCCCGGGCAGAGTATGGTTCCCAGATCTAGTGTCTCTCCTCAACGGGCCTCTTATGGGACGGACCTTTTGTCCCAAGCTGAGGGTTTTATATTTTACCCTCGTCCCGAACTGTGTAACCTGTGGGCTCATTGGGCCAGGTCTCTCAACTGAGGTTGTAGAGACCATTCTACATAGCTCCCTCCATGAGGAAACTTTATGCTTTGAAGTGAAAGATTTTCAATTCATGGTGTAGTGACCGTCAGCTGGACCCAGTTAGCTGCCCGGTTGGTACAGTGCTGGAGTTTCTGCAGGAGTGGTTCACTGCAGGCCGGTCCTCACCTCACACTTTCGTCAGGTTTTATTCTTTGGACTTGGACCCTACACCAGTGTCCCGAGTGCTCTCGTCCTAGTGCTGCTCGCCCTGATTTCACACTGGACAGACACTTCTCGCTATGGTGGCATTGGTATAGACGTTCCATTAGCATCAATCAACGCAGCGTGAGTTCCCTTGAAAGGGAACGCCTCGGCTACAACTGTAACCTCGGTTCCCTGACGCTTTGTTTTGGGCAGGTTTTATAGTTTCCTGGTTCATGACGTCACCCCCCTCTGACGTTCCGTCACACCATTGGACTGATTTTACATGTTCTTTAAGCGTCTCATTCCCTCTTCAGGGAACCGAAGTTACAGTCGTAGCCTACTATAACATGTTCAAACATATTACATCATTGGACTAGTTATCTTTGGAGTAACTGAGAATGACTATATGTTAGCTGATGAAAATAGAAAACTGCAAAGCATTAGAAAAATGCCTAGTCTCTTTGCTACAATGAAAGTAAGGCACAAACACACACTGTTTCTGTTTTCCAGACAAACTCTGCTTGTAATTGCTATTTTCAAATACTGTACATTTACTACATTTTAGCATACTGTGTGGAAAACGCTCTCATAAGGCAATTTCAAGGCCAGCATGATGACTGGTTCACAGAAGCTATTTGAGCACACACAGGAAGTGCTTTATGGCTGATCAGACTTTGCCAATTTTCAACCAACAACGCAATTGACACTTTTCACACGCTCTCACGCCACACATCAATTTTGTCATGCACAGAAAAATCGCAAAGCAAAGAAGACACAGAGTCCGACAGACTTGACAGAGCAGGTTAGTTATGACATAAAAAAAATCTCAGCACTCAGATTCTGTCAATTTTATTACGCAATTCAAACAATACCGTTTTGGCGCTTGTAAATGTTACACGACAGATCCCTAGCGCACGTGAACCGATCATCTCTACTAGCTAATAAAAAAAAAAAACACGGACGCTGTTGAAAGATAGAGTATGCTTAACAAAATGTATTCGTTATACATAATATCGACCAATAATTTTTTTTAACTCTTTCCTGAACTGAAATGTAGTAGTGGGCTGTACTTTCCACACGATTGACATTAGGTTCATGTACGCCCACAAGCCGTGCGAGTTATTTGTGTATTGCAGTTTGGCTGGTGGTTGTGTTGCTCGCATAGTGGCTCCCATGGCCGAAACTGGTATTATGACACCTGTCAGCCGTAGCTAGTAATTTAGCATGCTAATTCAGGTGGATATCTCTGCAGCACTATAACTTGTCACTTTTTAATGACATCATCGCCCTTATTTCTTCTCATTCTTTTGATGCGTGTAGCTCTTTTTTTTTTGGGGGGGGGGGGGGGTATTTTTACCTCAATTCTAACACATGTCACCTTTTAAAGCTATAGGCTGAACTTCCCTGTTTAGTATACCCATCCATGGACAGTCACGTCGACAGAAGTGCGCTACCAAAATCAAAATTTAAAAAAAAAATCAAAAAGAAAGAATGCCACAGCCTGTTTAATTTTTTCTCTCTCCCATATTTCTACTTCATAGACATACAAGTATTATTCAATCTTTCCATCTCAACCACAGCAAGTTGCTGCTCGTCTGCTTCAGATAAGTTCTTTACTGTGCGATGCAACTCTTGGCCACTGAATCCGACGTCTCTGAAGAACCGGGTTGTAGAGTGTGCCACAAAACCTCGACAACCCTCTTCCACTGGATAAACCTGGACTCTCCATCCTCGCTGTTTTGCTTCAGTGGCCAGATGAAAATACTGCAGTTTCTTCTTCTCATATGCTTCATCTACCGCATCCTCCCATGGGACTGTTAACTCTATCAGTTGAACAATGCGTGCTAATCCAGACCACAAAACAATATCTGGTCGTAGGTCAGTGGTGGCATCTTCCAGTCCCTAGCAGCTTCCAGTTGTCCTGGGTGAGAATTGTTCTTAACACCTTTTCTTGGTGGTTGCTCAGCTGGACAGAGGAATATTGTCTTCTGCGTGTAATGTTTTGCTAGAACAGGCGGCAACTTATTGGTCATACTACGCTTGCCTTCCAATGCTAAAGCCAAACATCGCAGTACTTGGTCATGGCGCCAAATAAACCGAACTTGGCTAAGAGCCACCTTTCATCCTGTCAGAATGTGCCTTAATGTGGCAGGGGATGAACACAAAGGACAAGAGGGATCCTCTCCTACCCAGAGGTTCAGGTTCTGCGGTGATGGGACCTAATAAGGAAACTGATCCTACTCTCTTCCATTGACCAAAGGTCTTGCCAGCCCATCTTGCGTTGTTCCACACTCTCCCAGCACATCCACTCTCCCTGCTATTAAGACAATTATTACGAACAGATTATCAGAATGCTATTGCATGTACTCTACTGTATATATTTATACCACTTACACCAACTTAAACTATCTAACACCAACAAGCCTGCCAAGTCCCTTTCATTTGTATAATAGTTAGGTTAATTGATTATTCAAATATGGATATGTAATATATAAAACATTTTTGGGGTTGAATTTCATGATTTATTCTGTGAAATGTCAGGCATATCACCTAGCGCTGTACACACAATAAATATTCACAACTGCTCAAAGAAACTAGAACAGGCCAAAAACAATATTCTAAATGCTTTTTCAAAGCTCAATAAACTTTAGAACTGCTTCTTATTTTCTCTCTCCTATAGGAATCTCGGACTCAACAATATAGATTTCTTCTGTAGCACCTAATATATCCAAACGTCAATACACAATACACCCACCCCCTGCAGCACACACACACACACATGGCCCACCTGAAAGAAATGATCAGACAATCTTCTTCAATCTTATACAGTGCGATAAAAAGAGCAGACATATTGATAAACACCGGCGGTGACTTTGCGGGGAAAATTGTGAAGAACTTACCAGCGTTCCAAGATTGTCCGTCACACCGCAGTCTGAGCTGGCGATAATGGAGAAAATGTGTTTGACATTGTTCAACATGACAGAGCAATCACTTCAGATGGCACTTGATTCCGCTATTCCTCACTGTAGCCTTTTTTCCTGTAACGTGCGGCGTGTTTGCTTTTGCAAGGGGCTGTGGAGCTCTCTCTTGGGACACGTTGTCAAGAATCCCAAATAAAGCACCAAAGGAAAGCCCTCCAGACAGACAACTTTTACACAGACACGTTGGCCATTTGGCTTAGTGCAGAGTTCAACACAAATTGAGCTAATTAACAAGCTCAGGCTGAATTTGTGCTCTGCTCATTTCCCCAAAGTATAGACTTGAAAATCATGATAACAGTGTGCTGCTTGTGTGCATTTGATTTGATTTATTTACAGTGGGGTTTAAAAGGTCTTCATTGACAATCAGAGATTCAAAGTCTAATTTAATAACATTTAATAAAAAAATGAATAAAATGTATTTTAGGCACCTGTATGATACCTGTCTTTAATTTTTCCCTCAAATTGTTATGCTGATAATATAATTTAATTGAAAAAAACAACAACATTAAATTAGAATTTTTTTTTTTATTATTACAAGACTTATAAATCCCACTGTATGTGTGCACAATTTCAATTGCATTTGCATTTGTATGTGTGTGTGCTTGTGCGTTTATTTGGATTGACAAGCTCGTTTATCAAAGCCAAAGTTTTTGTCATTGTCAAACAAAAGTATAAGAAAAGAACAAAGTTTTTCCTCCATCTGGGTGTGCTCTGCCCTCTCACTGAGGAAACGTCACAGCTCTGTTAGTTCTGTAGGGCTCCCCTGCTGTGTGTGCACCCTCCCAATGTTTTTTTCTTCTTTTTTTCTCTTCTCTGTATCTTTGTTTTTTCACATCAAGGTTCTTCCAGACTACCGTGAAAAAGAAAGTATAAGTATAAAATGTATCTCAATATGCATGCCCATCAATTTGCATGACACACTTTTGTCAAATTTTAATAAGAATTGGCAGCATTTCCGAATTTTTGATGCAGCACAAAATATTTATTTTATTTTTTTAGCAAATTTGTCTTTCATTTTTCTTTTGTTGTAATATGACAGATTGAAAATAGAATTGTTTTTATTCTTAACCTTTAAATGAATTGTCTATAAATTGTATCTCAATCCATATACATTTTTTTTGGGTGCAGTTCAATTCTTTAATAGTTAAGTGCAGATCTTTAATTAACAATGAACAACAGTAATTGTAATCTAGATTAATATTAACTCCTCTTCATTCCTCTTTTATAAAATTATACTTGATATTTATACTTATGATGTTAAAAATGCGTTGCACAAATTATAATAAAGCTAGAATATATATATATATATATATATATATATATATATATATATTATATTATATTATATTATATAAATAAAATAAATATTTTGCTCATTGGTAGTTCATGATACATAATGTTGAATCTTATGGAATGGACTTCATTTATATAGCACTTTCACAGACCCAATGGCGGTATTTTGCCTCGCATCATATTTTATATTTTTTCCTGCTCGTCGGGAGCAGCAGGGGTTAGGTGTCTGGCTCATTGACACCTAGACACTTGGTCAGGTGGAACCGGGGATTGAACCACCAACCTTCCGGTTTGTAGACAACCTACATGAACCACTTATTATATATAAGTACTTATTTTACTTATTGTAAAATGTTACCTAAATCTATAATAAAATTGTTAAATTTCTAATAATTGTTATTTTTCTTGTGTATGGTGGAGTTCAATGAATGCCATTCACGAGAAAATGGTATTAAAGTCTGGTATTTCCCACAGATGTTTTATTAAAAGCTGTCTGTGAGCCTTCGATGTTGCAGGGGCTTGTGGGTAATGAACGCCAACTCTGCTGGGGGATACACTGGAACTGATCCAGTAAAAGAATGGCGGACCGGACACCTGTTCAAACATCTGTGAGCAGTGACCTCTGTAGCTCACTTTTCAGAACAGACAAACCCCAGCCAACTCACACACAAAACCACTCGTCTGCATGAGTGCGCACAGAAACCATACACAAACAGACTTGATCACATTTGCACAAGCATGCAAGTGCAATGTATTACGGGGTGGGAATGAATCGCTGCACATTTCGTTAAAAAAAATGTATTGCTGAAACCTCTCGGAGCATTTCTATTGTGGAGGAAACATCCAGTTATTCCAGCGTAGAGCTGTCTGTGCTGCAGACCTGCGTCAGGCTTCTTTAAATGCCGTGTCGCCACTTACGCCACACTGCACTTCACATTTGGTTTTTCCTCAATCTGTGAAAGAGAGAGGATGATTTCTGTGTTCATAGTGGATGGAGAAGTGAATGGATTATGTGTACTGAATACAGATGAGAAGCAGTTTCATCTGTAGAGCGGATGAGAGAGCCACTGTGGCCCCTTCATCTTTTACAGACTGTTCAACAACTCGGCTTCAGGAGCTAGTTTTACAAAAAAAACTTGTTTCACCTCTTTTGTTTTTCTTCTAAAATGGATAGATATTTAGGATGTTTCATTAGGTGTAGCATAAAAGTCATATAAGAGTCATTTTGTCCAATTGCCTCAAAGGAAATTTTTTCCAAAGGACACTCATTAGAGATTCACAGTATCACTTCACTCTCATTTAAGTCATGATGAAATTAATAGTTTAAAATTTACATAACTATTTCACACATGCTCACCAGTAAGTAGTGTAGTGTAATGCATAATTTCGGCCATTTGTCATCTTTTTGATTTGTTTTTTAATAAAAAATATCTAAAATGCCTTAACATCAGCTACTTTTATTTGAGAAGCAACACCATTATACCATTCACGACTCTCGCGTTGCTCTCCGCCATTTTGAATAGGGCTGGGCAAAAAAAATCGATTTTTCGATTAATCGTTTTTTAAAATGTGTTCGATTCAAAATCGATTCTCAACGGCCGGAATCGATTTTTTCCATATAAAGGGCTCGCGGACGCGGTGCTGCATCTTCTCGTCTCTCTGCACTAGGCAAGCGCCAAGCGCTGCAGCTGTCGATACACACACACGTTCAGGAGTCGGGACATGACAGAATATTCACTTAACAATCGGGCCAGCATTGCATCGTAACCTATGATCGTAACTAACGTTTATCATTTTCACGTCTTTTTGAGTTTTACAAGCAATGTTAAACCATCCCGTGCTCGCGCACTCTCAGAGATCTCTTTCACTGCGTGCACAGTACAGCCTAAATCTGCCTCACAAACAGCTCGCCAGAAACAAAAGTTTTATCCCTGGATTATATCACTTTAACAGTTAAAACACGCGACATTATGTCAAAACTCTGGTCTTGGTGAGTAACCTCGTAAAGTCGGTAATGTCTTAAATTAGCATTAAACGCGTGTGACAGAAAGTTAATGAAACAGTAATCGATTCGCGCACTAGTTCTTAAAGTGAACTGACATATTTCTGACATACCCAAAAAACTACCCCAAAATGTCTCTTAATTTGTGTCTTTATTCTATTGTATTTATTTGTGCTACTTCTGACTTTTTTTGCATATTGCATCAAAATCCTGTTTATTCTCTGTATGCATTTTGTGTACCTAAAATAAAAAGAGTTTTATATACAGGTTTATGGCTCTTAATTTCCTTGTATTAATTAACCACTAGTAAACTTATGTCCACTGTTCTTTTTTATAAATATACGATTTGTATTACATCTTCATTATAGTCGAATCGAGAATCAAATCAGGAATCGAAATCGAAAATTGAATCGAGAATCGAAATCGAATCGAACTGAGAGCTTGTGAATTGAAATCGAATCGAAATTGAAATGTGAATCGATACCCAGCCCTAATTTTGAAAAGGTTAAACGTTATCTCATCTCGGCAACTCGTGCATCAAAATGTTTTACGAGCTGCCCAGTGGAAAATACAACATGAGGGGGTGTTCATGTGCATTTTCCACGCCAGCTTTTCCCCAAACTGGGGGAGCAGGGAAAGTCGGAACTCTCCAGAACAGGTTGAACCATTCAAATGATTCAAACGGATTTATTACGTTGAAATAGTTGCCAAATGCCCCTTTATATACGCAAGCTTCAATCAGTGTTACCCAATTGTTTTCTAGAGAGAAAATCTGCGATCTCTCCAGCTTGTTTTCAGCTTGGAAGAACATTTTTTTCATTTTATTTTGGTTCATTTTACAACCTTTTACTGTGTTCAGAGAGGATTTCTGCAGCAATATGAGGGCAAGTGGCACTGTTTAAATTCTCCCCGTTTAAACATTTTATCAGTAACAGAACAATCAATAAAAAGCCAGTAGTTGTATCTCACGCACCCGCCTTAGGTCTATGGTTTCACTGACTGCTCCTGCTGAGTAAAGCCTGGCTGTTTGCCGCCACAGAGTGGCATTAACTAGCTTTCTGTTTTTCCCTTCATCTCACTCAGTTCTCATTGACGAGAGGGAATGGGCCTCGGGGTTTTAGCCTCTGATGAGAAATTGCCCTCGTCCCCTGGGCACCTGAACAAGCCGTGGCCCTCTCCTACCTAACATCCCCCATGTCTCCCCAAATATGCCTTCACTTTCATCATCCGCGAAAACAAATAGCCATGGCCAAACCTGGGACAATCATTTATTTGGCTAATTTTTTTTTTTTTTCAGCGACCTTACAGAACAGGACATTTTATTTGTACCTGCGTTGATAGATGTGCTGGCAGTTTTCTGATTACGACGCAATTCGATCAGGCTTCTGCGAAAGTAATAAGAATAAATGTTCGACTGTAAACCTGCAGGTTCAAACTCTTTAGAAATTGGAGTTACCGTGAAGGGCGTTTCAAATATGAAAGACACTTTTTATTTTTTATTTTTTTAAAAACAGTTATTTTATTTTTATTTATTTTATGTGGTCCTCATTCTGTTAGCACATTACAGGTTTTCTGTTATGTCTTTAGAAATATAATTTAGGGTCTTGAGGAATCCAATTTTACTTGCTAATTTAATATGGGTTCATTGTACTATAAAAACTAGGGATGCAAGATAACAGATCGCCCCAAGATTTAAATGTATTGTTATGGGTTGATGGTGATTAAATATCGACTGACCTAGGCTATATGATTGTGCCTGCTTATTTCTTTTTTTGGCTTTCAGATTTTTCCCAGAATTGCATTTGATAGACTCTTTTATTCAAAGTGAAGTCACTTCACTTTGCACTTTAGAGACAAATGGATGGGTCTACGAAATTTAAAAAATACTACATACTGCATTTTCAAATTATTATGAGATGTTAAGTCATTATTACTAGAAAGTTTCTCATTATTATGAGGTGTTATGTCATTATTACGAGAAAGTTTCTCATTATTATGACTTGCAGAATTAAATTTTTTTTTACGCAACTGTGGCGGAAAAGGGCTTCCATAGCATATACTTTCAGAATATGTGAACATTTATAATTAATTAGCTGTATATTTAAGAAGTTGTGAAAAATAATTGCAGTTTTCAGTTTTTGCTTTTTTCGGAACAGTTCCTTTCGAACGGTCACTTCGTATTGTGTCGTATTGCGTAGCTCCAAAAGTTCCAAAACTGAATGACACCATGGGGAAAGAGGACCTCTAGTGGACACCAGGGAACATACACCCGACACTGTGACAATAAGACCCGGTTTGGCTGGTTGTTTTTCATGTACATTTAAACCCGCTTTGGTCGGTTTTATTGCCATGTACTATTTACCCCGACAGAGGTTTATTAGTGTGGTAAGGTGGTGGTTACTGACTCGGGTATATTATGCGGACCTGAGGGTGTCTGATCTAATGTATACTAGTATTACAGCTTGTTCTGTTTGCTCAGGGCTCTGAGTTGCAGAGTTATTCGGTGCAGCGTTTTGCATTGTGTTCCCACTGCGTAACCTTTTGAAAGGGAGCTACTTGGTAGTACTATTGCAAAGTATTGCATTGCCAGCCGCACTGCATTAAACTGGCTAGTTGTCGCTTCAGTCATATAAACCTACTATAATGGCAAATTCAGGGACTAATAGAGCATCACAGTCCCGCCCACAGCTAGTGCCGGAAGTAAGAATTCAATACAATTTCTCCATTAGCCAGCAGCCATATCACCCTGTAGCCCAAGACTGGTTGCCCATTAAAGCTAAGCAGGGCTGAGCCTGGTTAGTACCTGGATGGGAGACCTTCTGAGAAAGCCAGGTTGCTGCTGGTAGAGGTGTTAGTGTGGCCAGCAGGGGGTGCTCACCCTGTGGTCTGTGTGGGTCCTAACGCCCCAGTATGTGATGGGGACACTATGCTGTCAAAAAGAGCACCGTCCTTCGGATGAGACGTTAAACCGAGGTCCTGACTCTCTGTGGTCATAAAAAATCCCAGGAAGTCTTTCGTAAGAGCAGGGGTGTAACCCCGGCATCCTGGCCAAATTTGCCCAGTAGCCTCTGTCCATCATGGCCTCCTAATCATCCCCATATACACCAATTGGCTTCATCACTGTCTCCTCTCCACCAGTAAGCTGGTGTGTGGTGAGCGTTCTGGCGCAATATGGCTGCCGTCGCATCATCCAGGTGGATGCTGCACATTGGTGGTGGTTGAGGAGATCCCCCCCTTCTATGTGAAGCGCTTCGAGTGTCCAGAAAAGCGCTATATAAATGTAACGAATTATTATTTATTATTATTATTACAATTTCTCCATTGACAGTTGGGGTATAAGCCATAAAAACGTAACCATACTAGACTTAACCAGCTACGGCTGTACTAAGTGATTGCAAATGCTCATATAAACGCCAAAAGTTCATGGGGCACTAACCTTGTTTTAAGATAAATGCCTTTAATTCCAATGTCTTGGATAAGTACTTCATTACCCACAATCCTGAAAAGTCCCACAATCCCACAGTGATGCATCTGATTGGTGGAAGTCGTGTAACTGTCCGGTTAAACCCCGCGAAGGTATGTGATGCTCTATATAGGCTGAGGTCACGCCCCTTGACGGTCTCTGACGTGTAATGATGTGAGTAACCAATTGGATTTTATTGTGCATAATATACTTTCTGGTTGTAAAACTGTCTGGTGTGAAAATGTATTGTTACAAATAGTGCCAAAACTGAAAATTAGACACTTTTTCAGTGCACTGAAAGGCTTTGATTTTGACAGGTTGTGTTCGTACATTTCCATGCAGATTGTTTTGATAACCTGACACTTTGTAAATCAGGTGGTTGTTGAAGTATGGGGCAGTTAAAATGACACTCTACAGCAATCCTGCAGTTTGCAACAAATCACTGTCACCCATTTTACATGTCATCTGGGTGTTTATGTATGAATCTTAAAAGCACAGTAACAGATTTAATTTGGCTTGTTTATTTCTCCGAGTGAAGGTGGAATATGGTCCATAATTCAATTATGCCTGGTTTAAAAAAAAAAAAAAAAACCTAATAATATCTTAGGTAGAAAATATAAAATCAGAATTGGATCAAAAACAAATTACATTTATGAGTCTCAATAAAAGGATGATTTAAAAAAAAAAACATTTAATGATGACATTTGGTGACAACAGAAGTTTAGTCATGAGTGTGTGCTTTGATGAAGCCTCCAATAAATCCATATTTCATTTACACTTATAAGTACGGTCTCTCTCTTTCCCCCAGGCTTTTCCCCCCATGTCAAACATTCCAGACCTTCCGATAGCAATAAGACTGTTCAGTTAAGCAGGAACCAATGATCAATATTTGCAGACAGCTGAGGGACTTATAATATGTCAAGTTAAATGGCCCCACACTTATTTCATGTGTCCTTCTGCATTAAAACTGTTCCTGTTTCATATTGGGGAAAGTCTTGCTGCAGTTCGGTGGTTCTGATTTAGTGAATTTGTGGTCGTTGGGTGGGGTGCGTAATGACCTGTTGGCTGTTGAGGCTGTCAACACAGAATGGCTGCCTGTGATTGACAGCAATGCAACAGTCTATTTGAGGAGAGGAGTGGGCATTTAATCGGAGTAATGTGTTTTGTCAATGCCGAAATCATTTAGGCGATAAATAAAGAGTTATTGTCAAACCACAGAAGTTGTGAGTGCTGGCTTGGATGGTTTGGGCAGTGGAGAAGCCATTGAAGGATAATTTGTCTGTCAGATTGCATTTGAAGAGAAGGTGCCAGATATTTATCGGGCAATGGCTTTGCTGTCTCTGGCTCAGGCTTGCATGGATAAATGTTCTTCTCACAATAAATAGGGCAGATAGAGATGCTTTGAAATACACTCTGTGGGCCTTTGGAGACATTCTTCATGTCTTAATGGATCATATAATATGTTGTATCTGTTTTTGTTGTAATAAACAAAACCTCCTCTTGTTAAAAGAGATCATTAGGTAGCGTTCAATGCTTTAATGTCTCTATCTTTGTGTTTATAGTCTCAGTGTAAATGTCCCACATTTGGCTTATTGAAGTTGTTTTGAAATCTACAACTTGAACCTAAATTGTGTAAAGTAATGTCAAATGAGTTGGGTGGGTAACGATAAAAGTTAAAATTTTGCAATTGCATTTATTTGCCTTTCTTATATATTTCGATTAGATATTATTTTGTATATGTACAGTTATGCATCAGCTCCACCCCATTTAATTTTAATTAAAAAATGTAATGTAGGCTAGTTGAAGCATTTAAATTAAAAAAGCGTCAAAGGAAAATTTATTCTAAAACAGCAATACCGAACAACATAAGTTAAAGAAACAGAAGATGGGGGGTGTGTGCGTGTAAGTCATTTTCACTATTGTCCCATTTTGTGCAATTTTGTGTGTCCAACAGATGCCGAAAGTAGTGTTATAATTCTTATCGTTGGCTCAGCCATGCCAATTTAGTGACAACTCACTCACTATGTCTTAAACTTTAATAACATTTAGGATATTACTTTAAAAAAACATTTATATTCTACTTTAAGCAAGTAAATTGAATTACATTCATAATCAAATTTAATGAATACATTACACAACCTCCATCAACTCCATCCCATTTCATTTAAAAAAAAAATAATTCAAGAAGGTAAACTAAAATAAAAATATGAATTAATATTAAAAAGTTGTTTCTACACTCCATGGTCTCCCTTGACTGCATCTCAAAAATGAACACTTCAACTGGTTTATTAAAAGTTTCACTTAGACACAAATACAATTGCAACCTTCGGTAGCACTTTTATAATAAGTATAACAGACTACAAACTATTAACTATGACTTAATTATAAACTAATAGGTATTTGTTTATGGTTTTTACTTTATTACTGTATACTTATAAAGTGTTGCTTTAAACAACCGTCTTGCTTGAAACAACAGTATTCACTGAACCAATGGTGGAAGGACAGTCTGTTTTTCAAACAACGAGAGACGAGATGTGTTTATGAAACCCGTTTTTTATAAATCGTAAATGCAGTGCTAAATACCCAATCCTTTTTGAGAGAAACAACTATTGAGCATTGTAAATTGCATTATTGAACATTCTGCTTGGTCTAAAGGCGCAGACCATGCCAATGTGACTTATCAGTCGTCCTTATTCAACACCGAATGAGAAGCTGTGACAACATGACCACAGGGGCTGCAACAAGCCACAGCAATTTGGAATAGTGCGCACCACTTTGTTCTGCAGCCTGCAGCAGTGGAAGAAGAATGTTTGACTGATTCGCATGGCTTGTTTCGGGGAACAAGTACACATGCCATGTTCACATTCCGACTGCATTCCTGTGGCTGGGAGAGAGGCGTAGGGATAGATAGGTGGAAAGGAAAAGAAAGAGAAGGACAGTAATTATAACTGCACTTCACCTGTACTTCAAAGCTTTTAACGTAGCAGTAGGACAATCATCTGGCTGGGAGGCTAGTGTCTCCAAATTGCATTTCCTTATAACTGTCCCTTTGAAAACTGCAGTGATTATGCTTTTGAAATGCATAGCTTTTTCCTTCTCTCATAAGATAGCTGGCTTATGTTGGGCCAATTCGTGTTTTTAGTCTTATTTCACCCACCCGTTTCTCATTTCTGATTTTAATTGCAGAGTGTCCTGATTTTTATATCTCTCTGCATGACAATTGGGAATTTAACAAGCACAGTATTTATTACATTTTTTTTGTTGTCGCTTATGGTGAAACTGCATGAAATATTGTAATGTATATCCCTAATGCGTGCCTAAGTTTAAACTACTTTTTCGGTTTCACTTTATTTGGATGGTCCCTTTAACACATTCAGTTGACTATAAGTAATGTTACACCTACATCTCTACTAACAATCACTAGTGTATTAGACTGGTAGGGTTAGGAACTGAATAAGTTGACATTTAGTTGCAAAGTTACTTGTAGTCAGTATGGTGGAGGAGTATCAAAATAAAGTGTTAGCAAATATTAAGCAGACTAGTAAGTCTACTAATACTAATGACATTTGTTGAAAAGTTAGTTATAGTCAACATAATGTTCAAAAGAGACCATCAAAATAAAGTGTTACCACTTTTTCTTTCTACTGTTTCTGTTTAAACTGGGGCTTGAAATCCCACATCTATTGGTTCAATTCCCTGTGAACATGTACTGATGAAATCTGTATTTAACCTAGAATATTTTGCAACAAATGGAGTTATGAAAAACCTGTATGTCGTTTCTTTTTAGTGACAGTTAAGTTAAATATTGACATGGCAAATCTAGTGTCCGCATTTAGTGATAAGGCAAGCTTCAGTTTTACTTTAACAGTTATTAAACTTCCGTCAGACATGAATGACAGCTCAAATCATGCAAATTGTTAATTTACATGAATACTTTTCAAAGGAATTTTTTCCTGGCATATGATTTTTTTTTTTTTTTTCAACTTTCAGAAAAACATTTAACTTTCAGAATAATTGGCAGATGATACGTGAAAAATCTGTAGACAAACATTGCAGGAAAGACCTGAGCCATGTCACTTCTTAAATGTCACATCGACCATTGAGTAACACTTAACAACCATCCAGAATAATCTAGAAACCACACAACAAACATTTTTTTTCTTAATTTGTTGGTGTTTTTTTCCATTTGCTTCTGTTTTCATCAGTTGCAGCATGTTGAGTGCACATTTTGCTGCACGTTTTTCTATTTGGCTGTGTTGTGAGTATTTGCAGCGTGTTTCTGTATTTGGTTGTGTTGCAGCATATAATATGTTGTCAAACTGATGAAGATTAGTTTCCTTTTTTCTATTTACATGCATTTTCTTCAGTTACATCACTCTCTTGGCCACCGTTATTTTCAATTAGGAGAACATGCTGTACAAAACAGACACACTTTTTAATTAAAGTTGAACTTAAATGTACATCTCTTTATATTTGCAGTGTATTGCGACAAGTACAGATGACAGGAATACAGATATCATAAGAGTGACAAGTCTCAAAGCCATCAGAGGAGCCTGAGGGCGTTCTGTGCTCAGTTTCATGTTGTGGAGGTTTCTGTGTGGAAATGAGGCCACACGCACAGATTTTCTCTTGTTTGTATCATACCACATGACGTTTGAGGCTGTCGGCAAAAAATAACATAAAAATAAAAACATTACACTGAATTAACATGCTGTGTGGCGTGAGGAAGCAGGTCTCTCTATATCTCTCTCACCCGTACCTTTCACTCTCCCTAATAAGAGATGGCCAATTAAAGCCTTTTAGAGCCACAGTCTGATCAATACTCTCCCAGGATCTTCCTAAAGAGAGCGAGCGAAAGAGAGGGTTATATTTATGATCCCATTCCTTCTCAGTCCCCGGAGAGAGAGCAGCTATTGAAAGATTCGTATTGACTTTCCATGCAGGGCTTTCATCTTGTTTTATTGCGTTGTGGCACTGTGTAGTTTGGCTGTGGGTGATGAGGGGGTGGAGGGGAATGGATAGGGTGTCGGGCTGAGAGAGAGGAGTCTGGGATCTCTCGGGCTCTGCCACTGCAGGGAGCTCCATTACTGAGGGAAGGAGACGACCACAAGAGGGGGGCAATTTGAACAACACTGCATAAACTCGAAACACCAGGCTATAGCAACCCTCAACTGTGATCCAAGGTGTGTGTGTTTGTCTGTGTGTGTGTTTGGTTATGTAACCCAGCAAGGGTTGAATGCAAGTGAGGTGTATTGGGTTAGAAAATTACTGTCTTGTGGTTAAAGGGTTAGTTCACCCAAAAATTACACATGGGCGCTTCGGTCTGTGCAAACACCTAAAAGCGCTAGAAGTGATCTCTTGTGTGGTTGTGAAAAAAAATTAGGGGTGTCCATGGTTAACCGATTAACCGTTTAAAATTCCATAACCGAGTGAAACCTTTTTGCTCGGTTAAGTGGCGTCAATACATATTTGCACAAAACTTTTGCGTTTTTTTTCTTCTGATTGTCGATAAAAAAATATTGTGAAATGACAGCGTTTCTATTAACGGTGTTATGCGACTAAAACATTTTTTTTCCTTTCGCGATAAGCCATTCCAAAAATGATGGCAACGGACGTTGGTATATCACAGCCACCGCACTAGACATTATTATTATTTAAGGAAGGAGACGTGGTGTGTCATCCAAGCATTAATGGCAGGGAAAGTTACAGAGTTTCTGTGTGTTTCTCCCTCATTTCTGCTCCGCGGTCTTGATTGTGGCATTTCTTCGAGGTTTTGTCTAGTAGGCTATTCCTTGTATCTTTTATGAATTTTAAAAAAGAACTCTGCCTCGTATTATGTCCAAACGGTCAGTGTACTTTTGTGTTCATTCGTTTCCCCTTATTTAATCTGTTGGCCTAATTGCAAAATGAAAAATGAACGGTTGTATTTTGTAAATAGCAAAGTTGAACACCAAAATGTTCATTTGAACTGTAGGCTTATACACCAAATGCTGTGCATAAATATATAGGCTATACAGTATATAGGCTAAATATCGACGAATTTGCCCCTTAAACATTTAAAATATTTGACAAATTAATATGAAAAAAAAGATTTTACTGGTTTTCTGAGGCCAAATTAGAACCTGGAAATGATATTTTACCCCGCAATGCTGAATGAGAAGAGCCGTAACCACAGCCTACAGAAATGGGATTTATAAGTGATTTATATAGGCTATAATAAATGTGTCTGATAATAAAATAATATAAAATAACGAGGCATTAATTATTTATTAATAAACTATTGTTTTCTAAATCATTTTCGGCTAAAAACAATTCTCCATCTCCGGATGCACATTTAGAGAGAAATTAATTAGCTACATAATTACATAGTCAGAAGATATTGGCCTTCGATTAGAATTTGTTCGCTTTAAATTGGACATTTAAAGCTTTAGCCTACAAAGGATATAACCCCTGTAGACTAAAGCTTTACATGTCCAATTTAAAACGAACAAATTCGAATGCGGTGGCTGTTTCAGTTCTCGCGCTTCAGTTCGCGGAGATCATGAAGCGCGCCTGAATGTTAAAGAACAACGTTTTCTTGTTATTGTGAGTTTACGCAAATAAATGTATTTGCGAATAATGCATTATAAAATAAAATGTTACAATAATGATGATTATTATTATTATTATTTGCGGACACGGAGTTAATGTGCTTATTTTCAATTGGCAATTTCATTTTGAAGGGTGATGGAAACACACCTACTTTAACTGCTCTGTACTTACCACTGCGTTTTATTTCTATAAATTAATTTAGTTTCAAATGGGGTCCAACCAGTTATTAAAAAGGTGTTAAAAATTAACTCTGTATCTCGAGGTTGCGGCGCACGCACATGGTTAACCGAGTATTAACCGATAAGGGCCTCGGTTAACGGTTAATGAAAAACTTGAAAACGTGCAGCCCTAAAAAAAATCAAAGTTGTCTGTTGATATATCGAAATCATCTTCCTTTGCAATTTCCTGTATATCTAAATATGTTTAGATCTTTACAGTGAAGGATAACACTTCTGAAATCTCTGTGTAAACAATGAGTGACATAAACGCGCGAGAGATCACTTCCGGGGCTTTCTGGCGCTTGCGCAGACAGAAGCGTCCTCGTCCTCAGAGTACTTGGACGTGACTGTGATTACAAGAGGTAAACACGATATACCTATAAATACTGTTCGTTTTCTCACACAAACTGCTCGTTTCGTGTCTTAGGCCATCAATGTGTACTTACATTTACGAGTCATTAAATCATGTTTAATTTGGACTTCTCTCTGCATGCTCTTTGAGGTGAACCCATATACCTGCATTATATGACTGACAGACAAGAACGGTTTGAACTAAAAATATTAAAATTGAAAATACTGCGGAAACAAAAACACACCTACATCTTGGATGCTCTTGAGGTAAGCTAAAACATATCAAAAATTATTTTAAAGTGAACTATCACTTTAACAACAACACATGTGCTATTAAATACTGAGATATTTATGAACTATTATTGAAAAGTTTGGCTTAGTAAGGTTTTTTAATGCATTTGAAAGAAGTCTCTTATGCTCCCCAAGGTAGTATTTATTTTAAAAATAATTGGCCATGAAATGGTGTAGTTACAGCATCTACCAGAAGGGGCTAACTGGACCATGTTAACCTTATCATATATATATATATAATTAAGGAAGTCTGAGGGAAGACTTAGGGAAAATCACAATGCATCATTGTGGATTGCACTGAGAAAAGGTTAAAGAACGATTAGACGGATAGAAGTCCCGTAGCAGTTGTCTGAGGAGCGCAGAAGTCCCTAGTGTGAAATGCGTACTAGCTGATCAATATTCCTGTCAGGCTGCATTAATCTCCATATAGAATGTCACCTTAATGCCAGAGATACACAGTGGTTTCTACTGCTGGGACGCCTGTTAAAAGTGTGGATCAGAGCCAGTGTTTAACTGATGCTTCGCCTGCGTTGCCAATCTCAGCACAATTTTGAGCCAGCGTTTCTTGCCACAGTACGTTTAAAAAATGGAAATTCTAAACTAGAATTTTCAAGTTTAAAGTTCTTCTGTGTCAACATGTTCTGTTTTTATCTCTCTTCAGGAATTTTTGGGAAAAACATTTGAGAATTTGATTTGAGAGTCTTTTGAGTTATGAAAGTGCGGCCTCTGAGCAACAAAAAATTCCAGCTGCAGTTTTCATATAAAGTAAAAGTATTATACTATCTTTGGTAACACTTTATTTGAAGGGGTGTGCATAAGACGGACATGGCACCTTCATAATCATAATATGATGGAGGTTTTATGCATGTGTATGACAACTGTCATTAAGTGTAATTCGCTCAATTATGACATTGTTAATGCTAATATGACATTGTTTGAGATGCTTTGTTATGACAACTTGACATAAACCAATACATCATAACCTGTCAGTGTCTTGGAAATGACAACTTGACATTATATATAACTGTCAAGAATATTTTTCTTGACCTCAACTACAGTGGTACAAATTGAATTTTTCATTAAAATGTTAGAATGGCCTCTTGACAGCCAATGTCAAAATCAGTTTAATTTAATGTTAACCCATAAAGCTAAGTGGTTTCTCAAGTTTGATAATTAATCTGCTATGTCATATTTATGACAGGTTGTGTTGTCTTGGTAAAGTCATGTTGACATGACAAAGACACTGACAGGTTATGATGTATTGGTTTATGTCAAGGTGTCATAACAAAGACATCTGAAAACAATGTCCTATTTGCATTAGAAATGTCATAATTGAGCAAATGACACATAATGACAGTTGTCATAAGTATGCATAGAACCAGTCTTATGCATACCCCTTCAAGTAAAGTGTTACCCTATCTTGTAGTACAAGTATCCTCAAGTTACAAGCATCCTCAGTGCTTTATCAAAGGGACATGTACTTAAAGGCCTGTTGAGTCTCCTGTGGATTAGCATGCAACAAACAGGCCTTCAGTTGTCAAAGGAATTGCGTTCAAGAGGTTAGCTGCAGTCATTTACTCAGAATCACTGACGAGCTGTAAGCAGAGTTTAGATTTAAGTGGAACCCAAACTGTTGAGCTCATATAGAAGACACTCACAAAACTTTAATATGTTCACATAAATATTGGTGTAGTTTACAGCTACTTGGGCAGGGCCAAACAAACAAAACTGACTTTTGTTATTGCGTGGTGTCAGTGACAGTTAAACAACAGATCCACCTTTGCAGCGGCTGCTATGAATAAACACACAAAGGGGATCTGAAAGAAATGCTGTGATGATTCTGTGGGAAAGTGCAATTAAAACGAGAAAAACACACTGGGTTGCTCGTTGCCTCCATCTAAAGATTAGTGTTCTGCCTTAATCAAGTGTGGATGAATATAGATTTTTTAAGGGGCTTATTTACCTTTTGATATGGAGACTTTCTCTTTTCCTTCAGTGTGTTAGAGGTATTCTTGTACTCCAGTGGGAAATGGGAAAGAATGTTTTGGATGCATTCCAGCTGAAATCCCCACTTGATTAGATTTAATAAGCTTATGGGCCAATCGTAATATGTTTGAAATGATATTGAAGAAGCCTTTCAAAAACCTCTCTTGACACTACAAAAGGACAATAAAATCGGTGCTCAGAGACACTATTTATAAACATAATGTGGAGTTAATGGATATATAAAATTAGTTTACAATCCAGTGTAAAGAAATCAGAGCATTGTGACTGCACTCCAAATGAAACATTTTTTTTTGCTTAAAATTAAAATGAACTAATGCAAGTAATTTGTAACAACTTTACATTGTGTGCAATCCATTTAAAGCTTGTAAAACTGAAGTTTGCTTAATCCATTTGCTCTACATGTTACTCTTCTAAGTTTCGTACCATTCCTATTAAGTAAAAAAAAAAAAAAGAAGTACAAATTTTCTATCAAAAATTACCAAAGAGGGTTAAACTGAGGTGGCAGAAGTCACTAATTTTTATATCCAGTGTTGCTCAAATCACATATTATTTATTTTTCTATAGTTGTACACATTTTATAAAAACATTTTTTCTTTTTGTCCTATTGGTCATGTTACATTTTTTCAGGACTGTGATGGGTGCCCCTTCAAAAAGCAGTGCATGACGCCCATTAGAGTAAGCACTTAATTCATCAGCATGAATCTACCTGCACCACTGCTATTCCTGAACAGTTTCCTGAAGTTACCAGGGCATGGTGTCCATCTTCAGAATGTAAACTCTATAAGCTGTTAAGATGGATAACATTTCTTTATTTTTAGATATGGACTTTGTCATGGCTTTTATGACTTGGTAACGCATTGGTAATGCAAAATCCATTGGTAATGGATTTTTTTTCTCCTCACCAAAACACTAATGGATTTGGTTTGTAAAGGGTTTAATAGTATTTCAGAAATGGAACATGCTTGATGCTCAACCCTCTATGTCAGGACTGAGAGGTTTTAGGCAAGCAATTTTCCTTCACTCAGTAGTTTTCAGGAGACCATCTCAGAAAGGTCGTAAATAGTGTAAACGCAGTTTATGACTCTGAGTCGAGAGTTATTTTTGGTTAAGCAGCAAATATACAAGAGCTTTTTACCTCCCCATATTCAACATTGTGCTTTTTCAGACATTTTCTCCAACTAATGTCTTAATATCTTTTAGAACAGACTGTGTGGATCACAAGCCTTAAACATCAAACTACAGGGAGCATCTTTGATTAATAGGTGCTTCGTCTACACGGTTCTTATAAACTAGTTAGAGGCTTCCCTTTTATTTGGGCCTGGCGAGCTGATCCATGGCTAATGTGCAGCACTCCAGTGGCATGTATCATTGCGAGCCGAGGAAAAGATGTTAGCTGGGGACTTATTTGAGTAGAACGCTGACAGCATGCCGAGAAAGATCGAGAGTTTGGGAATAAGCTTAGCCATATCATTAGGCAAAAAAGTTCATCAGAAGTTGCACTTGCAATTGAAAAATAATGTTTGCAGAAGTAGAAGCACACAGCTAATCCACAAAAATGTCACCGCTTCTGCTCTACTCGGTCTTTTCAATCTACGACGACGAAAAGTTTCACAGACATAACTGTACTGTTACTTTATATTCAGTTGGGAATGCAACCAAACCGATGTAATCATTCATGTTAACAACAAAGTTAGGACTGCAAGCATGGTTACCAGCAGTTACTGACTCCACTATAATTGTTATTTTAATGTCTGAGATTAAATATTAATTTTAATCTCTGCATGGAAACATTGAAATAGATGACTTAAGTAAGAAAAAAGATTAAGAATTGTTGTAGCATAGAAGTTTAGGTTTATGTTTTAATGGAATTATCCTTAAGATCTTTTCACTTCAAGATTGAATTCAATTTAAATGATCACCTTTAACTCCTTTCATCTTTCAAAAAAAATCTCTTTTACTTCTCCTTAAATTGAGTTCATTTGATAAACTTTCTATCAGTGCATTTTGAGCATTGCAGACCACGCTTATTCAGCTTAATAAGATGCTTCTAAAATTCATAGTGTTGCACATATGATGGTGCCACTTTTGTTGGGGTCACCAAAGACAGCGTGCGGGTGTGTTTATTTCTTCTTACCATGAAAAATTTCATCCTGCTTTGTTGGTTCAGCTGTGCCTGGAGACCTGACATCAATTTCAGCCTGTCTTACGATATGGAGCAGTGGAATGTTTACTCCTGGATAGCTGGGACCTCTAAGGTTGCATGCTGTATGGTATCTCTTCTCTGCTGCGTTCAGACTTTCACCTGCTGTTGTCTGTATTCAAGGGTGAGTGTGTCATTTCAGCTCATCTTTTACTCTCCTCACAATCTTGTTACTTAAAGCTGAGGGGGTCAAAGTTTGGTACTGAATCGTCATGAGCTGACCACTGCCAAAGCCTCTAAGAGTTTGGATGTATTACGATAGCCCTCAAGGGTGCTCTCTTTAAATTCCATTTGTCAATTTCTATAGATTAGATGGAGAAAGAAGGTGGATGTTTGTTCAAGCACTGTGAAAAATAAGCCTTCTCGAGCCTTCTTGAATTTCTGTGTACTTTTTGTCTGAAATCAAACCAACAGCTAAAAGTGGAAAACTGACATGTAGATATAAGGAATAAATATTTGTGAATGCGCATTCTTAAAGGGTAATAGTTCACCCAAAAAGGAAAATACGGTCATTATTTACTTGCCGTCATGTTGTTCCAGACTCATAAGTGTTTGCTTAAAGAAAAGTCTAGAAAATACAAAAAAGTAATAAAGGTGCCGTAGAATGATTCCACGAATCGAGCAGTTTTATACAAATCTTGTGAAGAGACCAAAACAATGAAAAAATATCTTCATTTGTGTTGGTTTAGAAAGCCAAGAGGGTGAGTAAATGATAATATAATTTCCATTTTGGGTTTTCCAACTGATTTTGATGCAGAAAAAACAAAATTTTCTGCTTTAAACACAATTGTTTACAATTCAGCTTGAGTTCAAAAATGCATGTATGCAAAAGTACAAGAGGAAAGTACGTTAGAAAGTAATTTCTTGCACCATCTTGCATCATTTATTGAAGTTTAGAAGGAAAACCTTCTCCATCTCTCGTCACTTGTTGGGACTGTGTTCATTTGAACAGCAATGAGCTGCTTCAGTACCTCAGTTCAGACTGAGAGAGAAAGAAGCAGAATGTCTCCAAGGTGATTATAATAGTTAAAGGTTAATTTGAGTGTTGGAGCCCCAGGGCAGAACCCTGAATAGAGCAGTATGGACTTAGACACAGAACCCAGAGCCGAATTAATTACAGAGAACAAGCTCCACTCACACAGTGGAAAAGGGCACTAACAAAATCATGCCCTCTCAAGTGGAGCGTACTGAAAGGTGATGGTCTCAAAGATGACACTCAGAAGTGTTGTGGGAGAGGAAACCTTGAGAGTCAGCTGTTCTTAAACATCCCATCAAGATGTGTGGCCTACGATGGCCCTAGACGCCTCTAAATTCAAAACCATGAGTGCCCATGAAGTCAGAAGTGAGACCTTTTGATGTTTCATAAATGCAGTAGCAGTTTGTCAGCTCTGTAGACATTAACTTTGGTTCTTGGCAGCAACAGCAATTGGCACTGTTTATTTTTTACGTTTGTCATTCTCAGTTTTTACCATGTTTTTACATTGTTGAATCTATGTCATAAAGAATTAAAGGGTTATTTCACCCAAAAATGTAAATTTTGTCATTAATTACTCATGGTGTTCCAAACCCATAGGATTTCGTTCATCTTTGGAACACAAATGAAGATATTTTTTAATTAAATCTGAATTGTGTCCCTCCGTAGACAGTGTAATGTAGTATGTTGTTGTGGGAAGAAGGAGCCGAGAACCGGCAAACATTCATAGACTTTAACAAGAAAACAAACAAATTAAAAAAAAAAAAGTAAAGACGACAGTCCCTCACAGACGACTGCCGCCACACATAATAAAACAGAAACATAAATCCCGGCCTGTCCTCTCTCATCCTTCACTGTCGTCGCTCCTCTTTTTATGCTTCTGTTCCTCCATGAGAGATACGAGACTAATGCGTCGCTCATTATCAATCTCGCCACCGGCCTCTCCGACCGTTCTCTCACGAATGAAGTTCATTCTTGTTACACAGTACATTTGAGCTTCTGCAAGATCCAATGGAGTTCATTCTCGTGTTACGCAGCACATTTAAAGGACAAGTTTGGTATTTTACACTTAAAGCCCTGTTTTAAGATCGTTTCTGATGAAATAGAACGGTTACGATTGAAATTTGGACACATGCTGCACAGGGATCCGCAAAAATGGCTAAAAACGCTGTAATATGCTGTCAGGCCAGTAGTTGGCGATGATGTCACTTTGTAAAGAAGTACTACATGCCTATGACTGAACACGAAATAAGCATACCCATGACATCAGTGTTTTTAACAAAAAATGTGTTTACATGGGCTACATTGTTTTCAGAAACTTGCACTTTGAAACCTGTTTTCAAAAGCTTGCTTTTTTCAGTTCCCCAAAACGGTGTTGTCGTGTAAATGAACAGCCAAAAGTTGTCTGTTTTTAGTTGAAAACAATATCGTGTAAACGGCCCCTATGTGTATTTGCCCACCCTTACATTTTATATTATTGTAAATTTAATTATACATTAAGATAATATCCAACACTCATATAATACAAATATTACCTGTAAAAGACCAACTATATCAGCCATGTTTCCATTTCAGTTTGGGAGCTTGGTAGGGCAAACTGGTAAAGATAGTTTTGTTTTTTTCAAATCCCAAACTTTTATCTTACTTGTATGTATTACAGAAATTGAAATCCATACATTGTATGGTTGAAAAGATTGTTTGAGCCAGTTCTTTTCTTCTCAGTTCTTCTGGTTAAATAATATGTAACTTACCTGTAAGCAAACTCACCGCTTGTGTCCAGTGTCAGTGTTTTCTCTTTCTCTCACACTCTGTCTCTTTCACACACTGTCACATGGTCTCTATCTCTTCGCACATTCTCTCTCTCTCTCTCTCTCTGTGCCTTTACCTGAGGGCCTTCAGTCCAGAAGGAGTAACTTAATCTTGTCGGGTTCGTCTGGGTCAAGTGTCTAATCTGGTCTCGGATGAAAAGCAAACTGAAATCGTTGGTGCAAATACTCACGTCCAGCCTGGTGGAATTGGTTTCTTTTGCATTTTTTCACGTGTCATTTATATTTCATTGGAGGGGAAGGAAAAGACATTAAATTGATGTGGCTGGGTAGAAGATGCTGGGGAAAGGGTTGACCACCCGACGGACCCGGCTCAGTGTAATCAGGGTCAAACATACAACGTCCAGAACATCACTGCTCATTACACTGACGTGAGCACGGAGCAGGGAGACGTGTCTAGTGCCATAGGGGTTTAAATACTAGAAAGAACACTTCTCTTTTGGCTCCTTTGGATCCCAGAGTGATTCAAGCTGGCCGAATGAGAAAAGTTTTAAGTTGGCAGTGAGGCTGAGGACATTGTTGTTGCAGGTATGTGCTTGTACTTTAGCAGAAGAACAGGGCCAATGGTGATGGTTATAATATTTTCTCTGCGTTTTTCAATTATTATTTTTTGGAGGAGAGATAAAGTCAGATTTGACAGTGTAATACAACGAAATGTCACTTAAGCCACATGCAAATACACAGAGAAATATATTCAATCTACAATAAATTGAAAAACTTCTGTTTCTTTCTTTATTTCTCTCTCACACTCTCTTAAAGGAATAGTACACCTTAAAAAGACATTTATGACTAGATTTATTTTCTATTTTTTAAATGCATGATCTTATGAACAATTCATTTGTGCATGTTTTTTTTTTTTTTTTTTTACATTTTTTGGACTCTAAAGTACAACTTAAACCCCACACTTGCATGCTCTCATTCATCTGCCTCTGTTTTTGAATGCAATGTCCACATGCCAAAATCCTGTCAAAAACTGATGCAAATGTTTTTTGAAAATCTGTAACACTCCGATGTATGTTGCAATATGGAAGTAAAGATCTACTGCTACTCAAACATTTCCTTTTGTAAATTTTAAAGGTTTTTAATAAAGGTAAATTATTAAGGTTTGGAATGGCAAAAGGGTGATTTTGATTTTCATTGTAAATAAATTAACAGGCAAAAGATGTGTGGGTTTAAAGAAATAGTTTATCTAAAATTAAAATTCTGTGTATTCACCCTGGTCATTCCAACCCTTTTTTCCAGCAATACGGCAAATAAGATATTTTGAAGAATGCTATTACCAAACAGTTTTAGTGACCATTGGAAAAAAAAGACACAATTTTATTTGGAATGACATGATGGCGAGTAAATGATGACAGCATTTTCATGATTGGGTGAACTATCCCTTTAACAATTTGAAAAGAGGAGTTTAGACCGATGGAAAACTGAAGGAAGGACAATGAGAGGGAGATGAAGCCGTTTTGCTTGAAAAGGTGAAAATGAAGACCCATTTAGATTAAGAAAATGTATGGAGCGTGGAACGTTTGGCCTAATGTCTTTGTAAACAGGATGTTGACAGTTCAATCTGAGTTTTATTAGAGCGCACAGATCAGGATTAAGATCCTATTTGCACTAGTACTACCGCAAGTTCGCTTTAAATCTCCTTTACGCATTCTGTGTTTCCTGCAAAATGAATGAGAGCACCAACCTGCAGTAATATAGTTGTTCAGCTATTAGAGGGTTTTGATAAGCAAGTAATATAAAAGGCAAACTCATCACCTCATGTGATCCTGCAAATGAGACACCGTTTTTGTCTATCTTAGAATCCTGCTTCTCGCACAATGAGAGAGAACAGAACAGTGTCATGTTAATGAGTAAGAGAGATGAATGTGTTTGATGAAGCATGTCAGAAACAGGTCAGGTTACACTAGTGAGCTTGTTCAGGTACCTGAAGGTGTAATATCGGTGTACGCGAGTGTATCTCCTAGACGCCTAGTTAATGAAAGCAGATCGGACTTCTGTCCGCCAGTGCTGTCTGAAACCTAACATATCCAAATGCTGCAGCTCTCAGTGGGAGATTCACAAATGAAGAACACACACACACACAGCCGTCCGCAGGTTGTCAGGGTATTGGAGATGTCTGCAGTGTGAAAGCTAAATGACAGACTCGCTGCTTGATTTCAGGGGCTTTCACCTTAAAAAACTTCTCAGAAAAAACATGGTCTGTGAATCATACCTTATTCATTAAAAGCAAATTCAATACTGATAACATTACAAGTCGTATTCCTTCAAACATGACTGACCAGCCCAATCTCGCCAAATTCGTTTGAATTCCAATGAATAACCTACCCCTGACCATGCCCCTATACCTACCCATCCTGTGGGCTTAGACAAATCGTACAAGTGAGGTCGTACAAATTAGCCACCTTTTAATCACTCATATGAATTGGTTGTGATATAGCGTTGTATATTCCATTCTTTTTTATTAACTTATACTATCAAAACTTATACTATCATCCTCTGGCTGATCATCTTGCTCACGTTTTGCTCTTTTCTCTCCAGTGTATTTTAAAAACAAAAAAGCCTGCCAGTGTCAGAATTTTTGATCATTTAAAAAAAAAATTAAACATATTTTTTTCTAGCTTTGTGCATTCTTTTTTAAATCAACACTTATAGATACGTTTCATTAAAAAAAGCTGAAAAATCAAGCGTAGCATCTGTTCTGCCAGGTCATGTTAGTCAAGCTAGCATCAGCTGTTCCATGTTTACCTATAGGAATAACTACTCAGTCAGGGTAGGCATTTTGATTCCCCCTTGATTCAGACTAAATTCTCAAATTATGTTGTACATTAAAATATTGAATTAATGATATCTGCAATACATTCATGTTGGTTCTGTTCTGTTTACCTGAAGGGGGGTTAATTCTGCTCTCCCTGCTCTTATCCATGCTATCAATCTTATCCATTCTTGCCCAGAACAGAACCATACCGCCAATCCGAACTGTATGTTAATTGTCAATAATATTTGACGATACTGGTGACAGAAATCACGTTTAGGTATGGGACTCTGTATGTCCCATATGGGAGGTATGGGACTCTGGAAGCTTTGGGGGTGTTGATCGAAGCGATCTACTCAATCTATGTTTTGATCATTGTTCCGTTTTTTTTGTTTTAGTTAAAGGACAAGTTCGGTATTTTACAATTAAAGCCCTGTTTTAAGATCGTCTCTGATTAAATAGAATGGTTAGGATTGTTTTTTAGACAGATGCTGCTGTCACGAGAATTTTTGGATTCTGTGTTAGCAACCCCCCCCCCCCCCCCCCTTTACAATGGTAGCATAGGTGCATTTGAACAATCATTCATAAAAACGCATAAAACTACGATAAAACCTGTTGGAAAGCATATTTTGCAGCGAATTTGTGTGAGCATATCAGTGAACACCCCAGACCACTCGGTGAGTTTCATGTCTTTGTAAACTAAAGTTTTATGCGTTTTAATGAACGATTGTTCGAGTGCACCTATGCTTTCATTATAAAGGTGGCGGGGTGCTAACACAGAATCCAAAAAGTCTCGTGACAGGAGCATTTGTCTAAAAATCAATCTTAACTATTCTATTTCATCAGGGACGATCTTAAAACAGGGCTTTGATTATAAAATACCAAACTTGTCCTTTAAAGTTGCAAAACGCAAGTCTCTGAGTTTTTGCAGAACTACACCCCCTCTGGCGACAAGCGAAACTGCAACCAGAGGTGCAATTGCATGAGCTGTTCATAACCAAAGTAGCATCAGCCGCACACATCTTTTGTTACAGTCATGACTTCAGAGGTAATAAAGTTATAAATCTGCAAGTCATTTAAAATATATGAAAGGAAAGGCATTTGAGTAAATTACACACTTATGTGTGTGTGTGTGTGTGTGTGTGTGTGTGAGGGGAAAACGTGTTTTATGTGCTGACTGTATCCACTTATGATTGTATCATTATGGAAACACGTTCATGAACAATATAAGTTATTACTTTGTATAGGATCACGTTTAAGCCCTAGAGCAGACCGGAGATCTCTTTTTGTTGAAAGCTTCCCGATGTTGACTCTCGTCTTATTCCGACGCCTGGCACTAGACATACGTTTTATTTTCTTTGTCTTATGTGGAGTTTGCGTTGGGGTTTGGAATGAACTACAAGCCGGTCTCTTTGAATCCATCTTCTGCTTTTGTCGAAAGTTGACTAAAGTTGTGTCGCTCAAGTTATCTTCTCTGATACGGAGAATGGCGGCAAATACACAAACCTGCCTGACATAGCCAGGCGAGCGTGAACGCGCATGACGTCACGCCCAGTCTCAAATTCAAGTCCGAATACCTCTTATTTATTGTACTGTACAGGATTATAGAGGCAATCACAGTGATCAGAGAAGGGCTCATTCAGCCCATGAGGCGATTGTTTAAGCATGTATGGGTTAGAAAAACGGCTATTTTTAATTTTGCATAATGCACCTGTTATGAATGAACATGTTTATATTAAATGCCACCACCTGCTCTGTTAAACTTTTTCAAACCTTTTAACAGTTCAAGTTCAAGTTACTTTATTTGTACCCGAAGGTAGATTTTGGTTGCAGTAGAGTCCTCATACACACATATGGAAAAACAAAGAGGACACGTTTCACACATCATTCAAACTTAAGACAGTAAAAATTAGGAAATGACAAAAATTAAATTAAAATTAAAACTAAAATAGGTCCAGAATAGATTAAAACATACATAAAGCAATATTAGAATAAATAAAACACCTGTGCAATGTATAGTCATGACTCATTCCTCAGTGTAATGGCTGCAAGAACAAAACTGTTTTTGTGTCTTTTTGTTCTACACCTAGGGCTTATAAATCTACGCCCAGAGGGTAGAAGCTGAAACTCTGTGTGCAATGGATGGGAACTGTCGTTTAATATTAAACCACTTATGCGCTGTAACTGTTTTGTGTACAAGGTCTCCACATTGAGCTGTGGCTCACCAATCAGCCTGCTAGACCACTTTACTATTTGGTTGAGTGAGTTTTTATTTTTCAAAGAGAGGTTCCCAAACCATGCTGTTAGCACAAATGATAAAACTGATTCAATAAAAGCGTGGTAAAAGAGGGTCATGATAGATTTGTCAATATGAAAGCGACAAAAAGAACATGCGCTGATGCCCTTTTTTGGTTTCAAATGTGAGTTGAGCCTATTATCGTCCCCAGGTATTTATGCGATTTTTATACGATCTTTGATTGTAATTTCTTGTGTTTGGATTTTCCAATGAGTATGTCATTTGTTTTGGCTCCATGGGTCTGTCTTTCCCATCATATGCTGCATCCGACACCTAGGGACATATTTCCTGGTCACGGTGATTTGGGCACTGACTTCCTCTGGGGTTTCTTATGCAAAAAAAAAGTGAGTAAGCAGAAATGCTGTTATGCACAGGAGGTCAGAGTGAGAGCGCTCCGGGCATGTGCAGACCGTCATCTCTCTGCAACAGTGAATAAACAAAGTGTTTTGACTTCTGCCATGAGGAATAGACTGTGTCGGTGACGTCTTCCTCTCTCACCTTCTTTCTTTTCTTTGTTTCTTTCCCTTATCTCTTTCTCTCTTTTTCCCTTTTTCTTTCCTCAGAGTCTCCAAGGAACCATCATATCCATTATCCACTTTTCCTGTTTTCTCTCTCCATGCAAATAATGAAAAATTGAGTGCAAGAAACTGCAACCACCAGATTAACTGTGACTTATACTATTTAATTGCTGGGGTCTATACAGAAGCAAATTTGCATTTGTGTGCGTCTATGTATGCGTGGCAAAATGCCGAGCGGCTCCTAGCCGTCTCCCTCGGAGAGTGTTTCTGGGAGTGTAAATTCTGAGATGAGACGGCTGAAAGCACTGAACGCACACATGTTGAAGGTACGGGAACTAAGCAAAGTCATTCATTCAGATTGCTCTGTTGTTCTGAGACACAGTCCCAAACAGTTGTTGGACCCTTAAGCTTTAAAAACGTTAAAAAGCTTTAAAAACGATAATATGATGGGGAACAGACTCGATAAAGGCACTAAAATCACCTTCAAATCAGTTAAAATAAGACATTATTGCTTAAATGGCTCAGAAAGCATGTATAGTCAGTCATTTGTTTGCAGATGGAACGTTTGTATTTTATTCTCTAATGCAACCCATTAGAAATAAGCGTTTGTTTTCAACAAGCTCTGTCATATACCATCATACTCGCATAGAGCCAGCACATTTGTCCCAGTACAAAGCATTGTTTTAGATGTTCGAAAGCTCCATCGCAAGATATATGTCATAAAACCCCTAAGCGAACCTAGACTAGATGTATAATTTTTTGTTGGTGTTCATGTGGCATAGGTTGTGATTAAAGGAGAACTCCGGCGCAAAATGAACCTTTGGTCTAATTACACATTGGTACATAGTCAACTGTTTTCTGAGATTTGTTTTCATGATTATCGATTGTAAAGAGTCTTATCTCTGAAAACTGTTTAGCTTATAACGCTAGTATATGGGGCATAGAGTAATGAAAATAAAAATCGCTAGTTAATACCACTAACAAGGCTCAAAATAGCCCAACAGTAACACTGTATAGCATAATCAGGGTCCCTACATGCAAAACGAAGCATTGAGAATGTTGTAAGTGTACAGACCGTTTAATAAGAAGACACTTTTGAAACACAGTCCACTTCGCGAAAACAGGCAGGAGTCATCTTTGGAAAACAGTCTCAAGCAGTCAAACCGCTGGTGAGATGTGAGATTCAAGAGATTTCCGTTCTTCTTTCATTGTTTATTCTTTCCTTTTATTCAGTCAGTTTAATAATCAAATAGTAAAAAAAAATCTAGTGTATTTTACATTTAATTTGATATTACTGATGTTACAGACCTCATAAACCACTGCTAATTACTAAGAGTAATTAAGGTATGATATCTTCTAAGGTAAGATATCTTCTCTTATCTGGATTACCGTAATGGAAGTGAAAATTGACGTGAGCTTGAAACTTTGTCTGTTTTCCTCAAGGGTGGAAGTGTGAACCTGCATGGTTTTCTCAGAACACTATGAGATTCATGTTGTTCACCCTCTCACAGTTACAACTAATTATTTTCTTCCCCTTTTGAATTAGGCCTTAATCCATCCCTCTCTCTCTCTCTCTCTCTCTCTCTCTCTCTCTGTATATTAATCACCAAGGCTAAATAAAAGCATGCAAAAAGGTCACAATGTTAATTAAGAAACCGCCCGGTGCTTTTGTCATTTTGCATCAGGTGAAGTGAACATAGGAGTCTACACACAAACAGAGCCTCACACACACTCCTAGAAACCACTGCACTATTATTCTGTCAACCAACACACACGTAAACACAGAAGGCGCTACATCACAGAGGCTTGTCCTAATTAAAGAAGGCCTGTTCTCCATGTGGTGATGCTCTTGGCAGTGGCACACCTCTATCCAGCCAAGCTAATGCCAATCTTAATTACATCTCTGATTCAGCAGAGAGCGCACACATGCACTCACACCGCTATCTGCGCTTCACACAGTTAACTACTCAAACACCCAGAAGTTTGCTTTTAATTTCTTCAATAGGATAAACCACAAGTCTTGAGGAACTGAGGGTTGGTCTGAGCATTCTGAATCAGCACAATCTCACGGCAATTCATAAGTTTTGTTGAATTGGTGGCTAATTGTTTGAATTCGTACAATCTCATTTGTACGCCTCGGTGGTGGTTAGGTTAGGGATGGGGTAAGGGGCATTTCTGCTTACTTTTTCTAAGAATCAACTCATATCGCACGATTTTATATGAAATCTCCACATCGTAAAAATAGTTACACTTTCTAATGAGATTGGGTTGCCAGGACCACCATAAATGAAAATCTTTTTCAGTGAATTAGAAAAATCCCAGTGGTATTGCAAATGGTAGTGTGATTGTTTTTCATTTAACCTTATTCCTTTAATCTGTGATCTGAAATTGATTTTATGTCAGGAAATTGTAAAAACAGGTGGGACCTGTGGGACGTTTACAGGCAAACTGGTAGCAACCTTGTCTTCGGACGATTACTGCTCACAAATCTTTGATTCATGATTGTTCTTGCATTTGTGTTACTATATCTCTTTAACTCTCTTTGTTTACCTTTGCACGTCATTTTATATAATGTTAACATGTTTAAGTGAAGCCGCCATTGCAAGAGAAGAGATTGCCACTGCACATAGCAAGCATGTGATCAGCTAAAGACAAAATTTAAAAAAAAAAATCTGAAATTTTTATAAATATGGAAATGGAAATCTGTATAAATATGAAAAAATACATCCCTGATATAGGTCAGGTCAGTTAAAACATTGGTAATTTTTTATATTCGGGTACACAAAAATCTTTATTTCAGGATAATTTAATGTTAATTGTATTAATATATATTGTTGGTAATTTGTGTTAGTTTGTAATAAACTAATTTTAATTTATACAATGTGAAATTTTAAAAATGTATAAATATGCGCTTCAGTTAAATAATTTGGGGTTGGTAAGATTTTTTTTTTATATTTTTGTAAGAAGTATTTTATGCTCACCCAAGCTGTATTTATGTGCTCCAAAAATACAGTAAAAATAAAATAAAAATAAAATTGTAAAATATTGAAAGTGTAAGCTACTGTTAACTTTGGTGCCATTGCTGAATAAGCTATCATTTATTTATATTTTTAAAAAGTCTTAACCCAAACTTTTGAACAGTGTGTAGTATATAAAAGTTATTTGCATTAATCTAGATCTATAAATGCTCAACCTATAGAAACTTATTGTAAAATTTTACCAAATCACAAACTAAAATGAAACCAAATTAGACCCTCTATTGTTTTACATTCACTGGCACAGAATTACAATTTTAGTTCAAATGTAATAGCACAGGACTGAATTTGCAGGATTTATCTCATTTGTCTTTAAAACAAGTTTTGATTGAAACTGATTTTAATATACCACCAGCACCACATGCAATTTGAGCATTCGCCACAACTAAAATTCAGATATTTGAAAAATGCGTTAATTTAGCATCAAACTAAAATGTGAATTATAAAGAGCAAAAAATAGACAGTGAACTCAAAGGTAGTTTGTGATTGTTAGAGTATTGTTGGATTGATGCGAAAAGCTTCTTGAATAGGCCTACTATATTTTTATTTCATCTAGTCACTATGGACTCTGTGAACAAGCTCTTCTTTCAGACATATGTTTGTGCTTCTGACCCCCATTAATTGATTAAGAATACAGCAGGTCCACAATGCACATGACTATGCCTCCTTTGGCATGCCTATGACTCGGCTCTCCAACCATCCTCTCATCTATATGCCTCTCCAGTCTTTAGACCCGAGTCGTGTTCTGTGGACTCTCCCCAAGCGACGGCTGTCACAGCATATGGAAGTAATGGGCCTGAGTTACAACTCCCACCTTGATCAGCTAGTGACAGTAATGAAGAGATTTTTTTGGTCTCTCTCATTTTATTTTTTTTGCCTTTAATCTGCCTTTCTGACTTTTTTCCTCTCTTCCCTCCATCTTTTTATCTTTGTGAACACTTTATCATTTCAGCCTTGCTGTCAGGGTAATATTGCGACTTGTCTCTGTGGGTTCTCTCTCGCTCTGTCTCTCCCGATCCAGGATTTGTATCCTTCTGTTTTAATGGTGCCAGTGAGTGAACCGCAAACAATAATGAGGTAAGTGCAAGATTTATCTGGATCGGGAGCTTGGCTTTGGCCCCTGGGTATGAATCCATTTGCCCCCCGGGCAGATATTACACAGGCTAGGGAAAAGTAGCCCAGATTAGACCGCAGGACATTTACCTTGAGCTTTGGGTAAATCCCATCTCAATCTAGGTGGTTTGCAAGACTGGAGGTGGAACACTGTGCAAGTCTAAAAAACTCGAGCAGGAACTCAGTTTAAATGTCCTCATCCTATGTGACCAGTGCATGAAGTGGGGTGACATGGGGTACACAGAATCAGCAATTCTGTGCTTTTTTATTCACAGTAGCCTACTGGTAAATAATTCTTTCTCTCATAAACTGCCAGTACTCACTGTTTCTGACAATGTTTATTCATCATAAAGGAATTATGCTTAGGGCACCAAAATGGCTAGCGGCGGCACTGATCTTATGCTTTCAAATCTAGTTTTTGAACAAATACATTAAAAATATTTGCATTCGGGGATGAGAAAAACTTTATCAAAAAGCTACGCTTCCTCATGAGACCGTGAGACCTCTTTTTTCCCCTTCAATTGATGTTTTAAACATAATTTTGTTCTTGTGTCATCAATTTAACTTTGTTTTCTGTAATATTCCATAATTCTGTAATACTGCAACACACAATAACAAAAGCCAGGTCCTTAATGACATCATCCTGTTGGAACTGACGTTTTACCCATTTCTGTTTTTTTATAGAGTTACTTTTAAAGAAAATACAACACAAGCATGTTTATTTTAAGCAGTAGATAGTCACATGTAGATAGTTACATGCTTTGTGATTTTACAACTCTCAACATTTTGATATATATTTTGATATGGCATTTTCTATATTCAGATCTCGTTTCTTTGTATGCTCTCTAAAAGAGCATCTGTGCAGTTCTCTTCCCTGTAGCTGCTTGTTTTCTGTTCATTTTTCTCTAATGACACGCAGGCATCTATTGACCTATATCTCTGCAGCTAATTGGGAGGCAGGAGTGTGAAGTGATGATTCTTTGCGTGGAGATGCACAGCAGTGAGTAATGTGCTTCTCTTTCCGTCCAATGGCATAGCTCGCCTCTTTAGGTCAATACTCCAGAGAGACAGAGAGAGAGAAAACCGAGAACAAGGGAGAACCACCGAGAACCAAAGACCACAAGTTCAAAAGTCTCATTCTTCATTCTCTTTGTCATTGCTGTTCACTTTTCTTTGTTTCACTGACTTTCACACTGTTCTTTCACTCAGGTTCTGTCCATGGTGTGTATTTGTGACCTCTCTATAGAATGGCATCGGGATCTTGGACAACTGCTGACACATAAAAAAAAAAAAAAAAAGACGTGACCAAACAAAAACAAGAACGAGCCTATGATTGAATCTGGAAATCTGAAAAATAACTAAGAAAAATTAGAAATAGTCCTCAGATGCCATGTCTGTAATATATCGCAGAAAATCTAGCATTAGTTAGATCTCAAGCAGATTCATTAAAAGTAGTTATATCACTCCACCAACTGCACGACATCATTAACCAACGTGATTGAACTACCAATTTGCGACAATATGGTTTCGGGAAATAGTCGTGACTAGCTAGTTGATTTCTTCATGTACTATGGTAGTTAAGCAGCGACTTATGTCATTTTATGGTAAACTCACCCCTGACCGGTTCTTTAGTACATGTGTCTTGTTTTCATTGGTTCCTTTGCTTCATGTGTCGTGTTCTTCTTATTGGTTGTCATTGTAATGTGTGAATCATATATTTAAGTCCTCATGATTGCCTTGTCTAGTTCTCATGTAATGAAATAAGATGCTGTTCCATGTTTCCTTGTGTCAGGTCTTTTAATAGTCTAGTCTGGTTTTTGTTTATGGTTTGGATTTTGTTGATAGTTTGTTTCATAAATTATTCGTTTTTCATTGATTCAGTGACAGAGTAAATGCTTTTCAGTGTACTTCACTTTGTAGATGACATATGACCTGCCTCACAGAAAAACTGTTGCTCTCATGCTCAATATACAGAATATAGTTAGGCATCATTTGACATAATCTTGAGTACATTACAGAGTAACTGTGCGGATAAAAATATGTGCAGCGATTTAGTGTGAAAAATGAGCTGCCCAATTTCTGGTCCTGTCTTCATTGTTACAACTGTCTTTCCTTGAGTTTCTTGAAAAAGACTCAATTGTACTCTGGAGATGCCGCTCTTTTAGCGGATGATGCAGAGCAGGGCCTGTCCATTTGTCTCTGCTGGAGAGAATGGGACTTTGACAGTGTAGAGAGCGGCAGACGTTCCCAGGAGAGACATTTATGACTGTGCTACAGACTCAAGGACTTTGGCTTGTATACCCTTGAGATTTCACTCTAGAGAAGAGTGAGAACACTTTCCTTTTGATCAGAAAGTACAATCAAGGTCAATATGATGTTGATATCAATGTGAAAACCTCTTTTAAAGGGACAATGTGTAGGAATTTCTCCCATCTAGCGGGGAAATTGTATTTTGCATTCAAACAAATTGTGCTCTCTATAGCACCTCGATTTTTCAAATGCGCGTTGCATCCACGGTAGTGTACCAAAAAGCCATGACAGGATGTCTTCTAATAGCCCTTCATTGAGTTTTCCTTCGGGTGAAATGATTTGTTATTTCCAACAAACAGCAACTTGACACAACGAAAAAATGAATGTTACAGTGTGAATTATTGACTGTGAAAACATGAACTATTGTAATTAGTTATGCCTTCTTTATTCATTATATTTAAAGTACGTGCATTGTTAGATATCATCATCAACTTTTAACTATAAATGTTCATCTGTCTATAAAATAAAGTACACAACCAAACAATGCAAAAAAAAAATCTTCTAATTAAGACTGTAACACTTACCCGTCGAGAAGAAAGTATCTGCTCCTCCGTTTCTGCTGCTTTCAGTCACGTCACGCTGGCTCTGAACGAAAACGCGTTGTGGAAACACTTTAGCCTAGTACTTTTTGTCCCTCTCTGCTATTATACGTTTTGAAGATGGCGGAACTACATGGAACCCTCTGTGGACCTACCCGTCCCATGTATATAAAGATAATAAATTCTTTGTTTACGAGAATAAGTCAGATTATTGGCAGAGGTATTTGTATACCATTGAGGACATATTTGTGAATAAAAATATTGATTTTAAATAATAAAAAAGTACACATTGTCCCTTTAGATGAAAGGTTTTGCCTAAAAAAAGGAATAATGATACAATTAAATAAATAGTGAAGCTCGAGTGGCTTATTGGCAACCTACTAGGCAAACACTTTTCGACAAACTGTTAACATGAGGAACATTGCCCGTTATAGAGTTACAATTATCTAATTAAATTGTATCCCTTAAATTTCAGGGGGAAAAGTGTCTGTGTGTGTGTGTGTGTGTGTGTGTGTGAGAGTGATCTTAAGGTCTAATTTCATGAGCCATATTTTCTGTCGATGTACTGGGGTTGCCTTCAACCACATTCGACGTAATAAAACAGCTACAGTGACTCCACCAGTGTTGTACATGTATTATGACTCACTGTCTATCACCTCCTGACTGCCTGCGTTTCATAATTCATGCTTTGTCTTATAGAAAACCTGCCTCTGGTCCTGTAAGACATGCAGAGAGATGGAAGTGAGGAGAGGGGCATAGTCTTTAACAAATTACCCTGTGTAAAAGATAAAAGATGGGCCGCAAACTCTAACCAAGGACAATCCATCTCCATAAAGGAGTGGGGTGGAAGCAGATTTATTCGCTCATCTACCAGTGAGAAGGATGCCCAACCAATCACATAAGACAGAGAGTTGTCACATATGGGATACAGAGGAAGGAACAAATCCTGGGGAAGAAAGCACAGTTGAATGTGCTTTATAGGGAAGGTTAAAAGCGTAAATCCACGTACCTCAGGGGATCCTGGAGCGATCCTGGAGTGCCACTGTCCTACAGAGTTTAGCTCCAACTCTGGTAATAGGCCTACTCACCTGCCTTTAGCTTTCTAGTAATGCTGAAGACATTTATTAGCTTTATTAGCTTGTTTGACTGTGTTTCATTTGGGTTGCAGGACAATGGCTCTCCAGGATCCCTGATGCACCTGAACAATGAGACATGCATAATGGTGGTTATGTTTCTCATACCAATGCCAGGTCTTGTATTTTAACCAGGGCTTGACGTTAACAATCGCCAACCCACCAAATGCGGGTGGATTTCAGCGGTGGCATGTGATTAAGTGACTGCATTACATGCCACGCTGAAGTCCACCCGCATTTGGCTAGCCACTTTGGCGGGTTGAATTTTATATAATATACGTTTTCAATTGTAGTCTTTTAAAACGGTATCTGATATAATAAACTAAGTGCAATCTAGTGTTGTCAAAAATGTTGATTTTTCAATATATTGATACTGAAATATCTGAAACTCTTCCAACGGCGAGTTGACACACCAAACCGCCACCCCTCACTCGTTTCATTTGATCTGGATGAAAATCGTTGGTTTTACTTGGCTTAAACTTCGACATGGGATTGTGCGTAGTCAGTATAATTGTAGTCATTCCTGGAGATTTTGTGTTCCCACCCAAAGAGTGTGCACATAAGAAAAGTAGCCTATATAAAACAGTATAATGGGTCCATGCATCATGTCTTTAAGACTTAAAGGGACAGCATCCTAATATACTGGCTGCCAAATTATGAAATTATATTAAAAATAAATATATGGCGGTTTTTCCCTAATGGTATTGATTTCAAAATGGTGGCCAGTGAAAATATTGAGTAGTAACTTTGGAAAACCACTAGCCATAGTGTTTGGTGAGCAAAAACCTATAGTGTTCGTGTTGACTCACATCTTTTCATATCATTACAAAGGTTTAAGCTCTAAACAATGAATAGAACGTTTGAAAAAACATTTAAAAATCATCTACACTTACACAAGACTCTGGTCATATCAGTCAGCCAATAAAAACATCTCAGATGACGACGAAATGGGGTTTGCTTAGAAGCCTCTCATCTTCAAAAGAAATAAAGCAAGCCAATGGCAAGGAAATGCAAAGGGTCTGCGGAATTTGCATGGCGTAACTCCGCCCCGCCACTTGGGTATAAAAGGAAGGACACCGCAAAATGCAGATATGTTTCTTCGCTGAGGAGCCAAGACCAATCTCGGCTGTTCCAGTATAACAGCGAAAGTGGGAACGAGGGTTACATCTGTAACCAAGACGTTCCCTTTCGTTGTCACTTCGAGTTACATCAAATGACAACGAAATGGGGTTCCCAGTCCAATCACGCCACCTTGGCTGTTTTCCAGTGCTGTGCATAAGTCTTAGCTCCCTGTTGTGAGACTAGCATGGGTTAAGAACTCCTACTTGACACAGGAATACTAAGGTACACTGGGAGCATATCTCAGTGGAAATATGCAATCAGTGCCTGCCCGAAGGAAGGGACTTACAGAATACACAAATGACCCGAGGGGGGGGGGGGTGCATATGGGGAACACTGGAGTGTCCAGCCCAAAGGGTGGGGACCATGCACACGGAGGCACCTAGCCAATGCGCAGGCAAAAAACACTGCTGCTGGAGGAACTCAGGGCTTGTCAGGGAAGCTCACCTGAGCTGGTCCTTTTATGGCCAAGCATGCGTGCTTAAAATAGCGTCTGAAAGTACACGCAATGCGCCACTGACTTTAGACTAGGTTTTTTTTGGTCAGTGGCACAATTGTTTTCTGGAACTACAAAATAGCACCAGGGATTATTTGCAGCGGAACATGCCTCCTTTTTTTGCGCTGAACCGCCCAGGGAGCAAATTCATTACCTATAGTTTGCCGGCGTGCCTCTGTGGAGGGAAAAGTCCGCTTTGCACAGGTGCAAAATACGAATGATACATGCGTCGGTGTACAAAGTCAATTGCGCTGGGTGCAAGATGTTAATAACCGTAACGGATAAATTGTTTTTTAAAATCAAGTCTTCTGGTTGCCTTGGCAGGATTCTGCGAAGAATTCTTTAATGGCTTATAACCTTCATTTAAGTATTTCCTCACCTTCTTAATTAGCCCTCACTTGTTGAATCATTTGTATGTCTTTGTTGGTGTAAATCAGCAGGGATTATTGTAGATATTATCTTTATCACTGTGTTATAAAAGGGTGACATTTTCAAAGCTCCAATATCTTCAGCAGAGCAGACCTTCAGTATGTAATTAGTGTGAAATTTGATTGATGAGGAACCTAATTAGGTGACTAAATAGCAATTAGCTAATCATCTAGACATAGTGAGAAAGATAATGCCTCTTAAAATGAGCAGATTTTACCCAGCGCAGGTTTTTATTATCAATCTGTCTGATTTATCAAATAACGCATCTCAGGGTGCTTTACATTTTGTTTAATCATATATATATATATATAGGAAGGCTGCAGACCTCTGGCTTATTGCAAAAAAAAAGCGGGTTACACTTCATTTCGATAGTCACTTTAGATGTTCTACTAATTATAAGTAACTTTTCAACTACATGTCAACTAACTCTCATTAGAGTATTAGTATATTATAGTAGACTGTCAGTAGACTGTTAGGTTATGGTTAGGTGTTAGGAGAATAAGTTTACTTGTAGTCGCCAAGTTACTTATAGTCAGTTGAATGTCTGTTGGGGGACCAACTAAATAAAAGTGTTAGCAGATATTTAGCTGACAGTCTACTAATACTCTAATGACAGTTAGTTCACATGTAGTTGAAAAGTTACTTATAGTTAGTAGAATGTCTAAAGTGGACTATCAAAATAGTGTTACCAAAAAACATGCCTGTGGCGACATTACTGCAAAATAATATTACAATGCTTGTAAGTTTTGTGACGCTTTTAAAGTGAAATGTCCAGTGAGGGGTACTAAAAGTATGTTCAATTTTATCAGAAAAAGTCTTTTTATTATGTTTTGTTGTACGTATCGGAGCAGTTTGGAAATTACATTTCCGTGTGAGTGGCACAAAAAGGTTAATGCTCTATCATGTTTTAACGAACGTACACACTAAACATTATCAACAGTGTTAACTAAAGAAAAGGTGAGATAAAATGCATTTGCTAATTGCCATTTAGCTAGCTTCTACAAGACTTTGAATTATGTTTCACGGAACTTGTAACCGATGGCTCTGCATCACAAATGCTGTACCAGGTGAGGTGCCGAGGAAGTTTATGATGTCAGAAAAGTTATGCTGTCATGGAGCGGGATATGTGATGCAAGCATCAAAATGTTTTTGTTTACAAATCATGCATAACATGTTATAGTAATACTTGAGAAGGAACCTCATGGAAATAATTCTTTATTGATCAATAATATGCCTTTGTATCCATAACTTGTGTTAAAAGGAACAGAAATTGTTGGTATTTTAAACTACAATAGTGTCTATTTCAGCTAGAAACAATAGAGAACAGTTTTTGGACAAGCTTTTTTTCCAGTGTCTGTAATACCTCTTTGGATGGGAAAATACAATGCAATTTATTGCATCATATTTAAAATATATGTATTATTTTTTAGTTAGTTAGTTGTTTGACTGTTTGCTTCTTCACTCAGTCAGGTCCCTATGGATGAGCTGAAACTGTGTGGTTGCTTCGCGATTTCCTCGTCTCCAGAAAACCCAACACTCATCGTAGCACATCCCCTACCTTATGCACATCATCTTGGGATGGGTCGAGGTATTTAGACATTAAAATCACTACCAAATGCCTGCAGTAAGGAAATGTTACCCTCTGAGTTTTTAAAAGACAAAGAAAAATATCCACAATAATTAATTCCCAAGGATGCTCTGTTCTAATTAAATTTACACGCATGTTTGCTATTAGATTAAACACAATGAACAAAGTATTAATGAAAGTGTCGCACACTATATTTATGTTGTCCTTTTGTTGAACAATTTTTTATAGTTGTTTTGATTCTGAGCTAACGCTAAATGCGCAACAGCTAGTTTCGTGGTGATGAGCTTTTGCAAATGGTTATCACTTTGTCTGATATCCTGTTCATCTGGAACACAGACTTCTGACAAGCTTTACAGATTATGTCGAGCTGAGATCATTAATTTAAATTCATATCATTATAATGAAGTAACTCTAACGAGCCGGTTTTGGGTATTAACTGAACTCACCACCCTATTACAATATTAATGAGTTCTACAGAAGGAACTGAAGTGTAAAATGGAGAGATCTTTGAAAATAATAGACCACATTCAAGCACATATTTCATAATTTTATCCAAAAGGTAGCACCTCAAAGGAAGTGACACTAAATGAACTAAATGAGTTCCTGTTCTTAGTATCAGCCATGGTGAGAAAAAGCATATATTTGATTGAAGTCGGTGCTTTTTGTTGCCTTTCCAATAGAATAGAAGCAAAGATTGCCATGAGATCTGTTCCTAAGGACACTGGCTGTTCTAAGTGTGCTTGACTTTACAAACGATACAAATGCTGCAATATTAACGACAGACTAATCATTTGTTTTTGGCCCAGAGTAATGGTACTTGGTTGTTGCCTACGGTTTTTGTAGCTTTGGTTAATAAGATGTGTTTCCATTCCAAAGGCTGATGGATTTCTATTTTAGCTCCTCTCATATCTTCACATCACTTGCTGCACGGTACAACACTTTTCCCACACATTTCCATTTGATAAAGCATTTGTTTCAAGGTTACATTCTTGCCTTAGAGAACTTGCTTATGAACAATACATTAAATATAGACAGCTAAAGCAGCATTCAGTTGACCTCATTTTAAAGGGCATGCATCCCTCTAGAAAGTCCCACAGGGATCAGAGGCATTGCTGCTGGGGGATCATTGTTTATTCTTTGCATGAGTTTACAGGTGTCTGCATATTCATAAACAGGCTTTGACAATGATGTTTTATTTTCCAAAAATCAGAGACTGTGCCCTTGAACTTTTTAATTCATACTAGTTTAACATTTAAAGTAAGGGTAAACTTCATTTTGGGCACTTAAACCACCGCCAATACATTATATAACAAAATATATGAAACCAGTTGACAAGTTTTCTTTATGTGAAGTTCCCCTGTGCGTACAAAATAATCCACATGTTTATTAATGAATGAGAACCAATGTTCTTAGAACAGTTAACGTTCATGGAACATCATTATGACGTTATTTGTACGGGAGAAAAACGTTCATAGAATAAACTTTTTGGAATGTCCTTATGTTATTACTTGATGAATGTTTTCATAATGTACCATAAAATATTCTGAGATTAATGTTAATGGAATGTCCAATGTTATTTTTCATTACATTTTCAAAATGAGAATGTAATGTCCCCCTAACATTCTGTTGTGAACTTACTTCTTCTGAAGTGTTTGAAGCTTATAAGCTCATTCAGCTGGTTACCTGATTTCATCGGCATAATATTGTAACTCAGAGCCTTGAGATGCTAATCCAATCAGCCTGATTAGATCAACAAAAAGCCCAGCTGACCATTGAGAAGTGACAAGAGGTTAATGTCCGACAGCTTCATTGCCTTAAAATTGAAAACAGTGTGCAGAACTTTCTCAGTTAAAATAATATTGTATTGGAACCTAAATTAAACATTTTAATAAAATTGTAACCCTACATTTCACATAAACAAAACCAAAAAATGGCAGTTTCGAACATTTAAAAAACATTCAGAAGTAACGTTTTAATAACTTAACAGGAATGTTAGCAAAATATTCTAAAAACTAATTTTTGTTAACTGGGACTACATCCTCGGCACCTCACCTGGTACAGCACTTGTGATGCAGAGCCCTCAGGTACAAGTTCTGTGAAACATAATTCAAAGTCTTGTAGAAGCTAGCTAATGGCTATTCTGTTCAGTTGGAGAATTCTGCAACGCATGTGGAACTCATTTAATGGCTGTCTGTAAGAGGGCCAACTTGTCTGTAAAGTCCATCAAACCATGGAAGTCATGTCTGTAGATACTATAATGTATGACTGGCACCCCCTTTGAGAGCTTAAGGACTTACAATCATGCTGGCTGTGCTAAACCATAAAACCGCACATGAAATGTTAGAGATTCCAAAATCCTGCCTACTTTTAGCTGAGACAGCATATTAAAAAAGAGAGAGCAGAAGAGTCCTACAGACATGTCTGTACAGCATTTTTTCCACTTCCAACTGCCTTTATTTATTGGGAGTCTTGCTATTTCTGTTTACATTAGGTAAATTCAGGATTTACAGGTCGGAAGTTGTTGGTGATTTTGTTGTCAGAATTGTAATTGTCCGTGTTCCTCCCACCGCCCCAGAGAATTTTTTTTTAGAATTATCTGTTTTTCCTGATGCTTTTATGGCAGTACGAAGGGATGTTGGATTTGTGAATGAATCGTTCTCTTGAATCAGGCCTTTTCAATGAATCAGTTTACTCAGTTCAAAACGGTCTAAATGGTTTGTTCTTAAATTGCTTGAATGAAAGATTATAAGTGTAAAACGACATCAATTGTAGTTTATTTCTCTCAAAAAACGACTTGAAATAGGCTATTGTGCAAATGCAAAATCAAATTAAAGCATAAAGTTTCCCCTCCCATTTCATATCATTTCCGTCACCAGTTTTGCATTAATTTGCAATAGTTTTGTAAGTGAATTTAAAGTTCCTTTGAAGAACTTTTTGCAAAACATTTTTCCTCCTATCACATTTTTTCCTCATCACCGTGTCCTTTTGGTTCCATAATTTAGTTTCCACTCATTGTAATTGCACAAAAACAGAAATGTGAATCTTTTCCCCATTCAATATTTATTTAATTATATATATATATATATATATATATTGAATCCATATTGTATGGATTGTAAGAGGAAACTAAAGTGATCATCAGCATCGCCAAGAATAGAGAATTGTGGAAACATATTGTCGAGCTCCATACCAGGGGACCCGAGTCCCGACCAATGATGATGATGATATAATTGAATGATACTGAGTAAATGATAAGAGAAGGCTCATTTTTAAGTAAACTATACTTTTAACATTGAAGTTACCAGAAACATCACTCAAAATGTGAAAACAAGCTGTGATGGGAGGGGAGAGAAAGTAATGAAATAGCCTGGAAACTCCATGAGATCAAATGGCCCAGTGGCGTTGCCTCCTCTGACAGGTGAGTAAACACAAGGTACTCATTATAATGCGTACCTGCTCGGATTTCACACTGAGAGACACAGGGGATGCGAGAGCGCGAACACCGTGGCGTTACATAAGCACGCGGAGCATAAGAAATGCAGATTCGCAGCGCTCTTTTTTCTTTTATTTTCTTTTTTTGCCAAATCAGTCAGCGTAGGCGCTATAAGAGCGTGTGACGGTTAATCTCTGTTTAACGTACGTGTTCCGCAGCATGACCCTCATTCCTCAAGCACACAAACATTCTTCTACCCATCCGCCCCGTGTTTGTCACTCTCACCTCACTTTGATATAGTTTATGAAAATTGACTTTACAAGGACTGCATTTTATGTTCCTCCTTTATTGGCTAGGCTTGCATCCGCTGCTCTGTCGTTGTGTGTGTATAGCCTGCGTGTCAGACAGACAAGTGTGTGATTAATAGCTCTCTTGGTCTCTGGCTGGCTCATTTTTCAGGGCTGTTGTTTAAGACCTGTGGCTCTTCTCTTGGCGAGATGTAGATGCGTTTCCCCTTGCTGTTTATTGATATTCTGTTTCCCTAAATACGGACCTATTTGTCTTTGCTGTCTCCCACCCCACCTGTTCTCCGGACCTGAGCGGATGGGCGGATTGGGGAGGAGAAGGAGATGTGTAGAAAGAGAAAACTATCCGTGATTGATAGGCAATCTCAGGGCCTGTGACGTTTGGAGAATCACCAAGGTGATGGTGAGTGTTTTCCTTTGGCTTTCCTCTCAGTGTCCGTACTAATCACTGTGTGTGTCGTCGTGCTGAAGTGTGAATGTGTGCTTCTGACCGTTGGTGAGACAGTGATAGAGAGAAAGAGTCGATGTTTGTGTGTGTGATGCTCTGAATGTAATGCAGAAGAGCAAAGAGCTTGTGCAGCTACATCTGATTCTGACTTTCACACTATTTATTGGAGTTTTTTTTTTCCCATTCTTTAACCCAAAAGAAAAATCCCCAGGTAAAGATTTATCCATGAATTATTTATTTCTTTATGAATGAGTCATTGATTCACCCAATTGATTCGCTGAAAACGAGGATTCAGTACAACATTGCTTCCAAAACCTCCAGGCCAGGCCCTAGCCTGCACCCCAAATGTTACATTCAAATAGCACAAGTCTATTTGATGTGATATTTACATCTAAAAGACTTATTTTTATCTTCTAAACGCCTATTTGACATCTGACAGGAAACGTCCTATAGACGTATTGCAGATGAGCAAACACTCTTAAAAATACGTCTTCCAGATGTAAATATATCATCAAATAGACTTGCTATCTGGGAACTAACTATTACATATCTCCCATGGGATTTAGCCTAGCACTCTGTCTCAATATTTGTATCTCTATTTTAATATAGGCTAAATAATAATAAAAAAAATGTAATAATTATTAAACATCCTAATTATATATATATATTTTTAAATATAACGATTGATTATTGATCATATTTTTCACTTATTCATTTCATTCCAACTTGTTACAGTAGGTAGAGGGGTGTATATATTTATTTTGAATCTTTGATATATTTTAATGTGTGTGCATTTATATTTCTTTATAGTTATGCATATGCTTGTCTAACAAAATCGTATGCATATGCTTGTCTAACAAAAATTGGAAAGTGACATAAGTGTGCCTCTCTACAATAATAAATGTCCCCTTAATTAATGCTTTCTAGTACCAACTCTGCAAATACAGCACTTCCCCACTGTTTACTACCTTCCAAGATTAAAAAAGGCAAAAGACTAAAATAATGCTCCTTGTACAACAGTTGAAGATACAAAAAGTTCAAGAATTGCTTAATTTTGTTTTATGATATAAAAGTACAACATGTTCCTGGATCAACATATTTGTTGGTATTGGAACAACATTTCAATCAACCAAATTAGATTTGTGGGACAAGTTTACATCAAGTTTTGGATGTTATAGACTTGGACGGACATGTGAACAATGGATGTCTTGTAGTTTTTCATGTTTATTTTGGAAACTTTTTTTGATCACTCAAAATGCCTGAGTTTTTAAAAGCCTCCAGCACAAACCACAAGCACCTCACTTTGCTTTGTGATCGCGTAGCCGTAAGCAAGAAGAGGCTCCATCCCAGTTCTGTGTTGTTCTCTGATCACAGTCACACATACAGACATTTTTCCTAAGAGCTTATTCGCAAGAGTCAGAGCGGTGTATTCTCATGAAAGATGTGTTGTTTGAAATGCAATGATATGCATTGCAGCAATTTATGAAGATGACTGATATCATACTGTACTACTTCTGACTCCAGTGTGTTTCTAATGACCTCTAACTCCTGGTAAAGCTCAGCTTAGTGGAGAGTTACTAAAACCTTATCTAATGACAAACACACACTCCTCAGAGAGAGAGAGAGAGAGAGAGAGAGAGAGAGAGAGAGATTGTGGTGATGGATGAAAAACAGGATGGACTTTGGTGGAACATGTTCTTACAGACTCTGCAAAGCTCAGAGTCCCTAAAACTCAAAGCTTGGTTTTGTACTTGAACATCTAGAATTATAGAAAGAAGGGATGGAGACCCACAACATGCCCAAGTGTCTTCATTACCGGTTACTCGGGCCACCAATGGTCAAACCGAACTGTATACAATCACTTTTAAAACTAGTAAGCAGTATTTTACAAACAATGTTGCTTGTTCCAAATAATAGTGCGATAGTGAATTTCATGATTGCTCCTCCAGGGAGCTCTCACAGGCCAGATAATGACAATTCTGCTTGTTGTATTACAGACAATGAGCAATGGCAGAAGGTTCCAATCAATGAGCGTTCAGAGAAAATGTATGCTCGCCGTGTTTACCAATCTGCTCGGTAAGAAAGGATCTACAGAGAAAATGCATTTAAAAGTAAAATTCAGTGGAGATTCATTTTTGTTGCTCTTTGTATGTCGCTGTATTGATTACATTCCAATTTACCGTTACCTGAACACAGAACACGGTTTTAAATTACGGGGCAAAATTACATTTCTCGGTCAGTCGATAAGCTTTATTTAAAGACCCTGAAATGGTGCTTCGGTTTGTATGCGCAATAAATGTTTTATTTGAAAGCATATATTGTAACAATCATAAATGAAACACTGTGCCATTCTTTACAGTTGAAAGTTGTTACAGTAAATATTTAGTTAGTTGCTATGTACTTTGAATTGTACATTTCATACAGTTATCCAAGAAAATATTTGTGTCTGTATGCGAGGCGACTTTACATCTTATCATTTAGTGGATGCTTTTATCCATCCACTGATGTGCTAATGAGGAAAAATACAAGCAATTTATCAAAACGCAGCTGACCACATTAGCAGTGATGCAATGCCAAATTTTAATATTTAACCAGTGAAACATGACTCTCTATTTTATACTTGTGAATGTAATGTCCTGTATACACATTAAATCCGAGAATATTGAGCGTTTTGTGCCAATTTTCAAAGTGACAGATGACCAATCAGCATTCATGTCTAGAACTCAGCGGCCAATCAGTAATCAAGGCCACATGACCGAAATGACAAGCGTTTCCCTCCACATCTATTGCAGAGCAAGTGAGTCAGAGTCTCAGAGCTCGAGGGGCCTTTCTCCAAATGACAAACTGTGACAGAATGAGAAATATATGTAATCCATGTAAAGGGGGGCAGCAATATCCAGAGGGTTTAAAGTAGGAGACATTTTAAATCAGTCTGAAATTGTATTAAGAGAATTAGTCATATTATCAAGAGGCTGATGCCTTGTTCACACTACATGATTTTAAAACGTCGGGCTGAACTGCGCGGTTCACACTCTCAGTGAAATCAGGAGTGTTCAAGTTGTTGAGCTGTTCACACCACACAACACAACGTGATTGATCCACAACAGGAGGTAACGCACTACACGAGTGAGTTTGAGTTTGTGTCCATAAAAACCGAGCGTTTTTGAGCTACACTCAAAACTAGGGTAGGAAATAGCCTATTACTACTTCATTTTGATGTTTTTGAATGTAAAAACCAAGTGAGCATCATAAGTTGACCTCAGACAACATATATATAAAAAATTTAAAAAGCCAGTTCATGACCCCTTTAAGTCATTATTCTATTTACAGTCAAACCCTGAATCAAAGCTGAAAGTGTTGACCTTTTTTTCAGCCATTCCATATACAATTGGCTATATGCACAGCTGCACTACTTCCTGGACTTCAGCCAGCTCCTTGTTTCCTGTCTGCCATTATTGGACAAACTGATTAATTCAGGTGTGCCTGACCTCAGTAGTCACGACAACAATAATTAGACACACCTGGATTAATCAGTTTGTCCAATAATGGCAGACAGGAAACAAGGAGCTGGCTGAAGTTCAGGAAGTAGCGCAGCTGTGCGTAAAGCCAATTAGCAGCAGGGAATAAAACGAATGCAGAGATGTCTAGCTCCAAACATGACCAGAAAACAAACAAACAAACAAACAAAAAATCAAGGCGAGTATTTGTGCCGTTTAAAGCCCTTTGAAGCTGCACTGAAACTGTCTTTTGGACCTTGAACGGTTTGGTTCCCATTGAAGTCCATTATATGGAGAAAATCCTGAAATGTTTTCATGAAAAACCTTGAAATTTCTTTTCAACTGAAGAAAGAAAGACGTGGACATCTTGGATGACATAGGAGTGAGTAAATTATCAGCAAAGTTTTTTTTTAAAAGTGAACTACTCCTTTATTGTGTTACTGAATTTGAATCTAATTGCTCTCACCAACTCTGTCACCCAACGGTTCTATCTTGTCTACAAACCACGTTTTGTCACGCGATAAGAAAGAGAGAAGAAAAAAATCACGCGATAAGACGAACCGGAAATGACACAAAACAGCATGTGCGTCAATACAGCGAAGAAGAGAAGAACACCACATGCGAGACAGACAGAAACTAGTGCTTCAAACAGTTTGCGTGATAATTTGCTCTGAGAAAAAAAATAAGATTTACCCGGTGACCTCAACCCATGCTTTGCTCTGATTGGCTGTAGCTCATGACATCACTGAGGTTGAGTTGCGCAACAGCTCTGGATATCTAGCATGCTAGATATTTTTTTGGGCTCGGCGAGGCGTCTGCGAGCGTCTTTGATGCGTTGTTGGCTCTTTCATACTAACAGATTGGCAAGTGTTCATCATCCGCTAATCCGCCGTGATTTGCACGCGATAACACCCCGACTTGTCGGCGAGCTCAACGATTTGCAAATCGGGCTTAAAATCCTGTAGTGTGAACTTGGCTGAACTGTTGTTTCTCTTCAAATAACAGGAAAACATGGGGACTTATTCATTGGTTTGTATCCAACCACTTGAATAACTGCCATGACATCAGTTCCTAGTTCTTCCCAGCTGGGGGTATTTTTGTGGAATATTAGAAAGACACTGTGATGGAGGGTAAAAAAAGACAGAGTGGAAGAAAACCAGGCCTATATCCACTAATACTGTAATATAGGATCAGTCAGTCAGAACAGGTCTCAGCTTCGTGGACATTAATTTGGCTGGAATAGGATACACCTCACTTGGCTCTCAATAAAGGGCGATATAGGCCTCTTGACCGAGGCTTCGCAAATTTAAAGAAGACAAGACAACTATACAAATGACTTTGTAAAGCTCGTCCATGTCCCTCGAAACAGAAAAAAAAAAAACAGACATCTTTCTTCTCTCCTCTCACTCAAAGTTACTCCTTATCTGAAGAGCCGTCCTTTTGTGGGCTATTTCGGATTGTATTATTGCTTTGTTGGCTGGTAATTCAATTAAACCGATGGCATCTTTGCAATTAAGCATTTCCATTATTTCAGTGCACTGAGTGGTGATGAGTTGGTCCGAATATTCAGCGTGGTGAGCTGAAATGGAGTTCTGACGTGAAAGAGATAAGGCTCGCCGACAGTTACGCATTTGGTATTGTTCTGCATTTGAAGAACAAGAGATGACTCTATGAATACGAAGAGGGAAAAAAGCTCACTGGAGGTTTTGCAGGTGCTTTCCAAAATTGCACGTTAACATGTTCATTTCTAATGTGGCTGGGAAGGATTTAAAGTCACTTAGTGATGCATGTAGATGTAGACACTGTAAGCTTTCTGCCTGATGGGAGATGTTTCAGAAAGAGATTCATTTATGACTGGGTTTGAGAGATCAACATAATGCATTCTGTTTTGAACACATTTCAGGATTGGGATGTCTATGCAATGGATTCTATTCTAATATAGATCTTTAACCCTTTAAAGCCATGTAGCAGCTTTCTAAGGCATCGTTTTAATATTTTTCCTAAAAAGCCTTTTTATATTTCCAAAATGTCTTCCTCTGTGTCGCCATGCATGTCTTTTTGCTTGGACATCATTACTGGTTTTCATAAGGTAACGGCAAAAGTAACTTCATAACAATTAACAAAAATAATAACCTACACAGCTCCCTGAAAAAAAAAAATATACAAATGTACCTGGACAAGAGGGACCTCACTCCAAATTTTGATTGAGTTAATAGAAGTTAACTGATAAAGAAAATCTATTTCTGACATTATTTTTGAAAGCATCCTCACTTTACAGCATTTTTACACAAGTGCCTAAAACCTGTACAGCAGAAAGGCAGAGTCATGCGCCAGAGCAGATCTACTGGAGGGGCATTGGGTCATCAGCGGGCGGGCACTCCTGTTTGAGAAATATTTGACGCAAAAAAACAAAACACCTTTTCTTATTGTTATTAATAAATATTATTTGCGAAAAGTGCAATTATTTGCACTTTTACAAATCTCTATTGGTTGCGGTGAAATCACAAAGTAAAATGCAAAAAAACATGTCCCTGCTTGCTTGACAACCACTGATAAACATAATCGGTTTTAATGAGGGAAAAAAAAAAAAAAAAAACTATGCGAGTGTGGATTAGAACCCAGAAACTCTTACACCCGCTAGTCTAAAGTTCCACCACTGGACCATTAGAAAACATACAAAAAAAATCGGATTGGATCTTGGCACCAACACATATAAGATCTCATTAGACAACAAATTATTAAATACAATGTACTATTTAAATAGATTGCTGGACATTGGTATTGTATTGCCTACATCTCATTTATGATTTAGCATTGTATTAGCAACTGTAGTAGTAGGGGCATCAATGAGCGCTAGGGGGGCACAGCCCTCGAATGCCCCACCATAGCGCCAGCCCTGCAGAAAGGTTTCCTCAAGAGTCTTGGAGACATTTCCACAGTTCTTCTCGATTTAGTTTGTCTTCATTTTAGTTTTCATTTTAGTTTCTTCATTTACTCACTGACTCGATAATATGGATATCAGATCTCTGTGTGGAGCACCGGCTGTTGTCAGACTCCTTGTGCACAAAATATCTCATTGGATTATTACAATTATTGGAAAAAGGAATGTTTTTGGAAATGTAAACTGATATTTCCTACTGACACAGCAAGAGATATAAATAACTGGCTTAACCCGTTCTTTTTTTTTTTTGGTGAAAATACTAACATGCCTAAGACTTTTGCACAGTACTGTATGTATATGTATTTATATATTACTATATTAGCATTAGCATTACTACTAATAAGGATTTTGTGTATATATATATATATATATATATATATATATATATATATATATGTATATATATATAAATCCTGATTAGTATAGTAATAGGCCAGGATTTACAGGGTTAATTTGCTTGATCGATGTGAAACTGTTCAGTCCATTTCTGGATAGCTGGTGGGCTGTCTCTCTAATGGCACTGCAATGTTTAATGACTCTTCATGTTGTTGTGAATATTAGCGTCCTTTTCACTGAACATGAGACCTTTTGATTCTGGCTCGTTGGCCCTGGAGATAATTCACCTAAACAGGCATTTGACTAGTCAAACATTAAAAGTTTTTTCCTCACCATTGAATGACACCGATATGTAAATGGAGCATGAAACGTTTGCCCAATTATTATTGTCCCATAATTGTTGTGGAAGAGCTACATGAAGCAATATAATTAAGTTATCCAGCTGGGCTCATGGTTTCCAAGCACATTAATTAAATAAAAAAATAAAATAAGCACATGAATTATTAAACGAGCATTGAAAGCTTGGCAGGTCGAGGAATGTCACTTTTCTTTTGGACTTTAGATGGTAAAACTATCTAGTCTGTTCTGAATTGGCACATGAGAGATGAGAAGAAGAGAAATATCTGCAAAGGCGATTTGCCTGGCTTAGATACCATGATGATGAGTTTTTCCCTTTTTTCTGATGAAGTTTTGGAGAGCTGCCACATGTCAGTTGTCAATTAGCAGAAAAGACCCAATTAATTAATCTTCCATTAAATTCTTGCTGAACCGGCACTTCGCCTCAAACTAACTCTCAGTCTAACTCCATTTCTATCTTCACAACTGAACATGTTTTCAAATAATCCATCTCATTGGCTGTCCATCAATTATAGTGCATAGTGATTCTCAACTGTTGGGTCATCATGACCTAAATCATTAAGTCATGGATCTATTTCAATCAATCAATTTAAAACTAATTCTGGAGTTTAATTAATTTTTTTTAAAATCATACATATACTATTTTATGTTAAAGCTGCGGTCTGTAACCTTTGGTGACCTATCGGTTAATAAAGAGAAGTGTATTTGTCTTGTGGAAGAACATTGTAGTTGGAGCTACTTCTCTCTGTTTATGTCTGTGACGAGCCACTCGGCTACTCTGCAGTGATACGGCCCGTACCGGTACAAAATAGTCTAAATATAAACAGTTATTAGGTGTACTGTTGTGATTCAGGATAAGACAAAAACATGGTTTGTCAAATGGATTCATGATGTGTTTGCTTAAATTTTGAAAACAAAAAAGTTACAAAAGTTAGTAAACAAAAAAGACTGCAGCTTTAAAGAGGCCATATTATGCCTTTTTACAAATTCTTCATTTTTGGGGGGGGGTTTTCTGAAAAAAGTTTTCATGCTTGAATGTTCATCACCTCTCTTCCCAGTCTGTCAGGAACACTCACAATGTGCTCTGATTGGTTGGCTAGACCAGTGAGTTGTGATTGGTCAACTGCTTCGAGCACTTTTCAGAAATGTCACAACCCTTACCATAACCATGAGTTTCAAAACACTATGAATAAACCTCAACCAGGCCTTTTTTTTCCATATTCTTTAGGTGGGAATTATTGGAATATTGTGCCATCTACATTTCCATAAAAAAAGAACATTGTAGTTTTTAGTTTTTTCCCGAAAATGTAGATGGCACAATATTGCTCATTTAAGGTTGTGACATTGAATGCATTTCAGAGAGTCCAGAAACAGTGTCTACTTACTGATATAGAGAATAACTCCCTTTGGAGTGGACTATTTTGCTTTGTAACTTTGCAGACCTTTTTCATGCTCAAACACACAGCCTCTTTAATGACTTGGGGCATATTTTTGGGGCTATGCAGTTCATGGTAAGATTAATACATTTATGCATAATTTTTCATTTGAAAGACATTTATGTAAGACAAACAATTTTGTAAGAAACTTTTGTACAATGAACAATTTTGATTGTGCCTTAGGTCGCCACTTGATGTGCAATGTAAAGTCTTGAAACGAAACTGAGGTGCACTGGTCTTCGTCAGCATTGTATGTAGCGATGTACCATGCTAATAAAGACAAATTAATTCACAGCTCTTATTCAAATAAGTCACATACAACACTCTCCCACCTTCCTATGAGAAAATGAATCAATCTGTGAACAGAGCAAATCATTCATGAACCACAAAACAGCCCGTTTAATGAAGGACCTTGAGTTCAGTGAAATATCATCAAGTGCACATCAGCTTGTCATCACATGACCAACACCTCAACAAGCCTTGTGATTATCTTAATATATCCAGACAGGCAGACTTCACACCTGATCACTCATAAATCCACCTCATACATGTTTATGGAATGTCCCTCTCTCTCTCTCTCTCTCTCTCTCTCTCTCTCTCTCTCTCTCTCTCTCTCTCTCTCTCTCTCTCTTAGCTGCCGTAGTAATGGGCTACATCAATCCTTTCTTACCCTCGAATAGAAATGTAAATTTCTGTCTGCCTATTAATTTCTGTTAACCCAGGAGGCGTTGGGCTCATTAATCGTGACCAGGGGCAGGGCTCCTTGATAGCTGCGAGTGATGAAACGCACAGTGTGAGGGCAGATCGGGGGGTCCAGATAACCGAGGACTACATGTGTACAGATGACAAGGCAGTTCAGCATAGAGAACCAGTGTCAATGGCTGTAGCAGCGGGAAGCACTACAGTCTTTACATTTTTTAAGCACAGAGAAGGTAGATACCACTGGAAAATGTTATTTTGCATATACATGCACTCATTTAAATGTTTACGCTCTGTAAGATTTGCTAATGTTTTTGAAAGAAGTCTTTAATGCTCACCGCCAAGACTGCATTTACTGTGAATACAGAAAATATAAAATATAGAATATTATCAAAATAACTGTTTCTATGTGAATATACTTTAAAATTGTATTTATTCATGTGATGCCAAAGCTAAAACTGTCAGCATCATTACTCCAGGCTTCAGTCAAATCATGATCCTTCAAAAATTATTTGAATATGATAATTTGCTGCTCAACATTATCTATGTTGAAAACACTTGTGCTGCTTCACCGTGATACATTTTTTTCCCAGAATTATTAGATTAAGTTCAAAAGAACCACATTTATTTGATTTTTTTTTTTTTTATAAAATTATAAATTACTTTACCGTCCTTTTTGATAGATTTTTTGCATCCTTGCTGAATTAAAGTACATAAACAAAAACATTCAAATACAAATAAACGGTCAATCAATAACTTTTTGATATTGATCAATTAATTAATTGATCAATAGTTGACAACTGATCAATACTTGTTGAGAAAAGCTTCCAAATTAAATTAATTAAACGACATTACAAAATGTTATTTTAATTTAAGTTAAATTATGAGTAAATTATTTTATATATATACATTTTTTTATAGTTCATAAATTCACTTGTTTATGTTTTTTATTGTTGTTATTTTATTATTATTATTATTATTATTATTATTAATTGAACTAAAATGCATTGTATATTAATACCATTCATAACAGGAGGGTGAGTAATTAATGACAGAGTTTCCATTTTTGGGTGAACTAACCCTAAATTTGACAACCCCCAAAATACATTTTGCCTTCATAATGCATTTTTAGTCATAAGCATCTCTGAATATGATTTCAGTGATCGTATGATAAAATGTTTTGGATCCTGTTTACATAGCCTATTTAATGCTGACCGTTTGTGATCAGACTTGAGACATTAATTCCTGTTGTAAACGGGGCCAAAGACTCGTGTTATGACATCCATCCATTCAAGCACATTCTCGATGATCCTTAAACAAATTATTAGTATCAAACACTCAGTTAGAAGATGTAATGGGAAACGTTTAGCATGTTTCTAGCAGTGAGATGACACCAGCAGGGGGGTAATAGATCGAAAGCCTTTATGGCTGCATTTGGTATGATCTTGCTTGTGAAATCACAAGCTTCATTTTAATGGATATTATCAAACCACTGAAGTGTCTGTCTCTCTATTTTTAACTTCTGATGGTCCACCAGCAAATTCGGAAACCCAACGGCGCAATTCAGAGTCTAAATCAGAACAATGCAGATGCCCGATTCACTTTTCAGTACATGTTCCCACACAATTATACCGAAACCCAAGACGTGATGACCGCAATAGCTCATATTTCCGATCCAATTCTGAGAGCCTCTTTCTCTCCCTCTATGAAATCATGCTGGAAAAGAGAATCTGAATTGAGTTTTATATCTGTGCCAGAGAGCTGATCCACAGAGGACACCCACCACAGCACACAAGAGCCATTCCAGTTTAACAAAGACAGACCAACAACTCTTCTGGTCTAGTGCTGCCCGACAGGACAGAGCATGCCACATATATGCTGCCAGCCTGCCAGCCCTTTTTAAATGTAATTTGATTATTATTCAATTCAACAAGACTGATATATTAAGGAAACAACAAGGCGTCATATACTGACGCTTTTGCCAATGCGTATACACCCAACGCACATGGCACCCTTTGCCGTCAATATGAGATGCAGATATATATGGGCCAGAAGGTGTCTTCTAGTGGTCTAACCCTAAACCTACCACAACCGAAGCCTGTTATACTGACGCTAAAGGGTGTCACGTGCGTTGGATGTATACGCATTGGCAAAAGCGTCAGTATATGACGCCTTGGGATGAGAACGCGTTGAAATATATGAATGTTATACACTCATCTTGACTGCCTAGTCATCAATGCATGACCTTGAACATTGACGCGTGTGTATTGTAGGCATCTATCCTTGTTGTTTGCAATTCTATTCAGTTGAGTTTCTGTACAGTATAGAGCTAGCCTTGAGGAATGAAAACTGACCAATAAATGCATTTAAATGTGTTTGTGACCTTTTATAAATATATACACTCACCTAAAGAATTATTAGGAACACCATAGCCTACCAATACTGTGCTTGACCCCCTTCCACCTTCAGAACTGCCTTAATTCTACGTGGTATTAATTCAACAAGGTGCTGAAGCATTCTTTAGAAATGTTGGCCCATATTGATAGGATATAGCATCATTTTCACACCATTCTTTGTAAACCCTAGAAATGGTTGTGCGTGAAAATCCCGAGCAGATTGTGAAATACTCAGACCGGCCCATCTGGCACTAACAACCATGCCGCACTCAAAATTGCTTAAATCACCTTTCTTTCTCAATCTGACATTCAGTTTGGAGTTCAGGAGATTGACTTGACCATGACCACACCCCTAAATGCATTGAAGTAATTGCATTAATGAGAAATTGAACAATTGTTTCTAATAATCCTTTAGGTGAGTGTATATGCAAAGCACTGAGGTGTTAGTTATGGCATTGAGTTTTAAACAACAACTTCTCGATCATATAGAAATACAGTTGGCCTTTTTTTTCTTTTTTGTCATGATGAAACTCTGCCACATTGCCGCAGTACATATTTGTCATGAATAAAAGTTTATAGGCAAGAAGAATATCTCTGGGAGGCAATAACACATAAGACAAATGCTCAAAAAGTAATAATAATGATAAATGAAGTTCTCTTTGTCAGGTTTAAACAGGTCAAGATCACCTGAAATGAGGTCTGTTGCTGTTCAGATGTAGCAGCCCAGCTCAGGTTTTATTTATTTGTTTATTTATTTATTTATTGGTCTCTCTTTCGTCATTTTGATTGATTGGTCTGAGTTTGTTTGAGCAGAACATATATAAAAGTGACCGAAAACACCTTTAAAAGCCTCTAACTGTGTAAACTTGTGGACGTATTTATGTGGACACTTTTTTCTGTTAAAAGCCTTGCAGTTGACAAGGCATGAGTAAATTTCTTTTGCATTTATTCCACTGTGCATTATGTGGCTTTCTTGCTCCCTCTTGTGGCCTAGTCTTAAAGTTCAATTCAGACTAGTTTTGTAGTTTCCATTACGCTTTCACGAAATGCCATTCTCACTGAATTCCAATGTTTGGCAGTGACTGAATTTATTTTTGCAGGCTCCTCACATTTAATCAGAGGATTATTGGAAAGAGCCGTGTTCAAACAGTCATACACCAGTGGAAACCAGCAAACACAGATGCGAACCAGTGAAGCGCAATTTCACCCTAATCTCCTCCTCATTCTCTTCTACGACCTTTCATGCTGTGCTATATTATGACACGCGCAGACCTTTGATACAAAACACACATGATCTATCACCAAAATATGCCTAAATGCTCACTGATTGGATCCTTTCACACAATCATTCCTTTTGCATCAAAACAGATTATCTCTCACCTAATACCTTCTTTTCCAAAATGCAGCCACTTGATAGAAATGAAAATGAGCCACAGAATAAGAACGTGACAGCCAAAGAGAAACTTAATGTGTGCATGTGGGTCACATGACTGATTTTTCCAAGCAGATTCACCTTAGGTATAGTCCCTACCAATATTTCTTGTGGTCATTTTTTGTGATGGCATTTTGTCCCATGTTTTCACCTGTAAAATTAAATAGTTATATATATAGTTATATATATATATATATATATATATATATATATATATATATATATATACATACACATATATATTAGGGCTGTGCAAAAATTAATTGCGATTAATCGCATCCAAAATAAAAGTCTGTGTTTACATAATATATTTGTGTGTGCTGTATATAATTATTTTATATATAAATACCTATGCATGCATGTATATATTTAAGAATTATTTGCACTTAAATTCTGTATATATATATATATATATATATATAAATACATAATCTATATTATATAAATATAAATATTTTATATATGTATAACACATTTTCTCAAATATATACATGCATGTGTGTGTATTTATATATACAAAATAATTATATACAGTACACACAAATATATTATGTAAACACAGACTTTTATTTTGGATGCGATTAATCGCAATTAATTTTTGCACAGCCCTAATTTATATATATACATATATATATATACCTCATATATAAGTGTAATACTGTATGTATGTATGTATATATTCAGTATATTAGGGATGCACCGATATGATTATTTTGGTCGATGCCGATAATTTATTATATTTGAAAGCGGATAACCGATATATTGGCCGATACATCGAAATCCAAACTTTTATATAATTTTTGGGAGCCTGATTACAAAAACAAAAGTCTCACCATTAAAAGCCCACAAGCACACAATTATAATGTTTTTATGATAATTTTATGTAGTCTATACACTTCACTGTAGTTTCCTTTTTGAAGTGATTCCAATAATTTTTCAAGCAATTCAAAAGTGTCTCAGCTGAAGGAAATAATCGGCTTTAATATGTCGAAATTTATACATTTGTAGAAATATTACCAAATTTTCTTATCAGACTGATAACGATAACATTAAAAATGATCATATATCGGCCGATACCGATATGGTGGTCAATGTATTTCATGCATCCCGTATGCGCACACACACACACACAATTATGCCCTTGATCATGTTGTTCCAGAACCAACAAAAGATTTTGATCCAGGAACACAATATACTTGGCAAAGCTGTCGTGGATGCCAATACATCACAGTTGCTGGAATTCCTCCCCGCATGTCTGCAATCTCAACTGACAGTCGGGTTAAAATCCAGTTAAAGACAGCGAGTCGACTCAAAGGGAGCTCGCCAATCACACAAGGGTCAGATTCTGACCTTTCCTTCCCATGCCCAGCGCCGAACCTGTTGGCTTCACGCCTTAAATTGACACCTAAATGGTTTTGTATAGCGGCACTTACATTGATTACAGCCATGCTTCCTCTTGAGCTTCCCAGCCAGAGGAGAATCTCACATTCAATTACAGAAAACTTGTTTCATTGATTTTTCGTTTGGTGCTCACAGCTGCGAGTTAGAGTGCAAACGCGTATGTTAGTGAATGTCCGCTGAAGCGTCCCTCACTGTCCTTGAGACCCGGGAAAGCTTCAGTTCTGCCATTAACAAAACAGTGGATCTGAAAGAGGCTGCTCTAGTGTTCACCTGTGAAATGCGCTCTGGGTAATTTACTCAATGAGTATTGAGCGGCTGAAGATATGGGTACTGCAGTCTTCTCACGTTCATCAGTTCATCTCTCTGCAGTGCTCAGTCAAGTAGATATTACACAGCCATGACTCCTTGTGTTCATTCAGACAGTGGATATCGGGTTTTTGAATGCCATTGTAGTCAGTTTCTCTCTATGCATGATAAGAGATGTTTTGCTGCAGTACTTTTCAGTCCAGGTCCATTTCTGTGAAGGAAATTTTGATAAATCAATGTTGGACCTCTTTTTCTTTGTAAATGTGCGTTCACCTGTCTTTTCCTACATAAATCTGTTTTTGCACTCATATTTGGGCCTAATGACTTAAAACAATACTATTTGGTTGTTGAATAGGCGTATTTAAATTTGCCGCATGGGATCGCTGCTCACTTGTCTGTACTTAAAGGGTTAGTTCACCCCAAAATGAAAATTAAGTCATTAATTACTCACCCCCATGCTGTACCAACCCCGTAAGACCTTCGTTCATCTTCGGAACACAAATTAAGGTATTTTTGAATGAATCTGAGAGCTGGATCAGTCCTAGATAGACTGCCTAAGGGACTGGCTCTTGACGGCCCATAAAGTCATTAAAGAAAAGGTTTAAATATTCCATGTGCCTACAGCGACTCAATTATAAGTTTATCAAGCGACGAGAATACTTTTTGTGCGAAAAAAAACATAAATAACGACTTTATTCGACTATGCGCGAGAACTGAGACGAGGACGTTCTCCTTCGACTACTTTTTGTTACCGGCTGCTCCGCTTAGGAGTATTACCGCCACCTACCGTATAAAATGATGATCCATATATAAGGTGCTCCGGATTATAAGGAACACTGTCGTTTTTTTAGAAGATTAAAGGCTTATATGTGCACCTTATAGTGCGGAAAATACGCTAATTGAAAAGCGTATGTACAGCGCGCATTTTCCTCTGCTTGTAAACAGAAAGTTTTGCACTTCCAGCTATATCAGCACATCATCTTATACGGTAGGTGGCGGTGATACTCCTAAGCGGAGCAGCCGGTAACAAAAAGTAGTCGAAGGAGAACGTCCTCGTCTCAGTTCTCGCGCATGCGCCCATAAGGAAGTAATAGAATAGTGGAATAAAGTCGTTATTTATGTTTTTCTTCGCACAAAAAGTATTCTCGTCGCTTGATAAACTTATAATTGAGTCGCTGTAGGCACATGGAATATTTAAACCTTTTCTTTAATGACTTTCTGGGCCGTCAAGAGCCAGTCCCTTAGGCAGTCTATCTAGGACTGATCCAGCTCTCAGATTCATTCAAAAATACCTTAATTTGTGTTCCGAAGATGAACGAAGGTCTTACGGGGTTGGAACAGCATGGGGGTGAGTAATTAATGACTTAATTTTCATTTTTGGGTGAACTAACCCTTTAAAGGTTGGGTAGGCAATACAATTCTCTGAGATTCTAGCAATAGTGAGCTAGCTTTGAAAGCAAAATGTCTCACCCTCCCTTCAGAGGGTCTCCAAAGCCACGCCTCCATCAACACACATGAACGCACACAGCAGGGAGCAAACTAATGCGTCATAAGATACGGAGTGAAATTACCTCATGTCTCAAAGCACATAACATCAAAATAATAATGAACATAAACAACTTAAAAAGCACTAACCTCTACCACCTGACTGCTGCAGATTTACTTTGGCATTGATAGTGTTGCCATTGAAAAAAAGTTACTAAACTAACCGCTGAGACTCGGAGTATAACGTCACGGGTTTCAATCTCTTTTAAAAATAAAAAAATTTGCCTGACTCTATGGGAATTTAACATAGGGGTGTCCTGACTTATGCCCCCTGCATTTTAAGGAAGAACATTTATTTATTTATGATACATTATTCATACACAAAGAAAATTAGTGTCCTTAAAGGTGGGCTTTTTCCTCATTTTTTTGTTTTAATTAAGGCATTAAGATCAATTTCCCAAAAAATGTTCCTCTTTTTAGGCAACTTTATCATGGGCGTCAAAACTTATTCAAATCACTGTATGTAGACTTTTGTAACAAATTTGCATAATGCCAGACTGGTTTTCATTGGCCTCATTAGGCTGAAGGAAATGCAAATTCACTCCTGTACAGTATGAGGGTGCAGCTCAAACAAACCTTTCAACTGTGCTGGTGGATTGCAGAAAAATAGGTTGAAAAGTTCTTTCAGCAATAAAAAAAATGAAATACGAATGTGATGTTTATCTAAAGCCATTTTTGTCAATTATTACATTTAATTAGAGCGGCTGTCTTGTATTAGGCGAGATTGGGTAAAAAAATCCATGTGTAAAACATCAACATTTACTAGTATCCTCAATTCCCAAACATTTAAAAAGTGTAATTCAAAGGAAAGGTGATGTGACACAGTGGTAAGCATGCCTCTGTCACAACTTTTGCTGCCATCAAAATAGTTGGTCAGTGAAAATCTTTTCTTTGTACTTTTGTCAGTTAACAAATCACATACACTCTAAAAATGCTGGGTTGTTTTAACCCAGCTTTGGATCAAATATGGACAAACCCAAACGCTGGGTTAAAAATGTAATTAAGAAATTTAACCCAATGGCTGGGTTTGTCCATATCTGACCCAAAGTTGGGTTAAAATAACCCAGCGATTTTTAGAGTGTATTCTTGATTTTATTGCATTTTACAAAATGTCCCAACTTTTCTTAATTTGGGGTTGTAGTTACTTGAAAAAAAAGTAATCTTATTACAAAACTTGTGTAACGCCCGTTTTACACATACTCCGTTTGCAGTGCGTATGCGGTGAGTGTTGCGGTGCGTATCCGGTACAGGAGCCGCACGCGCTAAAGTGCTTTCACATATGCTGCGTTTGCATTGCGTGAGCTGTACCACAAACACTCGCTATTTTTATTTCAAAATCAGAAGTTATGCAGCAATAGCGTGACCAGTGACCAACAGTCCTGTTATCCCAGTCCTGTTTTCACGTCCTTCCTGGCCGTTTTTTATAAAGTGATGTCCTGGTTTTCAAAAAAAAAAAAAAAAAAACGCTGGAAAAGATCAGCTTTATAGCAAAATATAGGAGATGAGCAGACAAGGAGGATGAGGAGGAAAAACAGGATAAAGAGGAAGGAAACTAGTTCGTTTTTGTACGTTTGTGAGAGGTATTTTTGTTCAATTTGAAGGTATTTCTTTTAGTTAAATTGATATATTTATTTTTCTAATACAGAAGAGAGATTATTTTTTAATCATTATTTCATTCATTATTTTTTAAACCAACCTGTCATAATAAAACATGTTGAGTATCCTCTGAGAAGCCTATCTGATTTTGTGTCTTAATACAACAATTTTCTATCCACAGAGGGGGCATAGCCTATTTTAATTGTATTGAAATTAATAAGGCATCTTTGAGTAAACTTCGAGTATCATTTGTTTTCTGGGCCATGTGTCCTGGTTTTTGGTAATCAAAATATGTTCACCATATGCAGTAACTTTTTTAAAAATAAAAGTTTTGCCATGGCTTTGCGATTCTCTTTTACAAATTCTCTTTTACAAAACCTGAATGGACGCATGCTCGTTTAAACACGATTTAGACAACGAATGCATACAATTCCATGCATTACTTGTATATTAAGATGTCTTAAAGTAAAAATATGAAACAATTAAATACCTTTATGGAGAGATTACTACATTTTATTGAATTAAATGCATTTATGGTGAAACTACTACATTTCGAGGTCAATCTGAGTTCATTTTGACCACGAACCGTGCGCTGTCACTTTATTTCTGCGTTTGCAGCACAGCAGAAATAGACTCGGTACGGAAACGATCTCTGCACTGCTGTATACGCGCCGCAACTGGAACGGACCGACGGACTGCATCCGCGTGCAGTGTGAAAGCTCTAACCTGTTAACATGGGTACGGAAAAAAATACGGACCGCATACGCACTGCAAACGGAGTATGTGTGAAACGGGCGTAACTCGTAAGCTCTCTGAAAAGGAGGGGTGAGAGAGACCGAATCCTTTATCGAACCAATGATTTTCGGTCACTTTGTTGCTGCAAATCGTCTCTTAAGAGTTACATACCGCTCGAGCGCAATTTTGATCCCGATATGTCAATGCCATTTCCATGTACTGATCTGTGAAAGAATATCTTGGCCTCATTCTGTTCCTCATTGAAACGGTTCTGCTTTCCCCGCCATGAGATAAAGACATTTGAATAATGATACAATATTATCACGCTCTGTGATGACACGCAGTCTGATGGCTATCAACGGCTGGCCACAGATATTTCCAAAGAATAAAAAAGCTCCTCTGCAACAAATTCAAAATCTGCTTTGAGCATGTTGTATTAGCATACAAATACAGAAAAACCTTGCACGCCGGTATAAGGATGAAATATAATCTCAAAGAAATGTATTGCCTTGCTTAAGGAGTTTGATAGTGGTACGCTAACGTGGTTTTGATTGAATTTTTTTGACTTACAGCATACGTCTACACAGGTAAACAATGGCCTCTGTTCATCCAAAGAGAAATCAGTGAAGTTACATGGCTCAGGAAGTAAAGCGCTGGAGCAATCAGCAAAGGTAATCGGAAAGTGCTCTGTGGCTGTATGGTTTTAAAACATTGCTATTAGTCTTTAGGTCAGACCCGTGTTGAAATACTGCAGGGTGAGTTTGAGCCCAGATGCAGTCTGAATGATTTACCTCCCGTCGCTTGCGTTTCACCAGAGGTTACAGCTACTCCGCAGAGCATGAACAATGCTCAAGCGAAGTGAAGGGAAAGAATGACAAAGATGGATAAAGGAGGTCAAAAACAAGAGAGAGACATTCCCCCCACACCTGGTCTCTCCATTTGTCCCTCAGGATGTAGACAGATAGCCATTCAAGCAGAGATATAACAAATAAGCCATAAACAAATGCTGGAAAATGGCACATGCTAAATCCAGCGTGTCTCGAAAGCTCGAGAGTCGAGGGCGTATTAAGTGACACTTCACCCAGCAGATGAAGAAAAAGTTTGCAGGGTGAAGTTGGATGGTTTACCTGGTAATACGACGGAAGAGCAATTGGATTTGGAAGCTGTTCAGTAAACACATGGTTTGACTGATAACATGAACTGGAGACTGCATGCAGGGTTCATTCTGTTCACATGTTCGATTCCAATCAAAGCCTCTGTTTGTTCGGGCCAATGTTAGCCACCCTCTTATGGCTTGGAGGGCTTTGTTAGGCTTTGGTGGCGTTGTTGAGTTTCCAGAGAACGCTCTCTCATGCAGTCCGTGGCCTCATTGGCCTTCATCACCGCTAACTGATCAAAGTGGTTTCTGAAGAGTGAGGATTACCATATGTTTAGTGGTAAAAAAATACAAATGAAGGATGACCGTGTTACAGTCTGTTACAGGATTAATAGCAGTTTTGTTCTGTTTCTACTTTCTGTTTTGTGTGTGTGTGTGTGTGAGAGAGATGTATAATAGATAGACATTATTATATATGTTTCATAATAATATTATGAAAATAATACATCATGAACACATCATTTCCCAGAATTCATTTACTTTCAGTAAACTCCACTTCCTGGCTTTTCAATTCATCTTCCTGTGTGGTGAGAGCAGTTAGATTCAAATTCAGTAACACATTAAAGGAGTAGTTCACTTTAAAAAAAAACTTTGCTGATAATTTACTCACTCCTATGTCACCCAAGATGTCCACGTCTTTCTTTCTTCAGTTGAAAAGAAATTTCAAGGTTTTTGATGAAAACATTCCAGGATTTTCTCCATATAATGGACTTCAATGGGAACCAAACAGTTCAAGGTCCAAACGACAAAGGGCTTTAAACGGCACAAGTTTTATAAGCACAAATACTCGCCTTGCTCTGTTCTGTGAGCGTTCGTGACTCTCCTGTTCAAACTTGTTCATCAAAATTAACAAATCTTTTCTAGAGTCATGACTCGAAGGGTCCTTGATAAGACCCTTATTCATCGTCTGGTGTCATTTAAAGCCCTTTGAAGCTGAACTGAAACTCTCATTTGGACCTTGAAACGTTTGGTTCCCAATGAAGTCCATTATATGGAGAAAATCCTGGAATGTGTTTATCAAAAACCTTAATTTCTTTTCAACTGAAGAAAGAAAGACATGGATATCTTGGATGACATGGGGTTGAGTAAATTATCAGCAGAAGTTTTTTTTTTCTAAAGGTGAACTACTCCTTTAATTGAAAAGCAGACAATTATTCTGAACCATGTTCTGAACTGTGTGCAATCATGGCACTTTATGGTGTTTTTTGTTTTTGTTTGTTTGTTTTTTGGTCATGTTTGGAGCTAGACATCTCTGCATTCGTTGTATTCCCTGCTGCTAATTTGGCTAATTGCGCTACTTCCTGAACTTCAGCCAGCTCCTTGTTTCCTGTCTGCCATTATTGGACAAACTGATTAATCCAGGTGTGTCTAATTATTGTTGTCCTGACTACTGAGGTCAGGCACAGCTGAATTAATCAGTTTGTCCAATAATGGCAGACAGGAAATAGTGCAGCTGTGCGTAAAGCCAATTGTATATGCATGGCTGAAAAAAAAGTTAACACTTTCAGCTTTGATTCAGGGTTTGACTGTAAATAGAATAATGACTTAAAGGGGTCATGAACTGGCTTTTTAAATTTTTTATATATTGTTGTCTGAGGTCAACTTATGATGTTCGCTTGGTTTTTACATTCAAAAACATCAAAATGAATTAGTAATAGACTATTTTCTACCCTAGTTTTGAGTGTAGCTCAAAAACGCTCGGTTTTTATGGGCGTCTCGCAGTGAAGACTTGGAAATAAACGCCCTCTGCTGAGTGGATAACAGTTTTGCATATTATAATGAGTTTCAACTCACTCGCTTATGCAGCGAATGTCTTCTTCCACAACAAGGCACTGCACAATATTTTGTAAACGGCATGTTTATTGCTCGGTAACTATCTGGTTTGTCATGACGAGGTAGGCCTATGTAATTTAGCTATGCGTGTAATGCGCGAACCGGTGGGCGGGGCTAAACCGGCCGTGTTGAAGTAGGTGTTGATCTTCTTCTGCCGGGGTGGTGTTTTATCCTCTTTGACGTCATAGTTCCCCACTTTGAAAACGAGTCGTTTACTGAGCCTGGTTTCAATAAAAGATTTTATTGGACTAACAAGGACGTTTTCAGTTCTGAAACTTACAGGATATTCTTATAATATGATGACGTCTTAGATGTCAAAAGAAATGTAAGAGATGTAAAATTTGATTTCTCAGTTCATCACCCCATTAAATAGGGGAAAACCGAGTTTGTCTTTCCTACAGCCATTCAGTGATGTCTCAGGTTAAAGAGTTTGGTTGTTCTTGAAGCATGAACAGGGAGAGAGAGATAAATGATCCATCAGAGAGAGGTCACATTGGCCACACTGTCTCCCACTGTCAATCAATTGATCTTCTATATTAGCACCGCCCTTGCCCACACCTCTCATACATTATTCATGTTGTGGCAATGGATTTAAAACAAGGAACTAATTATTTATACAAGGCAGAAACTACAGCTTAACAACTCATCAGGATGAGATAAATTATACTGTTCCCTCACTAACATATGCTAACCCATAAACTGCTTATCTATTGGCCAAAACTGCTTATTCTTCACTTGCTCAACTATTGTAATAACATATGGCCCGAACTATTCTGGTATACAAATTAATCTAAAATAAATTATTTTTAATATTGCTAGTGCAAAATGCGTTCGGCCTGTCAATCGCAGATGCTCATGGCAATTAGTGCTAAAACAACACACATGGGCATTAAAGTATTGTGTCTGTACAACAAATCTTCAATTAGCAATTGACTTGTGCACTCTGGTGCGTATTTTATTTTCATGGTTTGTTAAACATTTGAACAAATTGTTAAAAAAGCAATATTATGTACCCTATTAAATAAAAATCAGGATTAACATACGGAAAGCATTCCTCAAGGGCATTAAGTGGTGTGGGAGAGAAAACGGGACTCAGATCAGAGGTTTGAAAAACCCCACTGGGACACACTGTGGTGTAATTTCTAAGCACTGGTCTCAGATCAGGGATTAAAGTGGCAAAGTCAGGACGTTTTGATTGCAAGGTGTGCGAGTGAGGGCTGAAGATCTCCTGTGGGAATTGTATAATGAGAGAGGAGTCACAGGGGGCCGTATGGAGAAGATTCCCCCCGCTCATATTAGCAAGCTAACAGCCTATTTATTCACCACGTCTAACTCGGGTCACCTCATCACTCTACCTGGGAGCTAGACAGAGAGAAAGAGAAGCAAAAGGAAGACAGATATCTGTTCATTTGTGTTTGTGTCCATGTCCATTACAAAAAGGATGGTATGCGGCAAATTCACTAAATTTACTTAAGGATTTTGATCACTTCTTTTTATCTTAATAATCTTTTATTTTATCTACATTACAGACTGCACCTTGTTTACAAAATTCAGAGACATTTGTCTGATGCAATTAGCATTGTACTTTGTACGGTCTTGATACGGACTCGACTCTCTTTGGTCTCAGTCTCGACTCGGACTCGACTCTCTTTGGTCTCGGTCTCCACTCGGACTCGACTCTCTTTGGTCTCGACTCAGACTCGACTGTCTTTGGTCTCGGTCTCGACTCGGACTCAACTCTCTTTGGTCTCCACTCGGACTTGACCCTCTATGGTCTCGGTCTCGACTCGGACTCGACTGTCTTTGGTCTCGGTCTCGACTCGGACTCGACTCTCTTTGGTCTCGACTCGGACTTGACCCTCTATGGTCTCGGTCTCGACTCGGACTCGACTCTCTTTGGTCTCGGTCTCGACTCGGACTCGACTCTCTTTGGTCTCGGTCTCCACTCGGACTCGACTCTCTTTGGTCTCGACTCAGACTCGACTGTCTTTGGTCTCGGTCTCGACTCGGACTCAACTCTCTTTGGTCTCGGTCTCGACTCGGACTCGACTCTCTTTGGTCTTGACTCAGACTCGACTGTCTTTGGTCTCGGTCTCGACTCGGACTCAACTCTCTTTGGTCTCGACTCGGACTTGACCCTCTATGGTCTCGGTCTCGACTCGGACTCGACTGTCTTTGGTCTCGGTCTCGACTCGGACTCAACTCTCTTTGGTCTCGACTCGGACTTGACCCTCTATGGTCTCGGTCTCGACTCGGACTCGACTCTCTTTGGTCTCGGTCTCGACTCGGACTTGACTCTCTTTGGTCTCGGTCTCGACTCGGACTCGACTCTCTTTGGTCTTGACTCGGACTCAACTCTCTTTGGTCTTGACTCGGACTCGACTCTCTTTGGTCTCGACTCAGACTCGACTGTCTTTGGTCTCGGTCTCGACTCGGACTCAACTCTCTTTGGTCTCGACTCGGACTCGACCCTCTTTGGTCTCGGTCTCGACTCGGACTCGACTCTCTTTGGTCTCGACTCAGACTCGACTGTCTTTGGTCTCGGCCTCGACTCGGACTCAACTCTCTTTGGTCTCGACTCGGACTCGACCCTCTATGGTCTCGGTCTCGACTCGGACTCGACTCTCTTTGGTCTCGATCTCGACTTGGACTCGACCCTCTATGGTCTCAGTCTTGACTCGGACTTGAGTGAGTCTCGACTACAACACTGCTCTATAGTTACATTGCTGTGACTTTATCCACATTCCACACACAAAATATATTGCTCAAATAATAAAGTGGTAACTGAGACCATAGTGTTCAAACTCTACTCCCATCACATCAATCTCATGCAGGTGTTTCCAAGATCAGGGTTGTAAATAAATATAAACCTTGAGAAGGAATCCAACACAGCTGTTTTAAAAAACCTAAGAGCTCTAGTGTGGTTCATCTGGCCATGTGTGTGTAATGTATAATAGCACTGATCCAGGCTGACTGCTGTCAGATTACTGACCCTGCAGCCAATGTTTTTAACAGACAAGACAGTGCAGAATGAACAAGTTATAGAACATGACATTTCTTTCACACTCTGGTTACTTGTGTGTGCGCAATGGCTCTGTTTGTTTGTTGTGGGCTGCAAACTCTGAGTGTTCATCAGAAATCCGCAACAACCCAGCAGAGGGTATAATTTACAGTGATTGCATTTGAATACTCTGACACTCACTCCCTGACAATTCTCCTTTCTTTCTTCCTGCTCTCCAGTCTTACACAATTGCTTTCTGTTCCACTGTTTTTTTACTGAGCAGGTTGGGACAAGTGTGTCAGCAGTCGGACAGATTGGTTTCTACCTTGAGGTTTGGCATTTGTCAGGTAAATTAGTTGATAGTGTCCAGACCTTCTTCAGTTCCTACTCTCAAAAAAAGAAAAGCTGTCACTGAGGCACTAACCTTTTAATAGTATACCTTTGTAGGCCTACTATACCCCTAAACAGTGCATATTACTTTCTTAAAGGTACATATTAGTTCCCATATGTGCACATATTGGAGGCATTCGCTCCAGAGGATCATTTTCATTACTGTTGGTGAAAGTACCCGCTTTTTGGCCTGTTTGCACCACAGGAACTGGGAACAATTTTAGTTATGGGAATGCCCCTTTGGAGGACTAAATTATCTCCTATTCAAGCACACTAGGAACTTTCAGTGACCTAGGTTTGCATTGATTGGACGAAAGCATGCCATATGAAACCCTGGCACCTGCCATTTTTAAAAAATCATACTGGCTGTGCGAATGCAACCAGGAAAATGGCTCTAGGGTAAAATGTAGGTGTTCGGGGGCTGTGTGGCTAGTTTCTATAACATTCCTACCCAGTGTGAAAGCTCTTAATATTAGCTAAATCATCGGTTCCCAACAGGGGGGTCGCGGCCCACAAGGGGGCCTCAGCGAGCACTGTGAGGGGTCGCTTCATATTTTGAAATGTTTTGAGCAATGAGCATTAAATAAAAGTCCTTAACTTTTTTCTGTTCAAATTTATGTAATGAGCGAGTTCATCATGAATCCATTTTTCAATCCGTGTTTTTGTCTTATCCGCACGTCTTATCCTGAACCAGTAAACTACACCTATAATAATAAGTGTTTATATTGGGACTATTTTACTCTGGTTCAGATCGCTGCTGCTGCGGAGTACCCCAGTACCTGCATGAATCGTCATAGACGTACACAGAGAGAAGTAGTTTCGGCAACAATATTCTTACGAAAGACGCATTATTCTGTTAATAAACGCAAGATTTTTATCCCTCAAGTATTGAGGCCCAAGACAGCAGTCATTTAATGATAGCCTATATCCTGTTTTTTATATTATATATATATATATATATATATATATATATATGTATATATATATATATGTATATATATATACTGATGGCAATCAGTGTTACTGTTAACTAAAAAATACTAAAATTAAAACGAAACAACAATGACAAAACCTTAAGCTAAAATTTAAAACTCTAATTCAAATTATTAATAAATACAATAAAATAGTGTATAAATAATAATAAAACAACACTAATTGCATTCCAGCTGAGAAGACCCACATAGCTTTGACCTCAAACATTACATGATCTTCTAGCATGAACCGCCTTTTATGGTCAGTTTTCAATTTTTATTGCAGATGGTCTTTATCAAACAAAACAAATAGAATATATCCGAGCACAAAAATCAGATTGTTTGTTTGTCTGTAGCTCAGTCTTGACACTCACTTAACATTCAGCAGAGCAGAGACTGATGGATTTAATTATGATTCCATCCATGTGAGTGTGTGAATGATTTCTCAACATTCCAGAATGCAAATAGCAGGAGAGGAGGGAATTGTGCATGATGGGAATCAGGCAGAGAAAAGAGAGAGTATGTGGGGTGGGGTGGGGGTGGGGGGGTATTGCATGTCTGATTAGCTGGAAAGTCATTTACACATTAAAGTTTAACTGGCTTGTGGTATGAGAACACAACTTGATCTGGGTGAAATGGGATGATCATTCTCCTTTCTAAATAATATTATAGGAATGCAACTGTAAGAGTACATGCACTGTCTAAGATACAGGGTTCAAAACACAATAGAAATGATTCAACCCCCATTGCAAATCAGGTTTATTGGCAAAGTTTACAAACTTTCAGCTGTTTGCAATGAACAAATCAAACAAAAGGTGGGTGGGGCAGAAAAGGCAGCTATCAATGACTGCAACCAGATTTCTGAGAAGGCAGGTTCAGAAAAATCCTTGAGTGAAGCATGAGCTCCTGATGCTGTGCGGCTGATTTATATCTTCCAGCTCTGAAAACCTGCAGCATGTGGACGGAGAGATGGATTCAATGAGGTATCAGGAAATCCTAGAATTAAAAGTCATGCCGTCATTGAGGAAGCTGAAGCTTGGACCTTCCAACTGGACAATTATCGCAAGCATTCATTCCACCAAGGCTTGGTTGCAGAAAAAGTCCTGGAAGATACATTGGTATCCTTGTCACCGGACTTGAACCCCATAGAAAATCTCTGGTGGGATTTGAAGGCGGTTGCAGCAGCAAACCCAAGAATATTACTGAACTGGTGGCCAGTGCTTATAGGGAACGGGCTAAGATTCGTCAAACGCTGGTGTCTGGATATAGGCCTACATCTCGTTTGCAGCAGGTCATAACAGCAAAAGGGTGTTCTACTAAATTAACACAGTCTCATCCCAAGAAGTCATATAACTGACGTCTTGAGGCGTCTTTTGACCATACGTCAACATCCGCCTTTTTAGGGTACCCTTAAACGTCGGTTACATGACGATCCCGGGCCGCCATACAACTGATGCTTTAGCTTTAACGTCGGTTAGGTTAGGGCTAGGATAGGGTTAGGATCCGATAACGTCATCTAACCGACGTTTAAGGGTACCCTAAAAAGGCGGATGTTGACGTATGTTCAAAAGACGTCCCAAGACGTCAGTTATATGACGTCTTGGGATGAGACTGTGCTGACTAAATACAACAGATGCTTCCCATGAAGTGGTTGAATTTTGAGACTGCAGAAGTCATTAAGTTGCATTTTCAGTTGAATTTGGGGAAACCACTTCTACGTCATGCATCCTTCAGCAGCCTCGATCTAAATTAAAATCAATGGGTGGTCGAGCATTTTCAGTCTCAACACCACGTCTACGGAATGCTCTACCATCGGGAATTAGAGACTCTCCAACATTGGACTGTTTTAAGAATTCATGAACTGGCTATTGTTGTCTGAAGTCAACTTATGACGTTCGCTTGTTTTTTACATTCAAGAACATCAAAATGAATAAATAATAGGCTATTTTCTACCCTAAATTTGAGCCTAGCTCAAAAATGCTAGTTTTTTTTTTATGGGCGTCTCGCCCACTGCTGTGAGTGGATAACAGTTTTGCATATTATAATGAGTTTCAACTCACTCGTTGGTGCACATGGGTGAAATTGTTTTGAAAACATCCAAAAGTTGTAAAATGTGCTCTAAAGTCTCTCAGAGCCCAACCAGACTAGCAGAGAGATGTAGGACTATCTATGAGAACAGGCGAGACAAACGTAACTGCAGACAAACATGAGACCAGAACAGGACCAACGAAACAACAATCTGACACTGAATATGACAAACTCAGCACTACATATAGGACTCTACACGAGGTACACCTGCGACTGATCTGATTGCTTGTCAGCACAGCTGATGCTCATGGGCAATCAGATCAGGGCAGTAACACAGAATGAACAAGCAAACCTGTGAACCGTGACACCATGGGTCTGTCATGATCCAGCATCAAGACTAGCAAAAATCAAAGACAAGGCGGCAGAATCATGACACCTTTTTTTTTATTTGCAATGGGGGTTAAATAATTTCGATTGCAACTGTATATAAAAAAAAAACATTTATAATAAAAAAAAATATATATATAATACATAGAGATTAGGACTCGTTGTCAAATACTCTTTAACTAAAAAATTGAACCTGTCTCCTGAGACAAGGCTATTTTGTCACATTATTTTTTGGCCTACACCATTAAAACAAGCAATTATGTATTAACGACTATATAATTCTACAAGTAGGCTACTCTCATCTCTTCGTTTTTATCCGGTTTTAATCGTGTGACTGTTGAGTAAGCTTTACTCAACTTATTTGATTTTTCTAAGATCACTGCTGTTTTTTCTATATTTGTTTAAAGATTTTTGCTCCATATTCATGTCAAAAGATCCTAGACATTTCATTTCTTCTTCTTTTTTCCTAAAGACTCCAGATGGAGGTAAAGTGTTTGTTGTGTCTGACAGTGCAGTTTGTGCTCTAAAGTCTCTCATGTGGGTTGGATATTCTAAAGCTATATTTAAATAATAAAAATCCAAGTTTGTTTGATTTGCACTAAGAACTCTTATTTGTGTTTGGATGCTTGGATGTGATCAATCTGGCTCTTCTAACAGCCAGATGACTGTTTTTGATTAATTGTCCAACAATCATTTGATTGACTGCTCCTTGTTTTGTCTTCTGGCAGTCTCACCATGTCAATATTCTCAAAATACAAGTTCTGGTCTTGTCCTAGACAATCTGCAAGGAGGAAACCATGACTGAAAGCTGCAAGACAGCCAAACAGGTGTTCGGCAAAACCTTCAGTCCTCACAGATTTCCCCGCTGTTGTGTATTTATATAACGGTTACTCGAGTATTGCATCCGCCCACCTTCCCCCTGTCTGTCTCTCAGATCCAAGATCTTATCAGCTGAAACTGAAGTGTTGGACCTGTGCCTGCACAGACATACTTTAAATCCAGATAAGGTATATAGACATTTCAGATTAGTGCAGCGTTCAACACTCTGAAGCATAACAAAAGTCAAGTGTTTCTCCCAACCGGAGATGTCTGTGAGTGGGGCTGGGCGATAAAAATATGATGATAATTATAGCAATATAATTAAATTTGATAAAATTATAACAAAAGTTTGATAAGTGTACATTAAGATGTTCATATGCGCTATGCAAGTTATGTTGTGCGTGCTAGTTGCAGAGCGTTGCACTGGTGACAATTACTGATGTTGGATATGCACTGCCATTTCTGTTGCGTATTAGAAAAATAAAACATGGAAAAAGTGGAACGAAACAGAATACACCGTGCATCTTCACTGCGACTTAAAGCGAATTTACTCACGGACCGTCTCGCTCCTGCGACTACTAAACAGCATGGAAGCTTGTTTCTGTCACAGAATAAAACATTTGCAAATATAATGGCGACTTTTTATCTTACATTTTTTCACATCTTATTTTACCTTAAAATTAATGTTTAAGATTAGCTAATGGGCTGTCGATTCATGAAATGATAAACTGTTTCCTCACAAAAGGGGTTTATTGAGCATAGTGAAGCCTCTGCTTCATTGACATCAATTAAAAAAACAGCCTCTGGTCTCCTTCCCTGATTACCGCAGCGTTAGGGTTTTTTCATCTAAGGTTGGAGGCTTGCCTTTAAGTGGCTTTGATATAGCTGCTTAAATCATTGCTTTTAAAGGGGTGGTATAATCACCCTTTTTACAATATGTAAAAGTCTCTGTTGTCCCCAGAGTGTGTATGTGAATTTTAAGCTCAACATGAACAGAACAGCTGGAAAACAACGGTTCATTCCATCTTGGTCAAAGCAGCGGTTACATGCTGGTCCTTCAGCAACCTGTTATTTGGGTATAAATTACAATCAGCAAGTGAAGTAGGAAAAGTACCAAATTGTTGCACCACAGTGATAACCTCATACATAAGATCAATCCACACATGTTGTGTATGAAAGAAATTCAATGTGGAGAGCATTATGGATAGAAGCGAAATTGACTTCAGATCAGTATGGAGATGATTTAAGGGGAATGTTTGCTGTTCAACTTTTTCAATTGAATGATTTGGACACGTACCAATTGGTATGGTCACACCTTGACGCCTAAATTAGACAGCAATCCATTCTGAACCGTATCGTATGTAGATGTCAGAATTTTCCAATTCTAGCAATTATTATAACAGTGGTCAAACCAGTGGTTTTGACAGTGAAGTCAAAAAAAATGTGACTGTATAAATGTATTAAACTTTTCTTTGAATCACAAATGATCCATAAAAAACTATATATAATAAAAAAAACATTCTTACAAAGCAAAAAAATATATTGAAAAATATAAAAACATAGAATATAAAACTAATTATTGTTAGAAATTACATCAAAGTTTACCCCGGTTGACCCTTAAATGAGGTAAAAACACAAAAATATGACCTTGAGTGATTTATTTTTATGAAACAGATACGTTTTAAAATATGATCAAATATATTTTACTTAGAAGGCGGGACGTATTGCGTCCTATTCATTTAAGAGTGCACCATCTATCTATAGTCTTTTTAAACTTATCCGTCAATGAGGGCTAGTAGCCTAACAGTAACCTGGTGACTTAATATAAAATTCAGGTGATGATTTTATAACTTTTTTAAACAATAGTGTGATAGTTGAGATCATATAAAATTGATCACGTGTGGGTCTGCACTATGTTCATGATGAATAAACACTGAATGTGTGAAGTTGCAGTTCTTGTCAGTAAGTCAAGAAGGACAGCAGGGCCAGAGGCCGCCGTGTCATTGTGTGTGTCAGTCTGAGGGACGGCGTTAATATATTTTACTCTAAGCCTTTTCAACACCAGGATTTATATTGTATTAAAGCCAGTCCTGACACTGAGGTTGCTTCTCTCCAAGCTTCAACCTTGAGAGCAATGGCATTGTCCCTCTCCCACAGCTCTCTCGAGGGACAGAAAAAAAGAGGACGTGATAAGAGGAGTGAGAAGTGTAGATGGACTGCCATCATGTGGCTCTGCTGACATTCTGCAGAAAGAGAAGAAACATTTACAACCTTAAACTAGTCTACACTGCATACTAAGACATGCACAATTTCTCTTTAGGTACTTTTACATACTAAACTGTTTTAGATAAACTGGTTTTGCAGTTGCGCAGTCTAAATGATGAAAAATGAGAGTGTAATGCCTAACTTCAAAACTCATTTTCCTGTGAGTGTTCAAAATAGATTTAAGTGAAACCCTGTCCAGCTTGACTACAGTGCGCAGCTGCCATATCCATCAAAGCTGTCGACAGGTTGAGATGGTAAGAGACAGGCTCTCTGTGGTGAGATCTCCCGCGAGGTTTCCTCTCTGACAGATGGACCGCTCATTGACCTCCACTCTCTGTTTCTGCTAAAGCCGGCATGGCCCAAATGTCACCTGTCCATTCATAATTCATTCAAACTCGAATAAACATTTGAGCTCTTTTTTGATAGGCTTTAATCACAAATAGAGTATTCGGGGTTTTTTTTTTTCTTCCAAGTTTTGAAACATGAGATCACAACAATATAGCTTAATGATCCAATACACAATGGACAAATCAAGTTCTTTGAAACTGAGTCAAGAATGCGAACAAGCTTTTTGTTGTTGTTGTTGTTGTTGTTGTCATTTTTAGAGGTCAGTGAGCTTTTCCTTTAAAATTAATCAGATATGACCAATGAGCATCTCTAATACACGTTTACACCCTCTTCACACACAGTCAGCCAGAGTAGAGAGCTATTAGTCTTCGCACTGGTCTAAGGGGTGTGTAAATCATGAAATGTGCTGTGTGTGAGGTTTCAGGCTGTGCGGTTTTTTAGGGGACGGCTTTTAAATTGTGTTTAACCAGTCCTTGTGAGATGTAGGCAGCACATATGTCACTTCCACTCACCCTCCTGTCTTTGTCTCCTCTTTTTTTTTCTGTCTCTCTCAATCTACAGGCACATAGCCTAAACATCCTCACTCTATACTGTTAGATTATGGCTTTCAGAGCTGAATTGCGTTGTTTTTACATTTCATATTCATATGTCAAACCAACATCATTTTACCGTTAATCTGATTCAGTGACAGTCTTGCATTTTTAAGTGTGGCTTGCATATTTGGGGCCATTGTAATACACTATTATGTTCAAACGTTTGGGGTCAGTAAGACTTTTTGGTAACACTTTACTTGAAGAGGTGTGCATAAGACTGACAACACCTTCATAACCATGACATGACTTATGTCTTAAATATGAAGCAGGGTTTACGAATGTTTATGACAATGGTCATTAAGTGTCATTCGCTCAATAATGACATTTTGAATGCAAATATGACATTGTTTGAGATGTCTTTGTCATGACAACTTGACCTAAAATTAAGTTAAACTGTCATATGGTTGGCTTTAACATTGGCTGTCGTGAGACCATTATAACTGTGTCATGAATATTTTTCGTGACCTCAACTACATTGAATTTGTCATTAAAAAGTTATAATGGCTTCATGACAGCCAATGTCAACACCAACCACGTGATAGTTTAATGTAATGTCAACCAATAAAGCTAGGTGTTTTCTTAAGTTTGATAATTGTCATGTTTATGACAGGTTGTGTTGTCTTAGTAATGTCAAGTTGTCATGACAAAGACACTGAAGGTTATTTTGTATTAGTTTATGTCAAAGTGTCATAACAAAGACATCTCAAACAATCTCATATTTGCATTAAAAATGTCATAACTGAGCGAATGACACTTAATGACAGTTAAGTGCATAAAACTTCTTTCATATTCATAACATATGTCATGTCATGATTATGAAGGTGTCATGTTAGTCTTATGCACACCCTTTCAAGTAAAGTTTAATTGTATTTATTGAGTCTATATACAGTAACAAATACAGTAAAAACAGTAATATTGTGGGATATTTTATTTTAAATATATTTATTATATTTTAAAATGTAATTTATTCCTGTGATGGTAAAGCTGAATTTTCAGCAGCATTACTCCAGTCTTCAGTGTCACATGATCCTTCAGAAACCATTCTAATTATACTGATTTGGTGTTCAAGTAACATTTCTTAGTATTATGAATTTTGAAAACTGTTGTTTTATTTTTGATGAATAGAAAGTTAAATAGAATATTTTATAATGTTTTATAAAACGGTTAGTTCCAATCCTTGATTCTGATTGGTCAATAGCTGTGCTTTATTCACGATAAAACACGGCTATGACCGCTTCACCCAACGGTTCTATTTATCACTGCGCCCTTAGCAACACCCTTAGCAACCACACATATCAACATAGGCTAAACAGAAAAAAACTTGAGAATTAAAAGGCTAAAATGTTTAAAGTAAATTTCGATTTACTAGGTGGCATGACGATGGATAAGTGGTTTGAGGAACAATTTGGAGAGACTTCTACAAATACGAAACGTCATGCTGAAGTGCTGAAATGTAACACTGACGCATTCGAGAAGACAAATACGTAATGAAAAAAAAAATACCGTGCAGCAAACCCATGAATGGGCAGTGAAATGCTTCGGTGATTGGTGTAGTGAAAAGGGTTGCAGCATAGATTTTAAACAAATCACCAAGACGGAACTCAACGCACTTATCCATGACTTCTACGGAACTGTCAGAAGCTCCACAGGAGAAAAATATGGGATCAGTATCTATGTAGCGTTACGTGCGGGTCTGAACAGATTCCTAAATGATCCACCGAGTTTGTCCTGGTATCTGATAAGAGACAGCGAATTCACCTTATCCAATAATGTTTTCATTGGAGTCGTAAAGACAATGAGAAGAGAGGGTCTTGATAAAACGGAGCATCACACACCGATTTCTACTAAAGATTTCAGCACCATAAAACTGTCCGATGCGCTTAATCCCACCACACCTGTCACTACACCGGTCACCGAAGCATTTCACTGCCCATTGGGTTTGCTGCACGGCATTTTTTTCATTACGAGTCTTCTCAAATGTATCAAATTTACATTTCAGCACTTCAGCATGACGGTTCGTATTTGTAGAAGTCTCTCCAAATTGTTCCTCAAACCACTTATCCATCGCCATGCCACCTAGTATAAATCGAAATTTACTTCTATTTATTTACGAAATTTACCTAGTATAAAACGAAACATTTTAGCCTTTTTAAGTTATGTCTGTGACATTCTTGCTGCAACAGAAAACACCGCTGACAGCGCTGAGCCCCAACTAAAATATCACCGCAGTGGAGCCGATTGAAATGAGACAAATATAAATGCATGCACAATAAACGGAGATGTTCAAATAGATTTAAATAAACAACAATAAATAAAGTATCTCTTGTTAGGCAGCATTTTAGCAAATAAATTAATAACTAGATTAAAGACCTAACTGTTATCTATCAAAATATGTGCCTTTGTGTTTTTTTGTTTTTTTATTTTAGATTTGTATTTTGCTGAGAGATAAGCTATGCCTATTTGTGTGAGGACATTTCACAAATTTTGTGTTGTAAAAAATAAAAAGAATGAGGCAAAGTTTGAGAATGGTTTGTTGTTTTTATTTGAGCTTTCCTGCATATTACACATTGGAACGTTGTTGTTCACAGTCAGGGAGGGACTATTTTCTGGCGGAAGGAATGTTTTTATTGATTAAACTACATGAAAGTTGCACTAATACATTGTTTTTTATTTTAATATTGTGTGGCAACCGTTTTATAAAAGCAATAAGGTACTCGAGGCAAGTGCTGTATCGTGAATAAGTAACGGCTGAAGGGGTTGCAGGCACTCCGCTTCGCGTCGTGCCTAACAACGCCCTTCAGCCGTTACTTATTCACGATACAGCACAGCCTCTCGTACCTTATTGCTTACATAAATGTCTGTATTGTCCCTTGTATACTTGCTAAATAAAAACATTTATTTATTTTTAAATTTATCTTTTAAATTATATATTGTGTGCAAGCTACTTTCCCCTCTAAACGTCTGTGAATAGTAAATACACAACCAAAAGTTATGCAACACACTAAAATGGCATTTGCCATTTTCTAACATTTATATAAATGTTCAGATCAACAGGATTGGAGACATCACAGCTGTGAGTTTTTTTTGTTTGTTTTTTTTTTTCAGAAAAAAATGGCATCGCTCCGAACAATAGGACTGAAAAAGCATTTCAGCCCCAGAGAGCTGACACTTAAAGCCCTTAGGCGAGCCCTCTGGACTGATGTGGTGAGCAGAGTCTTATATAAGAGGTAAACTGTCCACACTAGAGGTCTCATTATGAATTTCTTGGTGCGTGCGTTAATCTGGATCTCAGGTGTTTATCCTCCAGTGTTAAAATGCAGCTGTTCCTGCTTTTAAGAGACTTTTCCGTCGCTCGCACAATGCTAAGCCATCCATTAAATGCTAAGCCCTCAAGTAGGGTCATGCCTCTTGGCCACTTGAAAAGAAAGTTGTTTACGCTTGATAAGTGGCATATTTATGTTTATGCACATTCTGAGAATTGAAAGCTTTTGCATTAATGTGAATATTCAGTATGCACATGCTGTGGATACTGTGGCATTTATGAAGGTCACGACAAGTGTGGGTTTGATATACAAAAACGCAAACAACCTTTGTGACAAGCCTCAAGTGGAGTATCTTGAGGCTTTGTTTACGAGTAAGGAAAAGATGGAACGGTAGATTGACAGACGTATCGGTGCACCGGTCTGTTGTGGTGAAGATGGAGCTGAGCAGCAAGGCGAAGCTCTCGATTTACCGGTCAATCTATGTTCCTATTTGGTCATGAGCTTTGGGTCATTACCGAAAGGCGGCCGAAATGAGCTTTCCTTAGAGATAGGGTGAGAAGCTCGGCCACATCGACAGGGGTCATCTGAGGTGGCTCGGGCATCTGTTCCGGATGCCTCCTGGACGCCTTCCAAGGAAGGTGTTCCGGGCACATCCCACTGGGAGGAGACCCCGTGGAAGACCTAGAACACGCTGGAGGGACTATGTCTCCTGGCTGGCCTGGGAACGAAGAGCTAGAGAAAGTGTCTAGGGAGAGGGAAGTCTGGGCATCTCTAATGTTTATGTTAATGTTTATTATTCTAGTTCAAAAGAGAAGCAAGATTCTGATGTGTCCTTACTAAGATGCCAATGGTATTCCATGAATAATCGGATCCCTTTATAATGATTTCAAGGAATATAATAAAAAGGAAATATTATTAGGCTAGGAAGATTGTAGGCTAATGGATTCTGCAGATTTGTACACCGCAGTTCAAAAGCAGGGTCAGTATGCTTTAAAAAATGATTTTTAAGAAAATAATACCAGAAAATACTTCCATATCAAGTAGGGATGCACAATATATCGGCCGATATATCATCATTTTTAATGTTATCGATATCGGCCCAACAAGAACATTTAGCCGATATCTACAAGCTGATAAATAATGTATTATATCCTTCAGCTGAGGCACTTTAGATGTGCACTGTTTTAAATTGCTTGAAATGCGATTGAAATCACTTTAAAAAAAGGAAAATCCAGTTAAAGTGCAAAATGTGCAGCGCAAGTCTGTCATTTCGGCTACACAACATTAAAATAAGAACATCATAATTGTGCTTAAATCTTGGCTTTTAATGAGGAGGCTTTTAATGCTCTCGAAAATTTTCTAAAAATGTGTATTTAAATTTATCAGCCAATATATCGGTTATCGGCTTTTAAATCTGAGAATTATCGGTTATCGGTATCGGCCAAAATTTTCATATCGGTGCATCCCTAATATCAAGGATAAATTCAACTGATCAAAAATGACAGTAAACACTTTTACATTGTTACAAAACAATTATATTTCAAATAAATGCTGTTATTTTCTAACTTTATATTCATCTCACAATTCTGAAAAAGATTATCATAGTTTCCACGAAAATGCTAAAGGTTATGTAACTTTTGGCCCTCTAGCAGTTAAAAAACAAAACTGCATGCATTTTGCCGAAGAACATTGTTTTGGTTGTGCTTCGGCTCTGCATGTCTGTGCGGATTAATAGATGTTACTGCTCATAAAACATTCACTACTAGGCTTAAGATATATAACCAGTTAAGATGGAAAGGATCTCAAGTTACTGTAGCTGTACACATTAATAGACACAGTACCTCCTTTAAAATAAATTCAGGCACAATCCTAAAGCAACCATAATGAAATGACTCTTCATAATAGATAATAATGCTTTACAAAGAATTCTGTTAGAGAGCTACGCATGGCAATTTATCCATTTAATAAAACACCTTTCTCACCAGTTGAGTAATGAAAACTCCATATCTGCATTGCTTTTACAACATTTGAAATCTGAGAGAAAGAACAGAGCAACAGATTTTAGAACTGGTAAATAGTTTATTCCTTATTAATTGAAGGTTTACCATTTTCTTCATTTTATAGAAAACGGAGAAAAAAAATTGCCTTTTACAAACATTTACAAATAAATGACAAGTGGCTGTACAAATAGTAACTGAAGAAGAAAGACAAAAAGAAAGGCGGGAGGGAGAGTTGATTCACCACCATCAACTTTTAGTTGACAAGTAAAAAGATCCAGTTTTAAGATGACTGCCATTGCAAACTTTGTGCTTGATCAAAATTATCTCAGAATGCAAGCTATCCCATCCTTTCCTCTTTCTTACCACAGGCACAAAGTTTACAAACATAATTAATTAAATGCATTTAACAAATTAATTCTTTAAAAAAAGCATCATTATTTTGCCCATTTTTAGTAGTGTCCATGTCTGCGTTATAGACAGTGCTGTCAGTGAAAGCTAAGGCAGATTGTTAGCACATGTACAGGCTAGGAAGAGGGTCGGGGTGAAACATCAAAAGGTCAAAGGTGAAGTGCTATTTGATACGCAGCGATTCGAGCTGATCCTGGTACTCCGTGAAGAGTCTCTGGAACCGCAAATTCTGACCAATCACAGGCAGCACCTCTGTCAGCAGATCCCTCTTTCTCAGGCCCTGAAATAGACACAGAAGATAATGAAGCCTTGCTTGAATGTTCAAAAAAAGCATTCTTTTACATTATTGCAGCAACTCTCTTCCCTCTCTGTCAGTATTGCTCTATTTAGTTCCGATCTCTATGAAAGCACAATGTGCTTTGACTGAATGGCTGGACCAGTGCGTTGTGATTGGTCAACCACTTCCAGCGTGTTTTTGGTAATGTCAAGTTATCTAAATGAGGAATTCTGTGATGTGTGCATTCCCGGAAGTAAACTCAAGACTACAACTGGTGTGTTTCAGTGCTTACAAAGAGAACCCCCGTTTGGTCTTCCTTTTACTTGCTCAAACAGCAACAAAGGACTGAAGAAAGTTGAAAAAAGAAGCACAATAGTTCCTCTTTAAGTACAACAAGAAGAAAAATACCAGAACTGTCGGCTCCCACGAGCTGCTGCTGGATCTGTGAACTGGTCCCAGTAAATCCTGACATAGCTCCCTTAACCTCTGCTCATAACCTGCAAAGATACACACCAAGTTATCTCTCAATGACAAAGACAGAATGTGGGCAGCAGTTTAATTTCTAATGGACCCTCTTGACTGTCTTTTTTTTTTTCTTTTTTTTACCAGCTTACCACCTTCTCACTCACCCTCATTTACGAGAAAACGCGCGTAGATGAGAAGCCAGTGCCTGTACTCGCTTGCTGAGAGGAGGATAAGGGCAGAGGAGAGCTGGTTCTCCAAGAAGGCCAGAGTTATTCCCTGCTGCAAGTTGTGAGGAGTCGATGACAAGCGAGATGCCAACCGCCCCGCACTGAGGGAGACAAAACTGAGACGGTTACTCTACAAGAATCAGAAAGCAGCATTAGCAGAGAACAGCGATCAATATTACCTCAGATTACGGCCCTGTGTGAGGGCCAGCGGACCCATGGACCCCAGAGCATCCTGAGAGGACAAGCAATTGCGGAAGTCTGCACACTGTACCAGAGAGTCCTGCTTATCTGCGATCAAATTCCTGTTAGATATGGGGAGAAAATACACTAAATATCAGAGACAGAACAATTATAGTGGCCAAAAAAAGTATTTAGACAGTTAGTCCACAACAAAATTCACTCATGAACACAACATGTTAGTGGAACTTGATTTAATACATGCTTTGTGTCACTCACCAGGTCTCCAGCGATGCGTTGAAGCAGTATGTTTTTCCATTTGACAACGCCACCACAGCTACTCCTTGCTGGGTCAAAAGAGACTGACTTACGGTGGCGTCTGTGCCTGGAGAGAGAGAGAGAGAGAGAGAGAGAGAGAGAGAGAGATAAGGTATGATATTTCAGTTTATTTAAGATATTGCATAATTAAAGATAGTCATTTTCACTGGCAAACTTTTCTCATGTAGTTCAGCACTTCTGTTACACTACCTTTCAAAAGTTTGTGGTAGGTAAATGTTTTTGGAAAGAAAGTCTCTCATTTACTTGATTAAAAAACACTAATATTGTAAAATATTACATATTAAGGTTTATTAGTTAACTCCCTTAGTTAACATGAACTAACAACTAACAAGAACGAACAATACTTCAGCATTTATTAATCTTAGTTTTAATTTCAACATTAATTTTAATTTCAACATTTCCTAACAACTTATTAAATCAAAAGTTGTATTTGTTAAAAAAAAAAAAATGTAAACAGATGCTTAATATTTTAGTGGAAAGTGTGATAATTGTTTTTAATCAGATTTCAATGAATAGAGAGTTGAAAAAAAACAGCATTTATTTGAAACTGAAATATTTATAAATGCAATGGAACATTTTTCTAAAATAAAAAAAATTGCTTCACTGTAATTTTTGATCAATTTCATGTGGTCTAATTGAATAAAAGAATGAAATTCTTTACAAAATAGTTGATAGTTGGAAAATGCAATTTTACATAACGTATGTTCTAAAGGAGTAGGAACACCTACATTTGCTCAAAGATAATGTGTTACAGTGTTTAGAAATATTCACAACAGTTCTGTTCGCTTACATGGAAGTTCCCACACTCTTTCATTTCAGTAAACTGTGAAAAGCGTTAGCCTCGACTCTTATACACAGTCTATTTTTTTTATCACATTTAACATATGAAAGACAAAAACGTTTCCAGCCTATGTAATAATAATAATATCTAATCTATTTTTGAACATTTATGAACACTAAAAATCATAGTTTTTGCAAAATTCTCCTGTTCATTCCCATGGCATATTGTGCAAAGAGTTTACTACAGTAAATAAGAGGGTGGAGCTTAGCAAAGGGTCAATTAATATAAAGAAATAAATAGGAGAAAGAGCATATCAACTTATTCAAGAAAGAAAACAAAATCACACCTGATAAGATTGGATTCAGAGATTCATTTTTGACCAAAGCTGTCTGTTTCTGAACATCCCTGCAGAAAAAAAGACAATACCAGGCATTTAACATCATGAGCTTTCAGATTTAATTAATCACTGACCTTTAAAAAAAAGAAGTCACAAATCTACCTGGCTGACATTATAAATAGAGTCAAGTTTTAACAAACAAATGACTTGTCTTGTTTTTTCTATTTAGAATTTGAGAGGATGGGTCAGTACCAGACAGCGAGTGTGGCTGATGCCGTCAGCGCCATGACGAAGTGGCCTGAGCAATGAAGTGCTGACATGGGGGCGGGCAGCATGATGGATGGAATCAGTCTCCGTCCACATGCAGTGAAGACAGAAAGTGTGCGGTCCTCGCATGCTACGGCAACAACATCACTATGAAAAGAGAAAAAGAAGGTAGTTTTTTGTGTTGAAATGTTAAAATCAGGTGTAAACCAGTATGTTTTAAAGTGCCCCTATTATGCTATTTTAAAGGCTTCTGATTCGGTTTTGAAGTCTCCTACAACAGTTTTACATGCAAGATCAAAAAACACTTTCATTTTCTCATAATATACACTGCACATAATTTTTCAATGATTCTCAAACGACTCATTGGATGAATCGGTCTCTCCAAATTCCTTCTTTCTGCGAGCTACTCTTCTCTGATTGGCCAGACTGCCCAGTCTGAAAAACCGGAAGTGTCGCCTTTAATCATAGGAGAGTCGCTAATGCGATTGCGTATTGTTGTGTTCAATGTAGAAATTTATTAAAAATGTACATAGATTTCTTTCATAGTTTAGACTATATACAGTGAAATGTATAAATAAATGTATTATATATATATATTCAGAATATAAAAAAAGAAGCAGGAACGAACTATATACATATCCTATATTGGATATTAACATCTAATAGTTTAAATCGCGGCAGCAGCTTCAGGTTGGTAGTCCAAGACATTGTTGTCTATCTGTACTTCCGGGATTCTTCCCACCGGAGCCTCGCTTTCGATTTCAAAATGGCAGCTAAGCGAAATCAGCATATAGGGGCACTTTAATACGTTACATCCTCACCTGCTCCCTGTGGCTATGATGATGCGACTGGGCAACAGCGTGTCCCACTCTCTGCCCTCTCTGCTCCATTTGAGCTGACTGAGACGAGCTCCAGACACCACAGAGACATCGTTCTCCACCTCCAGATATGTGATGGAGTCTGTGCCCACCTAAACATGCAGGTAAATTTCGCTCTTATTTTTAGCTAATTTGAATCCTCTAATAGTTAATTTTTCATCCAGCAATGGCATGGGGCCAACTTCTGCATTTCATTACATCAGCACTATTACAGACATAGTACTTAAGCTTCCGGTTTACACAATATAATCTATTGAGAGCATTAATTGTGAACACAGGACTGATATCTTAGTTGTAGAGTTTTTTGTGCCATACCTGAGTGCTGAATGATTTCCGTATGGATGGGGTAGGAAGTTTTAACACCACTGCAGGTGTTACTAATCGAGATGACTCCTTTTCCACAGAGACCGGAGCCTATAAGAGAAGAGACCAATTATAAATCTGTAAACAAAATTTATCTTTGATGCCCATGCCCCCTCAGGTCTCTTCTATATATATATATATATATATATATATATATATATAAAGATAATAGTAGAGATTATTGATTATAACGGTCATTGTCTACAAGTGTAGATTTTTTTCTTATAATGTTATATATAAAAGGAACAAAAAAAAAAATCATACAAATGAACATGTACATTTGTACACTGCCGTTCAGAAGTTTTGGGTCAGTAATATTTATTTTTTAATTAATACTTATTCTGCAAGGATTATATTTATATTTCAAATGAATGCTGCTCCTTCAAACTTTATTCATAAAAGAACTCTGAAATTCAATAATATTAACAATATTAGAAATTCAACAATATTAAGTAGCACAATAATTGTTAATTGATAAGTAGTATTTGTTGAGCACCAAATCAGCATATTAGGATCAATTCTGAAGGATAATGTGACACTGGACTGGTGTAATGATGCTGAATATCAGCCTTGCCATGACAGGAATAAATTATTTTATTTTAAAATATAACTTTCTATTGTTTTTATGATGAATAAACGTAGCCTTGGTGAGCATGACACCTTTAAAAAAATTATATATATATATATATATATATATGTATATATATATGTATTAAATTGTATAACAGCATGCTGTGCTTTAGCAGTTACAGTTTTCACAGTCAAACCCTGTGATAAAAGAGAACTTCTCTCGAGAAAGGAAATGTCACCTGTTGGATGGCTTGTGATACGGGCATCATCATTTTGGCATCTTTCCTTGGCCTTCCCTTCTTCCTCTTCTCTACCACCTCTCCTCCCTCCATCTCTACCTTCCTCTTGACCATAGAGAGTGATTTCACCATGTTTTTGTCCTCACTGTCGCTGCTGGTTTCATCTTTTACTTTCAGCTCCTTCGCAGAGCTGTTGTCTTTAACCCTAAGATAGAACCACAAAACAACTTCAGATTTTTAAGTTCAGTTTGGAAAAACACACCAGTTATCATGAAGACATTATTACCTGTCAAGTGGGGTGATGCCTATATTGATGGGTACGCTAGTGACACCTGGTGTGGCCTTTGACCTTTCAGTAAATCGTGAATCCAATGCTTTCATGGGCTCCATTTTGGAGGCAGACGTCAACAGCAGATTTGTTTTCATAGCGATTGAGTTTACTGGTGCAGGTCCACTGAAAGAGAGAAACAATAAAAGCAATTTGATTTTTTTTTTTTTTTAACAAAGTATGGGGCGAGACAGGGGGGAATAGGACATGGGGCTACATAGGGCTCTGCTCAGAATATCGATACATCAGCATAAAGATCTAGGGTAACACTATTTTGATAGTCCACTTTAGACATTCTACTAACTATAAGTAACTTTTCAACAACATGTGATCTAACTGTCATTAGAGTATTAGTAGACTGTCAGCTAAATATCTGCTAACACTTTATTTTGTTGGTCCCCCAAAAGACATTCAACTGACTATAAGTAAATTGGCGACTACAAGTAAACTTATTCTCCTAACCCTAACCATATCCTAACAGTCTACTGACAGTCTAATGAGAGTTAGTTGACGTGTAGTTGAAAAGTTACTTATAATTATTAGAACGTCTAAACTGACGAAATAAAGTGTAACCAATTCGGAAAATGTAATCATTTAAAATGATTTCAACATAGAAGAAATTACTTTGTTTGGTGCACATTTCAACGCTTAAGACCTGTTAAATACTAGGTGATGAACTAAGAGTTGAGAAAACTAAGTTAAAAATAAGTTGTTAACGTTTTTGCCTTGATGGAACATTTTAAGTTTTGTTTTGTCATTGAGCAGTGTAGACATGCTTCAGTGTCACTATTATTGTCATTTCAGTTATTGAGGCAGACTTTAAAAGCACAAGGAAGAGCCATTATAAGCATTTTTATTTATTTAACTCGTTGTTGTTATGTTTTTTTTTTTTTTTTTGCTTTTTATTGAACATGAACATCAGTCAAAAGCATCAGTGAACATCAGTGTTAACAATGACATTTTAGTTCCTTTTTTTCACCCCTTTATCCCTTTAATGCAACCCCCCTCCCAGAAAAAAAAAACCAATAATAATAATGATAAATAAATAAAATAATGTTGTTTTTCAACACTGTTTCTAAACTCGGCTCAAAAGAAATTTAAATTCCAAATTGATCCATATCGTGATGTGTATCGTGACATCGTTGGTGATACACAGCCCGACACTACATTGCATACACGCACACTTACCTGTCCTTGTTTTCTTCCGCAGTTTTGTTGGGAGAGGTGGTGGTGGGGTCGTGGGATGGTCGCAGGCCGAGTGAGTTGGCCGTGCTGGAATCTGAAGAGATCTGAGGAGTGAGCTGGGTAGATGCGGACGACCCCGGCAAGATCGGGACACTGTTAAACAATGCTGGTGAGAAATCCCTGGGTAAAAAAAGAGAGATTCAGCCACTGACTGCATGCAGTGGTATAGGTGAGTGATAATTTTAGATGTGTTGGAATGCGCGTTCGTTACCCCGTGTCGAGCTGTGCGATGCAGAGAGGTGTGATTCTCCTTCTCCCGTCTGCGGTTCTGGTCTCCACCTGCTTCTTTAAGAGGTTCTGCCCATTCCAAACAAACGTGCCATTTGTTAAAGCAGACAAAGTGAAATACACAATGCTGTCACTTTAACCATTTACTTGACGACTTGAAAGCTGGCATTTTAATTCATGTATAATAACTGAAGGCCTGCAAAGATATTCTTTGGAGACAAAGGTGTAAATATTCAAGCTCTCTAAACCACTCATTATGTGCACTCGTCAAGCTGCTGCCATTTTTAACGATGTGGTGCGACCATTGGAAACAACTGAAAAATGATGCTGGCCTTAAGAGAAAAACATGCTGGCTTTGGTGGACACAGCCTAAATATCAATCCAATGGGCATCTGCAAAGAAATTATTCTAGATAGTTTGGATTTAAATAATATGAATGAGAGCAGAAAACTACACTTAGTAAACCGAGTAACCAAATTATTTATCATATCATTTGTTAGTATATGGACTGTTTTAATTATTTGCTATGTGCATTGTTTCTTCTGACCTTCCTGATGTCCTCCAGGGACTCTCCGTTGAGCACATTGGTGAGTTTGGGCGTCTGGTTCTCTGGACCGCTTCCCTGGGCTCCATTAGGGTTCGGGTTCCTCTGCCGTTCCTGCTGATACTTGAGCATTTCTGGGTTCTCAATGATTGTGCTGGCAAGCTGTGACTCCATCGTGATGGCCAGACTCTTTCCATAGATGTTCTGATGAATAGCATTCTACAAAAAATATACATAATATACATTAAAAAAAAATATATATATATATAAATAAAAAAATATATATATAAAGATATACAGAAATTATTGTAGGGACATCGACGTTACATTTTCATGCCACTAAACATGACTTGAAATAAACTATGATTGGTTGCTTTAAATGGCAGTAAGACAGCATCTAGGCAGCCAATGAAAGCTGCTATGAAGTCCAGAACTTCTGCTGTCAGTCTGAACTTAAGGTATGGGTACACGAGTACTTTTTTCAGTATAATCTTATAATAGTTATTGTTGCCTTAAAAACAACACTGTTAGCTACTTTTGAAAGTTAACTAGTTTCTCAAACATTGGTGTGTTTGTGTGTTTTCTCCACCTTTTCCTCTTCATTCAAAGGATCTCCCAGTTCATCCTGTGAGAAGTCCAGGAAGGCCACTGTCCCATCCATGGAGCACACCAGAAGTCCCAGCCCATTCAGTGTCCTGAGAGATTCAATCCGTACACAAAACTCCCATGATCATCAGGTAGATACAAGTTTTTATCCCAAAACAATGTCTAAGATGCTTTACAAAGCTTGGAAAATAGAAAAGTGGTTTTCTTACCACGTGATATCCATAATAGATTTATCAAAGAGGTCATGGATGACAACCAGGGGACGCTTGAGTGAGGTGAGCTAAAAAAAAAAAAACAAGAGCAGGACAACTGATTATCTTGAAATTCAGAAATCCTTCCCGTACACTGCGGTAAGACGTGACATTTTTCTGTCCTCATTGAAACCAAAATACTGTGTGAAACAAGAAAAACAAAATAAATCAGAACATTATGTGGAGTATTGGACCAGTGAGGTTTCACTGTGGGAGCCACTCCACAGTCCACCGGGACTGACAAAATGCATTGTCATGGTTGCAGCTGGTTAGGACCAAAGCTCATTAACATGGACGAGATGTGATTTATTGCTTTCTCGTGTCAGTTATCTGTTTAATATTGATTAAGCAATATTGTTGAGCATAGCATAACTAATAATTTAAGATTTGTTTTATTTTTATTCAATTGGTCAAAATTGACCAAAGACTTATTACTTTAGACAGACTCATTGCAAAATATTATATTATTAAATAAATGCTGTTCTTTTAAACTTTCTATAAGATCTATAAATCTATAACAAATCCTAAAATAATAATAATAATAATAATAATAATATCAGGGTTTACGTGAAAATATTACGTGAAAATAGTAGAACATCTGTTTTCAACATTGACAATAAGAAGAAGTGTTTCTTGAACACCAAATTAAAGATTTCAGGTCGTTCAGCTTATTAGAAAAAAAGGAGCTTTTCCATCACAGAAATGAATTACATTTCAAAATATTTTAAAATATGAAAAAAGTTATTTGAAGTTAGAAATATTTTACTATATTAGTGTTTAACTGCATTTTTGATCAAATAAATGCAGCTTTGGTGAGCGTAAGAAAAGCAGTCTTTTGAAAGGTGGAAATGTTGATGACTCCTCCATGTCTTTATAAGCTTTTTTTAGTTTCCCGTCATTTTTCACAAATTAAACACTCTCTAATATTATTCATGAATGTGTGGCTGATGAAGGGTAAAAATAAGGGGTGATAGTGAGAAGTCTCATACCCATACAGAGAGTGAGCGGTCCTTACTACCCACAGCACAGCAGCAGTACGGGCAGCTGGGTTTGGGTGTGCTGCCATTCTTCTGTTTTTTCTTAAAGATCTTAGGATTGAACTTCTGCAGAGAGATGGAGAGGAATTCATAAACCATTCAATAACGTCAAAAACAAAAGCATTTACAATGAAGACTTCAATATGCTTTTCTGTGAAATATGAATGATTTGAGCCGACACTAACCACCACAGTAACAGCTTTTCGATGACCCACAAAATCCATGTTGGTTTTCCAGCCATCACGTTCGATGATCTGAGCGGTGGGCCCGGAATTATTCATGGCGTGAGCTGAAACCAGGTACTGACCATCTGGAGACCAGCTCAGCCTCAGGACGTGTGTGGTGCCGCCACACTGAATCAAAGCAATAGAGAAGAGAAAAAAAAAAGAGAGAGTGCAGGGTCAAGTGCATGTAAACAACTTAAAGAAGAAAAAAAATAAGCAAAGTGAAGTTTAGTCTTACCTCACTAAACGGTTTGGTGATGTTTGTCTCCAGCTGCCAGTCCATGGTCCTCCAGACCTTCAGGCTATGGTCATCTGCCTGAGAGGCGATGTACTTTCCAACGGGGTCCCACGTCAGGCCTTTCACCAGCCCAGTGTGTCCCTTTAAAGTCATCACAATCTCTGTGGCATACACATACAAAAGCGAATTAAAAAAATGCAGTTTTTGATGCTTTGATTCAGAACCGAATGTATTGATACAGAAGCCAACGTTTTCTAGATGTTATTAGTGGCCATAACAGTATTTAGGCACTTAAGCCACACTTAAAGGGTTAGTTGACCCAAAAATTCTTTCTTAAATTACTCGTTTTGTTACTCATTCAAAATTACTCGTTCCTTCGTTTTGTTCATTATCTATTAGACTTTCATTCATTTTCAAAACAGATTTCTGCCATTCCATTGAAAATCTATTCCCCCAAACACTTCACTTCAAGAATGTTGATGAAGAGTTTATAAAATAAATCCATATGTATCCAAGTCTTATGAAGAGACGCTTATATCATTAACAGATTTAATTTAAGTTTTTTACCAAACATACACAGAGCACTCAAATTTGGAAAACAGAAACATGTCTGACATGCAAGACCAATGAAGTTCATTCTTGCATGACAGGCCAGCGCATTTGAGCTTACGCAAGAACCAATGTTGCTTCAGCACGTCAAGCAAGCTGAGCTTCTTTTTACTATATTTAAGTGCTCCATGTATCTAAATGAACATATAAAGCGATCGATCGTGTCTCTGTAGAACTTATATTAAACTGCTTGATTCATCGGAATTTATTTTACAAACTCTTTATGAACGTTTTGAAGCATCAGAGATTTGGATATATATGCTTTCTGTGGAGGGACAGAAATCTCTCAAGATTTCTGAATATCTCTCAAGATTTAAAAATATCTTCATTTGTGTTTTTAAGATGAATAAAAGTCTTGTGGGCTTGAAATGACATGAAAGTGCGTAATTGATGACAGAATTTGTATTTTGGGGTAAACTAACCCTTTAATGTCATTGCATTAGAAACATATCAAACCAAGCGGCATCTGCAAACAAACAAATGACACTAGACTTTTTTTAGATCTAAATTCACTTTCACCTGGAAATTTTCGAGCATTCCATATAACGATGGTATTATCCACACTGCAGGACGCGAGCCAGACATCATGAGGTGACCAGGCAACATCCATTATATCTGAATCAGATTTAGAGAAAACACCACATGTGCTTCAGACAATGCCAAAACTGAGGACAATATCCAGCAATAACATGGACAGCGTTTTTCTCCTCACCTCCCGTGTGGCTCCTCAGAATCATGACGCACCTCCACTGTTCCACATTAGCCAGTTTACTGCTGGATCCAAACACCGTGCTTGGACCTATGAAACTGTTCAACAAAAGAAATAACACAAAATGACTCAAAGGTCTGTGCGGAGATGCATTTGTGGCATCTGTTTGTGTTTTATAAACGAGGAAAGAACAATCTGCGTTCAAAAGTAGGGAAATAAACAGTGCATTTGCGCTAGTAGGGCCGCTTGTTCATTCTGTCTACTGGAAAACATATAAAAATGTGATTTTTAGCATCACATTCTTATTTTTTTTTAACTTTCAAATTCAAATACATTTCAAATATTATTATCATATTTCAAAAAGTTGATATAAAAAATGTTGGAACTTATTAAACTAAATGTTTTACTAATTATTTTTTTAAAGGTGCAGTAAGCGACTTCTGAGAAACGCTACTGAATGTGGATTAGACTGAGCACCATAACACACTTGTGCTCGAGAGACCTTAGTGGGAAGGCCTGAAACAGACTACGAGTTTGCATAGTTTCTCCACCATATGTGAGTAACACTGTTTTTGCAATTTGGCACAGCTGTTCCACTACACAGTATCGACTCGACTCTGCTCGGCTCGCCTTTGTTTGGTTTTCCACTGTGTAAAAGTTGTACCTGTACCTGCTTTCGGGTACTTTTTTTTTATCACCTCCGGAGAGGTTCTGAGCGAGCAAAGGCGAGCTGAGCCGGTACTAAAATTTGATGTGAAAACAATGCCGACTGCTGATTGGTCAAAGAGAAACGCATCCAGAATAATCCCGCCATTTTGAAAATAGTTTGGCCAGAGATAGTTACTAAACTTACTATTATTATTATTGTAACTCGGAAGAATACGAGTCGTGAACGGATAGTGATTCCCAGAACATTCCCGGAATCGGATCGGATCGTGAGGTGACCAAAGATTCCCACCCCTATGAGACATCCACTCTTACATTGCATTTTGGCGTGGAGCAATGAAAGGAGGGATGCGTTTCAAATATGAAGTGTTTTTAAAAATCGCTTACTGCACCTTTAATTGTTATATAATTTTAATCAATGTAAAGTGTTTTAAAGTTGGGGAAAAAAGTCAGTTGTACTCACGCCGCTCTCTTCCACACCATGACCAGTTTGTCGTCTCCTCCTGATGCCAGGTATAAGCCATTATTAGACCAACGCACGCAATTCACACATGCTGAAATGCACAAAGTTACATAAAACATTTGATTAGACACAGAATATTCATCAGTCTCACACATTCTGTCTCACATTCTGTCAGTGCAATTCATATCCACAGGAGTTCACAATACATTTAAGTGACAAGATATAATCTAGACAGTCTCTGAATTTTTCTTTTGAATGTTGTGAGCAAAATATGTGGTCTAAATGCAGCAAAATTAAGGATCAAGAGAATAAAAATCCACAATTTTTTTTTTATTAACCAGTACTTCAGATATTTTAATATTTAGAGATAAACAGGTAATACCTAAGTGATTGTCCATCTGACAAAGCAATTTGGGAATATTTTCGTTCTTCTCGTCCTCTTCTCGAAGAACCGGGGCCATGTTCCAGATGACCACTTTCCCAGAGTCCTCACCTGTCAGTGAACAAAGAAAATATTAGTTCCTGATGACAAACTACTAAATTAGGACTGAAATTAAACTACATTTTACAAAAAAAGAAAAAAGGAGAGATTCATCTGAAAGCTATACTAGTTAGCCAAACGATAACAGGAAAATATATCTTAGTGGCTTTTATTTTTTATTTTTTTACCTTGGCCACCTGTAGCAAACTTGGTTCCATCTGGATGGATATCAACTGAGAATATTGGTTTACCTGAAAACAAAAACACTCTTAGAACACAAATGCAGTTTGAAAATACTTGGTCAAAGAGTCCAAAAATATTCAATGATAGAACAAACTGCACTGTATACAATAGGCTACTTGCAGTTCAAAGAAGGTTAAAATACAAATACGGCCACATTAGCATATGACAGATACAAACAATGTCACATGCTTGATTTAATCTGTTGATTGTGACTAGATCGTCTCTTAAATTGCAATAACAGTGCAATAACAGTCATCAGCTCCAGCTTGATGGACCCATGTCATAGGTCCACCTGCCTGTCTTTTGCAACTTCAAAATGGGTGGTGTGCAACTGTTCACATGATATATTCATGAGTGGCTTCTTAAAAACCAGCCAAGCTATAAAAAAACAAACAAAAACAGCCGATTAATATGATTCTCATTGCGCTAAAACGTGCAGGAAAGAATCCGAGCGCAATCACAGCACTGGAGAAGAGACCCGATCCGTCTCTACATAACAAAAGCTCAAGTTGAAGCCCCGGATTCTTGCACAAACACACACACAGTCGGGCTGCTGCTCTCACCATTGTGATTGACCCAACTCGGCTTCAGGAGCTTCATCTTCACGCTGATCAAGTATAAAACCGCCTTTTGCAACCCGCGATCTCCTTCTGTGCTTCCGAGCAGAATCGTTTCCAGCGTCCACCCTCCCGCCCGGCCGTTTAAGTGCTGCGGCTCATCCGTTACTTTGTTGCTCAGTTAAACTCCATGTCTGTCTCGCTCTCTCTCCCTCTCATCACTCTGAGCGTGAAGCTGCAGCAACTGAAGTCACGCCGGAAGTTAGCCGTCTTCATCGAAGTTCCCTTGGAAACAAAGAATCAACGTGTCTGTTCCTTACAGTCTATGGTCTGTTCCTTATTTACAGTCATTCATTTAGCAGAAGCCGTCATTAAAAAAAAATTAAATTTTTTTTTTTATTAGACCCCAATTATCTATCTATCTATCTATCTATCTATCTATCTATCTATCTATCTATCTATCTATCTATCTATCTATCTATCTATCTATCTATCTATCTATCATCTTGTATGTTATCTATGAAACGTTATATTTTGACGTTTCTGCAGTTCACAGTTCATAGCACAGTCGATTTAAAAATAAAACTACTTTATGTTTCTAGAGTAGACAAATTGGACAGTAAAATGTAATGAAATTTCAAAATAATTAGGCTTCAAGTTCTTTGATGATCTTTGAAACCACCAAAATGTAACTATTATGAGAGGAAATGATCATATAGCCCATGATAAAGCACAAAAATATATTTTTTAAAAAACGACTTTAAAGTTTACCACTGGGTGGCGAGCACACAGCTTTTCATAACGGCTGAAGCTAAGTCATGAACCAGAAATCGAAATACAAATACACAGAATGCGGTGACGAATCATGGAGACGCGAGGTAGGCGGAGCTTATGCGTCATGATCATGGTCGTGAGAAGTGATTGGACCACACAGCGCCCCTCGCGAACTTCATACATTTACCACCAAGAACAGATACCCTTCTAGCTAGTTTCTCTTTCACAAGCCCAGGCAGGAAAAGGGAACCGCAGAAGAAGACCTCGTCTCACATTGTTTACATCAGGAGGAGGTGACAGAACGGAGCCTGTCCTGTCAGTATGGCTCAAACTTTCAGTCTATGACATACTATGACATTTAACATCAACTGACGGGGAGCCATGGGCGCATTCGCTTGTCTTTCTGTCCTGTGCTCGTTGTGGCTTTGCCCGCTAGTTTCCAGCGAACAGGTAGCATTTGTAGAGGTGTTTCTGGAAGAGCATCAGGATGTTTTTCAGGGTGAGGTGGTCAAGGGGACTCTGGAGAACGATCCCATGGAAAACCACAGCAAAAAGAAACAAGAGCTTAAAGGAGACCTCATATTAGTGAGTTATCAGTGCTTGATATTGGAAGTTATTTTCACTATTTTGAACGTGTGTCTTGCCTTGGCTGTGTAACACTTTTCTCAAGTGTGGGGTCAGCAGCACTGTGATATAAAAATGATATGTCAAATATTAAAATTATTATATTTGATATGACTAAAAATATAGCTATAAGTTCTATAAATTACTTAATTGATACAAACTGTTTTGTATTTTGCTAAACTGCTAAAATTACCATTTCATTTAATTTCACTGTTATTGTATTTGCATTTTAACACCTTTCTCGCCTGCTGTGTCAGCACATTTGTATATTAATATGTATAATAATAATGCATAAGTTAAGCACACAGCTAATATAACCAATGTGGTGTCAGTATATCTTTAAAGTGATAAAAAGCCTTTATAATAGTTTTATTAATATTATGTTAAATATTGCGAATATTGACAATAGTAGCATTCATTTCTATGAATAAATAAATTGGGAAAATATAAGCAAAACTGCTTTAAATTATATATAGTTTAATGAAAGAACATTCTAGTGATCATAATCTTCGATTGATTTTTTGATTAAAGTGTAGATGTTGCTTTTTTAAAAACTAATGATAAGTAAAGTTTGTGGGACATGCTTTGTCCATTGTCTTCTTCACATCAGTGACATGCTTCCTTTTGTCAATGCAGATAAAAGATGAAGCTCTTGAAAGCAACGATGAAAGCAGTGATGGGAAGGATCAGAACCCGTGGATCGGAGTGGTTCCTGTCCAGATGGAGGAAGGCACAGTTTCCAGCAACAGCAACCAGGAGTCATTTGCTGCCTCTGTGGTCAATAAGGTATTCAAAACGTCATTGTTAAGACTGAAGCATGATGTTAAGGTAGGACTGATCAAACTGACAGCTCTCTCCTCTATAGATGAAGCGTGCTCTTGTTTTTGGTGCGTCTGCGTTGATCATACTGGCTTTAAACCAGAATACCGTCAGAGAGGTGAGGGCTTTGCTGTTCTTTTTTTATAATCTTTTATTTTATGGGATTGTGGTTATTAGATATGTATGAAAAAATAATAAATCTGTCCTTCTACAGATGGATCTCTCCCAGGTCCTCTCAAAGCCAATCATTGTCATTCAGACATCAGAAAATGTCACTAAGCTCATTGGAGCACTCCTCAGGTAATCTTCAGTCATTCAATTATCGGTATTCTTTGGAATAAACAATATACTGGATTTAAAAATGTCCTTTTTCATTATTATTTTTATTTAGGGGCCTTCATGCAACAGCCACAATCACTTATAAGACTTTTCTACAGGATAGCCTGGTAAGATTTGACTGATAATAAGCTCGTGTGCAGCATAGTTTCATGCTTGTTATGGTTATTATTAGTGTAGGCGTGTGATATTTCTATATGCGGTGTCAAAGGGGGCCACCTTGACCCTGTGGTCCAGCTGTGGCCGTTCAAGAGGAGGGTTGTACGGGGAATGGCAGGGGGTCATCTGCACTGGAGAGACCAACTCTCAGGTCCAGGTATGAGCGTTATTAAGACAACTCATATCATCCAGGGTACTGTCATAGCTTTACAGCCAAAGCTGCATAGTTAATCATTAAAAGATCGTGATTTTAATTCATACAACACCTATGCAATCTTATTTCTACATGACAATGATTCTGCTATTAGATTTTAATCTGGGTCAGCACACCCAAATTATCACAGAAGTACTGGGATAAAAGTTTATAGTTCAGATATAATCAATGATGTCTACGGTTAGTACTGATCAAAGTAGAATAAATTACCCTATGAAAGTAACTTGACACGTCAAATAAAGATTGTATCAATTACTCTGTTACGTCGGTAAAGGGCAAGTATTTTTCATAGATTCAAATCAGAGAAACATTTTTAAATAGACTGCAGCAATTAACATTTTGTCAGAACCTCTGGTAAATTACATGCTTTTTTGTTTAGTTCTATTCTGAATCATGATTTCTATTTAAAAAAAAAAAAGTGATTCTCAATTTATCCAGAATTGCGCAGCTCTACTTACAGCTCAAAAGGTTTCAGCACTGTCATGTATATACTCATCTAATGTTTCTTAATAATAAATGTCACCTTTATTGAACAGCAAGGAGAAATTCTCTTTTTTTGTCCATCTGCCTAGAAATATCTCCAGCAGCTTTGGAACACAGTCGTTCTGGTGGCCCTTGTCCTCTCCACAGGGGTCATAGTTCAAGCACACTGGCAGTACCAAGACAACCAGTTTAATGATGATTTAGAGGTGAACACTGTTTTTGTGACAGAATCATTCTGAAGTTAGAAATATTTTGATTTAAAACCTTAATGCTTGGTTTCACAGAAGGCTTAAGCCTAGTCCCAGAATATAATGCATATTTGAGCTGTCTTAACTGAAAGTAACTTGCATTGACACTAATTAAAAAAAAAAAAAAAAAGTTTAAAAAAGCTACTTAAATGTCTTAATTGAATGCATAACCCTGGCTTAATCTAAGCCTTGTCCAAGCTTAATGTTACTAACTGTTAAGATGAAGCAGTGTTGCAATAGATTTCGAACATTTTTTTTTTTTACTTTCCATTTATAAAAAAAAAAGACATTATTTAATAACGTTTCCACAAAAATGATAAGCACCACAATTGTTTTCAACATTAATAAGAAATGTTTCTTGAGCACCAAATCAGCATATTAGAATGATTTAGATGATTCAGGTTTACCATCAAACCTACATAAAATATTAAAATGATAAGTTATTATTATGATAATTGTAATAATATTTCAATCAAATAAATGCAGCATTGGTGAGCATAGAGACTTCTTTTGAAATCATTAACAAAATCTTACCAAACTTTTGAACAGTAGTCTATACACTGTGTATAGTTTATAATAATAATAATAAAATACACTGTTTGTCTTACAGTCAAACATGAAGCAAGACATTTTAAAGAGATTATCAGCATTGAAGACGAGGACATACCGGCAGCCCAAAGTGTGGTGTGACCAAACACAAACTCAGCCGGTGGAGACGGACAGTTGTGCAGTTTGTCTGGAGCAATACAACAACAACCAGGTGACAGATATTCTCCATTCTTATGCTTTCGCTCAGTAGAGTTGTTATTCTTTTATAAAGAGAGATAGTCTATCAGAAACTTGATCACTGCTCTATTTGGGTGTGTTTTAGTGTTTGAGGGTGTTACCATGCCTCCATGAGTTCCACAGAGATTGTGTGGATCCCTGGCTACTCCTCCAGCAGACATGCCCTCTCTGCAAGCGTAGCGTTTTTGGTGAGAAAAACAAAGATTACTTGCTCATGATCTATCTATATATTTTTGCTCCATGCAAACAGTATTTGATCTGAATCCTGTTCTCATTCTCTTACTCACAGGCAATTTTTATTGAACTGGACCAGGGTGGATTCTGGACTAGGAAATAGTGGAATTGGATTGACTCTTCTGATTCAGGCTTTTCATGGCAACTAAATCCCTCCTCTGTACTGTAAGGTCAGGATTCCTCCATCATGGTAATGATCTTTGACCTTTCCAAAGACTATATATACCTTGAGTTCTTTCGAGAGACCCCAAAAGTCAGGACTAGTTCCTGATCTCCCTGAAGTTCCTTGAAGGTAGGTTCTTGTACACGGGATCAGTTCTTTTGCGCACAGTTGAGTACTCAAGTTACATTTGTTGAACCGACTCAGCAGTTTACAGATACACAGATTGTGAAGTCATGTGCACAACAAAAAAACAAAAGTAACGATTCAGATCTCTTCAAATTGAGGAATCATATGACATGATACCAGGGCTGGTCTTGTTCCACCCATAAAAAAAAGTGCAGTTCTTGCCTGAATATGGTCCTAACCTAGAAGTTGTGGTCTTGACATCTTTTGAGACCATATAAGATGTTTCTGTTAATCAGAGACATAATGCAGGTCAGAGGCCCATACATTACATGCAGAAAAAACAGATATTGTGGCATTTTATTCATTCATTCCCATGTTTGAATTAAATTGTGGCTGTAATTTAACTAAACTAAAATATAATTATGTATAACGTAGCTACGATTTACAACATTTCAATATTTACCTAATAATTACCTAAAGCAATGGGGACAAAATTGTTGTGAGAATGAATACTTAATACATGGCCTTGAAATCTTGTTTTTTTCCCCAATGCATGTCAAGTATGGGGCTCCATAATGTAGTGCCATTGTTTGGCTTTGATGGCTAAACCCCCAGCTCCAGCACTAGCAACAAACAATTCAGTGGAAATGGGGCATGTTAATCAATTCTGTTACTTAACTACCCAGTAAAATGAAAGATGCATGAAAGGAGGATCTGTATTCCATACAAAGAGCTGCAAGGATGCCCTGTGCCTTCTTGCGGCACAGAGCAACTTTTACTATTTTAGTGTCACTTATAAAGATGATTTATAAGGGACTATTAAGTACATTTACATGCATTCTACAAGTTCAATTTTAGAGTTTCAAATTGTCTTTTTAAATGTTATGTAAATACTTTAGTCTGACTAAAATGCCAGTCTGGTTTTTGCTAGACTAACAAACCTACCGTACATTACCTTTCAAAAGGATTTTTGTTGTGGTTGTTGTTGAAAGAAATCAATACTTTAATTCAGCAAAGATGCATTATATTGATCAAAAGTGTCAGTAAAACATTTATAATGTTCCAAAAGATAATTCTTTTGATAAAACTTTCAATTCATCAGAGAATCCTTCAAAAAAAAAAAAATTGTTTTCTGAAAAATACTGGTTTTAACATTGATTTCTGAAGGATCATGCGACACAGAAGACTAAAGTAATTCTTGCCATTATTGAAATATATATGAATACATCTTTTACATAAAAATATAATTTTTTTTAAAAAAATATTGTAATATTTTTTTACAATATTATGGTTTTGTATTTTTGATCAAATTAATTCAGCCATGGTAAAGAAAATAAACTTCTTTCAAAAACATTGAAACAATCTTCTAATAAAAAGACAATTATAGCTCAGCTTCATTCAGCATATTTACATGTAAATCAGACTACAGCTGGCTCTGAAAGTTTGCGCATCCCTCGAAAGACGTGTGCTTAATCGTTTTAATATTCGAGTATGCGTTGTCACGTGTCACAGATGAATACTGTTGCTCAACTGTGCAAATAAACCCACTGAAGTTCAATTTATATCTGCGCATGTAAATGTACTTAAAGATATAGGAATAAGGAATCCAAGGCAGCCAATCATTCAATCTCAATCTATAGCTACTTATACCAAATCTAAGGAATTTTCCCCATCCCGGCTATCACACTATCTCAGGAGGGCATCTGCTAGAAAGGTAAACAACCATTACGTTAAAGAAAACCACTTGCACACAAGGAACAACAAAGAGAGTCTTAATAAGAACAGTATTTATTTATTCATGTTTTATCTTCCTATGGTTAACGTTTTATTTCAAAAGCATTCTTAAATATGCTTTGCTTTCTGTTACAAAATGCTTTGAATTTATCTTAGCAAGTAGAAATATGCAGCTCTACATGGCAAGAGAACATTGCCTGTTCAAAGTCTATGTAAGAAAAAGGACATCACTCTCTTCCAGAGTGACGAATGCTCACAGCCTTTGGCACGGTATGATTAATGAGTTAGAAATCGGACTTAGCAGCAGGTCCGTACAACCTCAAGTGTGAAGGTTTCTCACAGGACTGCTCTTATGTTAAGTCTTAATCGCTTTCTGAACCTTTAGAGAACTGGAACAGGATCTTTTGAGCTCCATTTTTGCTTTGATAGTGTAATGTACTGCGTCTTTTGTAGCAATTTATTTTAGATGCAACATTCTCGAACCTGATGTTCCTTTATTTATTTGTTGAATTTTATTTAACAGTGCAATAACTGTTTGTACCTCTACTCTGTTCAATAAACTTGTGTGTTACAGGGCAAAAGAAATGGCTCATTTGCCTTAAAACACTGTTTTTTTTTTGTCATAGTGCTGACTGTCACTATCAAAAACATAAAATATGACTATCTTGATCCCTTTACCGACACACATCCCTGTGCATTTTACTAAGCACTTCAAACTCCAAATCAGCCTGTTTTTACATTGGTTTACTTTATACTTCAGAAAATAAACTCATCAAGAGATAATTTTCAATCTGAAAGAAATAATAGGCCTATGTAATAGACCAGAGTGTCATCTCCATGTGCCTTTAAGAGCTACAATTAACCTCAGGTACTTCATTCTGCTTTTTTAGTTCTCCAAGAACTGTGTAATGTTCTGTTCTTGATTCAAAAGTCTTATGAAGGGATCATGCCCTTGTTCCTCTTCCTGTCAGCCATCGTTCTGCGACTGTGATTGGCTCCTCTGCTCTTGTTCGCCTCCTTTCTACGACGGTCCAAAACGGTCTCCTGTGCCTGTCCCCGCCCCCTTGGACCACCTACAACATGACTTGCCGGTGGCGGTCTGTAGCTATTAGGAAAAACCAAACAAAATCGAATTAATGATTGACTGCTCCATGTTTTGTAGGTTAGTTAGATAATAACCATTACATGTGTGCAGTGTAACTATTGCTTTGACACACACAGCTCATATCTCCGTCGCTGTAAGCTACCAAAAGTAAAACCGTCCGTAGTCAAACTTACCCTTTCCTGCTTTGCATAGCAGCTCTCCTGGCCTCGGCTCTCTCTCTGAGGACTGCTGGGTCCTGGACGAAGTAATCCTTCTTCACAGCGTCATTCTGATCAAAATAACATGGGACAAGATCATTGTAAAAATGGATATGTGCATTATGTGCCTGGAATTTTAATGTATGACTAATCAGTCTACTTCCTATCAATAGGAAAAGAGAAAAAGAAAAAAAAAACTCAAGTATTGAAAGCGCCATATGATCTATCACACACATAAAAACTAAATTTAAAGACAAAGAATATAAATTATTCATTTAATGAGAGAAAGTGATTCATTCAAACCGTGTCCTCTTCTTCCACCTCGTCTTCTTCTATCTGAGCCTTTTTGACTGTTCTTAGAACTTGTGGGATAGTAAATGGCCTAAAGGGGAATACATAGATGTTAACTTCAATGTAAATAAATAAAAAAAAATTCCAATATAAATTTGGGCTGCAATTTGGGAAAACATTTTTGAATTTTGAATTTTTTTTCTATATACGCCTAAATATATACATATTTTTTTTAAAAAGCTCCAGGTTTGCCGAGTTGTTTGTAGGGCTGCACAATTTGGCCAACATGTTTATAACTATACTCATGAGTTTTTGTGTTTGAAAAGATTGAAGGGGGATGCATTCCTCTCAAAATCTACAATGATACATGCAAGCAGGTTATTTTGTACACTGGTCACAGCTCATACCTGCGGTTCAACAGTTCATCTTCTTCATCCAGATCATTTGCTCCGATTTGGTTGATATCATACGTGTCGTCATATTCGTCGTCATAATCATCCAAGCCGAAAGCATTATCACAGTCTCCAGAGAGCTCATTCGAAATGGGAATCTCATCCACCACTGTCTGATAGGCTTGATATCTCTCTCTCTGCTCTTCTATGTGCTGCTTATCATCGAGTGTGGCACGTACACTCTCCCCCTGTCTGAAATACGCAGAGATTTAAATTTCTAGCTGACACAAACCAGCTTTTACAGCATGAGCTGAATATTTCATAAGTTCACTTTATGCCTACTACTCTGATATCAGTTTACACTGTCCTTGTCAAAGACTATTTTCTACTGACCAACTGCATTTTCATAAATATTTAGTGGATTGTTTGACTGAACAATATTAATATTGCTTTTATTGGGTAGAACTGTTTTTACAAAGAATTTTAACATGGGCTCACAGAACCTACCTCCGGCCTTTCCATATGCGACTCATGTCCAATCGGTCACGGTTGAACACGTCAAACTCGTCATCGTTAAACACATTTGATCTTGTGCTCAAAACTAATGGAAGCTCCTTCTTCACAGGCCTACAGGGCAACATTACAGAGCCAATAAATAACAATGAAGTGGACCCGAGTTGAGCCATAAATCCTTGGGTAACCCTTTACAATAAGGTTACATTAATTAACTACATTAGTTAAAATAAACTAACAATTTAAAACACTTTTTATTGAGCTTAGTTAATCCTAATTTCAACGTTTACTAATATATTATTAAAATCACAAGTTATCAATTATGTAATGGACCTAAGCTAATATGAATCAACAATGAACAGTTGTTTTTTTTATTAGCTAATGTTAACAAACATGAGTTTAGATTAGTTAATGCTTTAACTAATGGAACCTTATTGTAAGTGTTACCAATCTTTTACCTGGCCATTGCCCTGTCCAGTTTGTCAAGAGAAGGTGACAGTTTATCTTCCAGGATGTTGTTTATGACAAGTTCCGAATTGTATCCGTACTCCTCCAAACATGCCAGTATGAATCCATCTCCCAAGTCTGGAAGCAGCTCTCGGATATGGGTCAACAGAGACTCCAGTTCTCCAGCACTCAATGTGCAAACTGCCCCCTATGGGCCCCAGAAAAAAAAAAGATAGAAAAAAATACTTTTTATTTCACCAATGGGTGCTAAAAATTTATTTTCAGCAATGTTGTAGAATTTTTAAGCAGCTAATGAACTCACGTTGTCACCCTTACGGGGAGTGTCAGTCATAGCTTCCGCTCCTCTCAACTCCTCTCTGACTCCTGCTCCTTCCTGCTGGGAAGCTTCTAAATCTCTGCCGGTCTTGCTCTTGGCTCCTGCACTGTGATTGGCTGATGAGATTGCAGAGGGGAAGCTTCTCTTTTTGCCCACAAACTCCCAGGCGGACTCTACACCCTTCAACAGGTAAGATGTCCTGGTGTCGTCTCTGAGTGGGAAGATCAAGGAGAATAGCAGAAAATGCAATAGCATAGCAATAGATTTTAAAGGCAAGTCAGGCAGAATGTACTTTGTGGTTCTCTCTTTACTTGCACAACAGGCTAAACTAGAGCTGAATTGATGGCATAGACATTGTTATTGCTGCGATAATCTCTCTGAGATTTAACAATCTGCATCTGCTGCCAGGGTTTTCGTTGCATGGCAACGTTAATGAAGTGAGCATTGTATATACATGGTAAGTATTGGAGGAAATGAGACTAGATATGGTATCAGAGCATCAATATTTATCAAGGGTGTAGGAAAACAATTAGAATTTGGGACAGGTTATTTCTGGAATCATTGAGGTTGTCTTCTCTCAAGCAGAAGCCGGAAAGATGCCAGAATGCTTCCCCTTTTGTTACTTTCAAAATCAGCATACAGTGTTCTATCCATAGTAAAGGATACAAAAGAGGGAAAGCCTGCTGAAGTAGACTGATGTCATCCACTATAGGAAACTGTTCATCATAATCTGCCAGAAATCTGAGAGATAAGAGATAAACAGTTTAATGAGAATGCAATTGAATTTAGTTGTCGGCTATGAAAGATTACATATAAAACCATAGGGGTTTAACAGTTCTCAGAAAGAAAATCAAAACACACCATTCTCCACCCACTTTCACCGTGGTTAATCTCAAATCTGACGACGCATATATAATATGGTTTGTTGAAATTAACAACAAATAAAACAGAGTTCAAAACTGTGATACAAACTGAACCGTGAATAATTTGAACTGTTAGACCCCTAAATCATACACTTGGTGAGAGATTTCTGCATAATTTACCTTTTGTCTTGAAGGAAAGCTGAGAAGTTCTGTAGGAGATCTTCTACAAAGGATGCCACGTTTTCAGAGCTGTGAAAATGATTGACGTTTAGGATCACAAATATTTGGTATTTTTTTCTTGTGTTTGCCTAATCTAATGAGGTTTAAAAGCATATATTTTTTCCCTCACCCCTCCAGAATGGGCTGTAAACACAAGTGTTGGAGCAGCAGGTGAGCAATCTCCACCATTTTCTTTCTGGAATGAGATACTTGTCTCCACATGTTCTCCTGTAAACTGAGACAGAATACAACTTATTTAACGTATCTTTACAAATTCACAAAAGAGTAATAGTAGTAGTATAGATTTTAATGCCATATCAGCAGCTGAGGCAAGAGCAGAGTTACAGTATAAGATACACAAGAGTTCACAAAAGAGTGTCTAGGTTTGTTAGAGAACACAGTCAAGTTTGCTTTTCAAACCTTTTATTTAAATTCCTCTTCTTCACTGCCTTTTCCAGGTCTGGAACTGCCATCTCATAGAATGACGATAATCTACATTGAGAGATTATTATTTTTGTATCAGTAATATCAGGAATGAATTTCTGCCTTTAAGGACACTGTGTGAATTATAGTAAGAGTCATTATGTGGATGTATTTGTGACACCTGTTAAGAAAGTTGTGTTGTTTGAAGGTAGAACAAGCCTCAGGGAAGATGTCCAGGAAAGAGTGAACAGTCGTGCAGGTATCACACATGTACAACACCAAGTCTACAAGCTCCTATGAGACATAAACATAATTATATATAAGCATTTTATTTATTTGAATTAAAGTCAGTATTTGTGAAAACATTTAAGAAAGATGTGTTTTGGTTACCTCCTCTGACATGGTCATGGCAGTTAGACATCTGTTTGCATTCAGTTTGAGGGGTTGACGGGCTCCTGCGTCCTCTGACTGAATACCACACTTCTGTAATATTGAGTCAAACACCTAGAATATACATGCACACATTTTAGGAAGTTCAGCGAACCATGACAAATCAAAGCATTTAGAAATGTTTATGGTGTCACATGAGATACCTGAATGATTGAAGGTATAGTCTCATCTAGGTCTCCATAATAACTGGGCTGCTGAGTAAAAATGTTCTCTGGAAAACGGGAAACAAGTATGAGTGGTAAAAAAAGAAATCAGGTGAGTTCATGCATTTTTCTAATTATAAATATGTACTATAAGATTACTAGTACCGATCATTTTATGTACCAGTTGGGAATTTCCTTTCCCAAACAGCACACACAGATCCAGAATTTTGGGAATGTCAAATAAGTAGTTATTGTAAATAATCTCTGCAAACACTGCAGGGGTAATGAAGTTCTCCTGAGAAAGAAAAAATATACATATTCAATTTTGAATCCCACCGAATGCCAAATACATTGCCATCATATTAATTAAATGTAATTTAATACAAACCCATTATTTACATTACAGTTTAAAAGTTTTGGGTCAGTAAGTTGTTTTATTTCATTGAAAGTAAAAGTAAGAGGCTTTTATAATGTTACAAAAAAATTTTACTCAACAAAGAATCTATCAAAAAAATATTTTACCATTTTCCTCAAAAATATTAAGCATCACAACCGATTTCAATTCTTGAGATTTCTTGAGAACCAAATCAGCATATTAGAATGATTTCTGAATGATCATGTGATACTGAAGACTGGAGTAATGATGCTGAAAATTCAGCTTTACCACCACAAGAATGAATTCCACTTTAAAATATATAGTAGAAAACAATTTCACTTTAGTTTTATGTATCTAGGATTTAATCCACACAGTACAACGATTAAATAATATAGTAAGTTATGCAATATAATTTATGTAATAAAACAGTTTATGTTCACCTTAGACTCTTTGTGCGTAGCCATCCTGAGGAAGACCATGAACACAGAGCGATGAATGTTCCTCTGCATGTCGGCTACAGCTGGACTGGACGAGATACCAGACGGGTCCAAACCACGAGGAGCGTGCCTCAAATAAGAGTCCAAGCACCTCTGTAAAGACTCATCAAATACCACCTAAAGTGAGAAAGAATAAAAAAGAAACACTATGACAGCTGCCAAGCTAAATAATGTAAGTATCCCAAAATAACAATATTATATATTCTATTGGGCTGTACCAAAACCTTCATTAGTAACATTTTGACTTGTACAACTTGTATTTTAGACATTCCAACCTGACACCAGAACTTTTCATGGGGTAAAGCCAGCAGCCACTCCAGATCCTCTGAGATGAACTGGGCATGTTCCAGGAACTCCTCCACTAATGCAGGTGTGCCATCCTCAGGTGGGGGCTTAAAGGTTAAGAAACATCTCTCTTCTTTTCGATCAGGGTGCTTGTGGGAGAGATGCAGGTGGCATCATCATTCAAATTGTTCATAGAAGAACTGGACCATAGTGGTGGATCAGGTCTACTCTTGTTAATTATGAAGGACATACGTGTAAAGTGAAATATTCACTCACTAGTGCTGGTATAGTGATTTCTTTGCCTTGTGGTCCAGAGGGCTGAGTCACATGCAGTTCATCTAAAGGCACTTTTGCACAGGCCATTTCACCTGCCCTGAAGAAAATAGCCAATGGATGCACCTCCTGATAAAACATACAGTACAACGACAAGAACTCGTTTACTTTGTCTAAACTGTAAATGATTTGCCAAGAGTTAAATGGTGGTTTAAAAGATTTTATTAGTGCTGGTTTATGCACATAGGCCTTAATCATCTGGCTTGTTTTGATTGACTGGTTTACTGTCTCTAGATGGTTGACAGGCTAATGTGTCAAAGATCCAAAACCAGTGAAACGGTTGACAACACCATAAACATATTTTGCCACTTTATAGACTGTCAAAAGAACAGTAACATTTCATTTTAGTTTTTGTAATTTTTATTTTAGACATAGCTTTAACTATGAGATGACTGGCTGGCTATAGTATTAGCGAGCTGGCTAATGCTGCCGTGTTAGTGAGCTCGGTATCTTAACTAAAGAAAACACGACCAAACAACAGCAGTTTTCATTAGCTGCAAATTATTTTAGTAAAAGACAGAGATTAATAAAAACGGCACACTTTTGTTGACTGTTAGACATGAGCCTGACAACCATAAATGAGAGCGTAACTACGTGAAAAAGTTAGATTTCTTGAGTTTAAATAACAAATAGCTACGTCCATTTAAACAGCACAGTATGAAAATAATAAATATTAAAAACCAAGTGATAAAAATGTCACCTCTTGACTGAATCTTTGAACAGATGTTTAATAGCTCCAGCTCAAGGCATCAGCTCTATCAGCGTGGATTTCCGGTCCACTCTACTCGTGCTGAAGAGATTCCAAAATAAAAGTCTTTAAAAATAAAAATACTTCTAACGTCGTAGAGAGACGTTTAACCTAACTAGTGGATCGATGAACCCCATATAACCTATATTTTCATGACATTTTTATTAATTTAAAATGTATAGCTATCTGTTAAGTAATGTATTGTGTTGGCTAATATTAGTTAATGTTCTAAATTAAAGTTTTAGTTAAGTATAAATTAATATATTTGTAAGTCTCAGACTAAAATGCATGTTTGAGCTGTTTAAACTGAATGTAACTTGCACTGACATTTCGTAAAATATGTCACTGCCATTGTTTTGTCTCAAGATGCAGACCAATAATGTTTTTTTTTGTTTTGTTTGTTTGTTTGTTTTTGTCTATAAAAGCTACTTGAATATCCTAATTGAACTAAGGCACATATCCTGTCCTTATCTAAGCCCTGTTTGTCAAACTAGGCCATTGTGTTCCTAAAATAATCTAGCTCTTTATGGTCCCTGGGTTGACTGAGAGTCTAAATGGGGTCGGAACACAGACAGACAGATATATAACAATAGACAGATAGATACATAAATGGATGGATGGTTTTTAAAAAAAAAAACTTTTCTTTTCTTTTTTTATAATTCATGAATGTTTTTCCATTCATCCGTTTCTCAACAGATGCCGTTCATTTAGGTCTAACAGATGGATGAAATTAATTTCAGTCTTTGCTTGTCATTGAAGACAGCTTTTCCCCCAGTGTGTCTTACCAATTCATAACTTACAATATTGAGCAAACTGGGCCTCTTTCTCATTTTTTTCCACTTTAGTCGAGCACTACACATTGAATACATTTGCTACCCAATTGAATGATGAAGAAGAAAACTTTGAATATTAAAATGTATAGCCTATATATTTGACAGATGGCTGCCCAGCACTTACCAGTATACTTCGACAAAAGATATTTACATTGATTTTCACTTTATAATGCTTAACATATCAAATAGCCTAACTTTAGAAAAGGTTTTAAGACTTGTTCAGTGGACAGGTGACCTGAGTTGCTAGGCGTCCAGACTGTCACATATAGGCTACAAATTATTTTACTTACATTTATTATTTTATTTATTTCATTAATTAATGTGAACGTTGTTATTTGTCCAGTATTTTGGCTGCACAATGATTACAGCAGTAGGCCAAAGTTACAAAAAGAGCAATGGTGATTGTAGCGTACACTGTTAGCATATGGCACTCTTAATATTTTTAGCTATTCGTGAAATGCTGAGCAGTGTCCATAAGCTGTTCACTGGAATAAGTTTCATGGTACATTTATTATGTTACGTTCATTTATTTATTTTCATTATGCAATGTGAACATTTGTCGAATTTATTGGTTGAACCATGATCAAATGCATAGTAATAGAAGGTAACTTAATGACAGCAATCATTGAATAAAATTATGAGAAAAGACAAGATAAAGATGTAAAATCATAATAAAACACTATTTGTGTACAATCAAATTGCTCGCAGCACCCAAGGAAAGATACACGAACTCAAGACGGGCAAAATTATCATTCTTCAAATCTGCCACCAGAGGTCAGACGGGAACCATAAACTCGACCACAAACACATTGAAAGTCCGTTTTTGCAGTGGGCACTGGCTCTGTATCCAAACTCAGTATTTTAAAATGTCGGCTAACTACCATGTGTTTTGACGTTTCATTAAGATGATTTTAAACAACAAGGGCTTCATATGGATGATTTCCCTTTAGAACTGGCGTGTATCAACTCCACCCAGTGTGTGATTTCTCCATCATTTATCAAAAGCCCTATATCTCTTTCTACGCTGCTTATTCAATCCTTAAGAACGACGCGTAAAGGCCCAACTGATGGACCGCGCGTGTGTCAGTCGCCTCCTCTATTTGCGTAGCGGAGGCTCCACCTCAAGCATTGCAGTGACCTCAGCAGTGGGCTGAATTGAGCTGGGTGGGATTTTTAGGCTCGTATTCCCGATCGCGTATTCTAGGCACGATTTAACGGTGTGTGTGTGACGGAGCGAATAAGCGTTTAGCCGGCTCGCGCTGAACGGTGCAGGATTTGTGTTTGTGTTTGCGTGCATCTAACGATAGGGATCAAATAAACAAGGAATGTGGGATTTACAGAATGCCCAACAGCGTTGGAAAAAGATTTAAACCCACCAAATACATCCCGGTGTCCACTGCCGCCACTCTTCTGGTGGGATCCACTACTTTATTCTTCGTTTTCACGTAAGTTTGCGAGGATTTTTTCTTCCCCGAGGGGTATTTCGTTGAACGCTAGTTCACTGGAATAAGTTTTATGACAGTTAAATGACCACAGGGCCTGTTGTTTGACTGTAGACCTAAACTATTTTTCTGCTTTCTTAATTTAGCATGTAGAAGTGTGCATTTTGGGGGGTCTTAATAATGCTAGATGATATCGGTCATTTCTGTTGAGATTTCACATGTGAAATTAGTTCAGCAAAACAGTCATGTGTGCTATAAAATACTCATTGATACTAAGTTAGAGACTGAGCCTGTTTTAGTGGACATTTTTGTTCTTGTTCATTCATTGCAATGATTTCTGAATGCAGTGTAGTGTAAGGGTGATGTGCTTTCGTCGTGATAGGTTTTGACATCCACATTCTCATTAAAACATCATGAAAATCTGTAGATATTGCTTGAATGCGTGTCTTCAGTGTACAGAGTGCATTGATCTTTGCTTCAAATGATTTCTTACAACGCAAGGCTAAAGTCATTACAAAAGATCAGCATATAGTGATCTTTGTAAGTGTATTGATGGCCAGGAAGTTGCTTCATTGAATCATTCATCAAGCAGTGAGTGTGATTGTGACAGGCTTTGAGCATTTGTTTGTAGAATCATCATTAGACTCAGATTACAGTTATTCTCATTCAGATTACAGTTCAGAGCACACTGTCTTTATTTGATCATCTTGCAGGCATATAATCATTTGCTTTTGGTGTATTTTGTTGAATAAGCATCCTGCAGATTAGACTGTCATCATTAATTTTAAATCACGGTTTAGGTCAGTAGATCACTTAGCTTTTTTTTTAGACAATTTTAAACACCTTTTTGTCTAAAATAGCTTATTTTGAATACTGTGATGTGACAAGATTTTTTGTTAAGTACAAATATAAGGTCAAAAAGCCACATGCTCAGGGGTGAAGAGACGTCAGGAAAGCTGTTGCTAGTGTAAAACCACAAACCGAAACTCTCAGACTCTTCCATTCAGATATGGGACGCCCCAAATTTAGTAATCATTTTTTTTATTCTCTGCTTTTATGGTTATTTTTATTTATTATGCATCTGCTCTGCTGTGATTATTTAAGATTATTTTTAATTCCTTTTTATGGAAAGCACTTTGCAATTACAATTGTGTTTGAAATGTCCTATATAAATAAATTTGCATTGCCCTGCTTTGCATAATAATCATAAAGGATTTAGCAAAACATTGTAGAAGGAACATCCCAGAAGTATTTTGTGCACACTACCCAGCTGAATATGATTTTGGAGATGACTATGGAGTCACTTGTAGGACTAGAATAATTTTATTGTGATGTCTAAAATAAGTTATATTAATATTTTACTGCTCAAATTGTCCCACCCTTAAAATTTATAAAAACTAAGTTGTGTAGTGGATTTGGAGCATGACCCGAGCAGATGGATGATCTCGTCCCGTTGCTCTTTGATACTCTGGATTATGCTGTTTTTGGAAAAATGTTACTGATGTTAATATGAATGAGTAGAATGAGAATGAGTGAAATATGGTAACTCACTCACTCACTCACTGAATTGAAATTGAATTAGAGTGAATGATAATAACCTGTTTAGATTTGACATGAGTTATATTGCTTTATTAACTGTATTCCGCTAGCATAGCACATAACCCCACTTGTTACTGCACTTGCATTATAATAAAGTTTTTGCGAAACGAACTAAGCAAAGCATCTCTACATGCAGTTATTCACAACCTTATACGCCCTACACTTCTGCACAATGGTAACGATCAAAACTCATTAGATCACAATGTAATAGAAACTTTTTCAAATGTGAAACATAACTGAACATTAAACATTAACAGATGTTTTCCTTTACTCAACAACACATAAAATAACTAGGGCTGTGCAAAGATTAATCGCGATTATTCGCATCCAAAATAAAAGTTTGTGTTTACATGTGTGTGTGCTGTGAATAATTATTTTGTTTATATAAATACATGTACATGCATGTATATATTTATATACTGTATATACTGTATTTAAATACTGTATGTATATATATATATAGTATATATATATATATATATATATATAGATATAGATGTATATATATATATATATATATATATATATATATATATATTAGATATATATTATATATGAATAACACTTTTTCTTAAATATATACATGCATGTGAGTGTATTTATATATACAAAATAATTATGCACAGCAAATATATTTTGTAAATACAAACTTTTATTTTGGATGCGATTAATCTTTGCTCTGCCCTGAAAATAACACTTACTTTCAATATTTCATCTCCATTACCAGCCATGTGCAAAGCATGCTGGGAACTAACAATTATATCTCTAAATAGAAAGTCTCAAAATTCCTTAAAAAAATTAGGAAAATGTATCTCTTGGTTTTATAAGTGAAATGTTCTCAATATTTTCTATAGAACACTGAACTATAATTTTCTCAATTAAATATGCACAATATTTTTAATTATTTTATTGAAAATGACAAGACCCATGATTCATTATTTACAGTGTAGGGTTAGACCTTTACATGCAAAATTCCATATGCAAATAATAGGAAACAGACTATTGAAGTTAAAAGGTAGTGTCCAGCCTCAGACCTCAACCTCAGTGTCATCTGGTATTTAAAACAGCACTCAGGTGCAGCATTAAAGCTAATATCAGTAAGGCCACACTTGTTCACTGACTGCTCACTAGAGAACAGTTGATTGTCCTTCAAGGCAGCAAAGGCTGTATGATGACTCTTTCTTGAATGTGAGAAGTAATGGGGGATCTGGGTGTTGTCAGGCGTACACACATCTTAACAAGGTTGTTCTCAGTTGGTTTTCCCATATGGCCTCAATACATCACTGCATTTATGTCGAGAGTAGTGGTGTGGAGTGAGGAAACTACAATGCAGACCTTGCGATCTTCCCACTTAACATTTATCCATTTGAGGTGTTTGACTCGAAAACATTTAATCTTGCTTTATAATAATTTTCTTCTGGTGCATGTTTATTGATATTTGGGGGAAAATAGATTTAAACTTTTTTTAATGGCTTAAATATAGCAGTTCCTCCTTCCAAACAATGAAAAGATAGCATATCAGTGTGAGCTGTTAGATAGTGACCCCCTTTTAATTTGTGTCTAACCTCTTTCCCCTCATTCCCTTATGGGGGGCAGATTGGATTAGAAGCGGTCTGTGTGCAGATGTCCTGTAGTCAGTATTTCTAAACATTACGGTGACATAATGGGCTATAGTTTAAATTTAAGGCCTTTAATGAAGGACTCATCTCCATTTATATTAATCTTCGTTCCCTGCCGCGCTTTCTCGTTAATGGGGCTGTAATATTTAATGATCTTGTGTTAGATTTCATGATAAATACTTTCACCCTGTGTAACTATGTGCACACACACACATACAATACAAACTCTTGTAAATTCAGTTTTATTCAGTAATGTTTAGAACATGTAAAATGTGAATGAGAGGAGGACTTCAGCTGTGATACCATTATTTGGCTGATGAATTGCACATAATTCTGTTTATAATTAAACTGTCAGGTCGGAGACTCAAACAGAGGAGAACAGCAGCGATTATTATTATGTGCCATTCAGAACCTGCAGAGCGGCGGAGTGATAAGCAAAACAGAACGAGAATGACGAAGGTGGTTTTATTAGAGATGAAGATATTGTCCACAGTCACAGAGAAGGTTTGGCACCAAATGCATCGGTGTGTTTTTATTTATTTTTTTAGTTTTTTTTTTAGTTTTTTGTGTGGACATGAAAGTCAGTAGTGTCTATTGTTTAGACCCTGACATTCTTCAGAATATGTTTTTCATTAATTCACTACTCACTCACTCATTAGTTTCACTCGCTCATTTCACTCATTCCACTCACTCACTCATTCCACTCACTCACTCACTCAGTCATTCCACTCACTCACTCGCTCACTCACTCATTCCACTCACTCACTCACTCACTCATTCATTCCACTCACTCACTCACTCACTCATTCCACTCACTAACTCACTCATTCCACTCACTCACTCACTCACTCACTCACTCATTCATTCCACTCACTCATTCCACTCACTAACTCACTCATTCCACTCACTCACTAGGTCATTCCACTTACTCACTCACTCAGTCATTCCACTCACTCACTCATTCCACTCACTCACGCACTCAGTCATTTCACTCACTCACTCATTCCACTAACTCACTCACTCAGTCATTCCACTCACTCATTCACTCACTCATTCAACTCACTCATTCATTCCACTCACTCATTCATTCCACTCACTCATTCATTCCACTCACTCACTCACTCAGTCATTCCACTCACTCACTCACTCAGTCATTCCACTCACTCATTCCACTCACTCACTCACTCACTCACTCAGTCATTCCACTCACTCACTCACTTATTCAACTCACTCATTCATTCCACTCACTCATTTATTCCACTCACTCACTCAGTCATTCCACTCACTCATTCCACTCACTCACTCACTCACTCACTCAGTCATTCCACTCACTCACTCACTCACTCAGTCATTCCACTCACTCACTCACTCAGTTATTCCACTCACTCACTCACTCATTCAACTCACTCATTCATTCCACTCACTCATTCAGTCATTCCACTCACTCATTCCATTCACTAACTCACTCACTCACTCACTCACTCACTCGCTCACTCACTCATTCCACTCACTCACTCATTCATTCCACTCACTCACTCATTCCACTCACTAACTCACTCATTCCACTCACTCACTCACTCACTCAGTCATTCCACTCACTCAGTCATTCCACTCACTCACTCATTCCACTCACTCACTCATTCCACTCACTCATTCCACTAACTCACTCACTCAGTCATTCCACTCACTCAGTCATTCCACTCACTCAGTCATTCCACTCACTCATTCCACTCACTCAGTCATTCCACTCACTCACTCATTCCACTCACTCATTCCACTAACTCACTCACTCACTCACTCACTCATTCAACTCACTCATTCATTCCACTCACTCACTCATTCCACTCACTCATTCCACTAACTCACTCACTCATTCATTCCACTCACTCAGTCATTCCACTCACTCATTCCACTCACTCACTCACTCAGTCATTCCACTCACTCACTCACTCACTCACTCACTCACTCATTCAACTCACTCATTCATTCCACTCACTCATTCATTCCACTCACTCAGTCATTCCACTCACTCATTCCACTCACTCACTCACTCTCTCACTCATTCCACTCACTCATTCATTCCACTCACTCACTCATTCAGTCAGTCATTCCACTCACTCATTCCACTCACTCACTCACTCATTCATTCCACTCACTCACTCATTCCACTCACTAACTCACTCATTCCACTCACTCACTCACTCAGTCATTCCACTCACTCACTCATTCCACTCACTCACTCACTCAGTCATTCCACTCACTCATTCCACTCACTCACTCACTCAGTCATTCCACTCACTCACTCACTCATTCCACTCACTCATTCCACTAACTCACTCACTCAGTCATTCCACTCACTCAGTCATTCCACTCACTCAGTCATTCCACTCACTCATTCCACTCACTCAGTCATTCCACTCACTCACTCATTCCACTCACTCATTCCACTAACTCACTCACTCACTCACTCATTCAACTCACTCATTCATTCCACTCACTCACTCATTCCACTCACTCATTCCACTAACTCACTCACTCATTCATTCCACTCACTCAGTCATTCCACTCACTCATTCCACTCACTCACTCACTCAGTCATTCCACTCACTCACTCACTCACTCACTCACTCACTCATTCAACTCACTCATTCATTCCACTCACTCATTCATTCCACTCACTCAGTCATTCCACTCACTCATTCCACTCACTCACTCACTCTCTCACTCATTCCACTCACTCATTCATTCCACTCACTCACTCATTCAGTCAGTCATTCCACTCACTCATTCCACTCACTCACTCACTCATTCATTCCACTCACTCACTCATTCCACTCACTAACTCACTCATTCCACTCACTCACTCACTCAGTCATTCCACTCACTCACTCATTCCACTCACTCACTCACTCAGTCATTCCACTCACTCATTCCACTCACTCACTCACTCAGTCATTCCACTCACTCACTCACTCATTCCACTCACTCATTCCACTAACTCACTCACTCACTCACTCACTCATTCAACTCACTCATTCATTCCACTCACTCATTCATTCCACTCACTCACTCACTCAGTCATTCCACTCACTCATTCCACTCACTCACTCACTCACTCACTCATTCCACTCACTCACTCACTCATTCCACTCACTCACACATTCCAATATCTTCTTTTTTCTGCTAAAAGAAAGCTAAAATTGAAAGATTAGACATAGTTACCTTTTTCCATCTTGCCTCTCAGAAGGATTGCATTCAAATATTCCTAAGAATCCATATCCCCAAATCCCCTAGGACTCTTTCATCATCACATCTTCTCTACTACAGCATTATTCATATGAGTAGCTTGGTTATGTATAAGCGATTTTGATTTCAATCTAGGTCATTTTTGCTTTCAGTTGAACTGTGCTATGCTGCTGTCAGTGTGGATGAATATCCATGAGTCTGTTATTATAAAATCAGGAAGAGACTGAGAATTCAGAAGGATAGCTCCTATAACTATAACTCCTATATATAGCTCCTATAATTCCAATGCGATTTTTCAATAGTACTGTAAGGTTCATTATAAGAAGTAGATGGCAGAAATTGTTATTGATCTGTGTTGTGTTTCTCTTCATATGCACAGAAAGATGGAGAAAGTAAAGGCTTAACCTCAGATCTGTAACTGTTCATAAAAGCTTGGTGAATACAGGCCATAAAGTTTAATTATAACCATGAGCAGTTTGTGGATTTGGCAACAGTTGTCTTAGTCTCGTTCATTTAAAATGATTTGTATTTCTTTTGCATTCCCTAGTGCAAACAGTGGAAGATAAAAGTTAAAGTTATTCTGAAATGGTTTCATTGCTGTCATCTGTGCATTTTCTGTTTAATGCATAATATGGTGGAATTATCTGTGTAATGAATGCAAAAACTGCATTTAATTAATTAGGCAAATATATTCCACTCTTCAGGTGTAAGTTACAACTAATGAAAATGAGAATTAATTGCTCTGACAGCTGTTAAATTCTCAAGACTATTGAAAATACTCTTGATTATGAAGTTATTTAGCCTTTATATCTGTGTATTAAGTATTTGTTCATTTTTCCTCCACTGCCAAACAACAATTAAATCCTATCTTTTCCGTTCAGAACCCTGCAAGTCTGTTTAAAACAATAGAGACAACTATGACTCACTGTCACCCTATGTGAGACTCGTATTAGAATGGATGTGCGGATCTAATTTTGGACGTCATAGCTCATGTATTCTTAGCTAGAGGCTACATGATGACAGTAATGAGATCAAATCTGTTTCCCCTGGTTAGTTGACGTTAAGTAAAGCTGGTTCTCATAAAGATTGATGGTGTTAATTTGGTGTAGTTTAATGTTGCTTAAACCAGTTTGTCCACCCTCTGAGAAATACAATTATACCATATTATCAGTTACACCAATGCATGACCATAAGTTTCTAATGTAACATTTTGACACCTGCAGCTGTTAGCGCTCAGTCGAAAGATGAATGATATAAGTATATGTGCATGGGTCTTTTTGCTTCCCTATGCACTCATTCAGAAGTTTGGCAAGACTTTTAAATGTATCACACAAAAAAGTGCAATGTCTTTAGACCAGTTTTTAAACTTATTTTAACTTGAGTGCTGTTTTTTTTTAGAATGCGCAAGACGTGACCGCAATGGTTAAAGACATCCGTCTAGCCTAGCGCATGTTTACATTGAAAAACAATGGAAAATAAGTACTGTGTAATGGAAAAATGCATTCAGAGCCCCTAAGAAATCTCTTATTCTCACCAAGGCTGCATTATTGGATTAAAATACAGTAATATTGTGAAATTGTATTCCAATATACTTACAAAAAGATTCTATGATGAACAGTTTAAAGTTTAAAACAGAAGCATTTATATAATGTGAAATAGAATTTCTTTTTAGCAATGTTAAAGTATTGTACTGCCATGTTTGATCAATTTAATGCATCCTTGCTGGATATTTCTTTAAAAGAAATACTTAAACTACACTGTAAACATTATTGCTGTTGTTATTTATGACAACTTAAAATTCAACATTAGAATAAGAAATAATGTGTTGTTTCAAGTTAAGAAAAATGTGTTTGTGCTTGACTTAAAATATTAAGTTCAGTTAGTTTAGTTAAGTTGGATTTTTAAGTTATCCCAACAAATTGTAAATGTTTATAACTAATTGCAGACATATTTTTTACAGTGTACGACATTAGAATAAGAAATAATGTGTTGTTTCAAGTTAAGAAAAATGTGTTTGTGCTTGACTTAAAATATTAAGTTCAGTTAGTTTAGTTAAGTTGGATTTTTAAGTTATCCCAACAAATTGTAAATGTTAATAACTAATTGCAGACATATTTTTTACAGTGTACGACATTAGAATAAGAAATAATGTGTTGTTTCAAGTTAAGAAAAATGTGTTTGTGCTTGACTTAAAATATTAAGTTCAGTTAGTTTAGTTAAGTTGGATTTTTAAGTTATCCCAACAAATTGTAAGTGTTTATAACTAATTGAAGACATTTTTTACAGTGTACGATTAAAAATATTGGGATCAGTATTTACACTGTAGCTCCTTTGAGAAAGACCTGTCGAGAGTCATAATCAGTGTTGTAACGCATTACAAGTAACCTGTCCTGAGTTACAAAATCAGATTACTTTTGTCAAGTAACTAGAAAATGAATCCATTACTTTTTAAATTAACAACAAAATATCGGAGTTACTTTTTTTCAAATAAGTCACCCAAGTTACTTTGTTGTCCTGTTTACATTGAATCATTTAGCAGACACTTTTATTCAAATATGCAAATGTAATGTCTCAGCTACAGTAGACCAGTGCAGTTCACGTAGCAAGGATGTTTTAATATAATAGATATAGAATAGTAAGTGGTAGTATTCATAATGATTCTGTTGGCGAAAGAGATGCATCTTTTGTAAAGTTTTGAAGACGGCCAAAGACTTGAGTTGAGTTGATCATTCCACCAGCTTGGAACAGTCGAGGTAAAGGTCTGTGAAAGTGATTTATCTCTCCTGTCCCCATGTTGAGAGGAATTGGGAGTAAGTGTAGAGGTGTTGTGTTCGCTGTGTAAGCATGATGTTTCTGTAGTTCTTGACTTAATCTGAACAGGCATTTAGGCTATTAATTTTATTTGCACAAAAACAGATACTGTATTTCTCAACATGAATAAAAAATAAAAATAGCTACATTCTCAGAATATTGTGCAAACCTCCAAATAATTAAATGTTAAATAGCAAAAAATTACTTTATGTATTTAATCTCACTTAATTAACCAATGTATGGAAGCAAATAAGAGACTTAACTATTTGAAATTTAACAGCCACTGAATACTTAGTTCTGAAATATTTTATTTTGAAAAACATTTATCCAAATTTATTTGCTCTGAATTCACCCCTTTGAGATTGTTTTACTTTGGAAAACATGTATCTGTTTTTTTTTTTTTTTTTTTTTTTGAATTTACCTCTGAAATTTAAATAGGCCTATGAAAATTCTTGATTTTTATTTTAAAAACCTGAATTTCGATTAATATTTTTCAATGCTAAAAAAAAAAATCAACTTACTGAATTTCAGATAAAATACATTCAGGTTGACTAAACCAATGTCTTCCAATTTAACCATACTAATAAGCAAATTTTTTTTACTTTTTAATGCAATAATAACGCATTGCTTTTAAAAGTAACTGTCACCAGTACTGGTCAAAATATATGATGCTTCTTCTTCTTTAGTTTAATTGTTTTTTAATGAGGCTGCCAATCACAAACTGTTGATTCCACATGCATGGCTGAACCATTGGACCTGTTTTTATTTATTGCTGATGCAAAAGCTGATCAGCAATTAACTATATTACACAGAAACATTATCTTTAGATTGATTCTTTCAGAATGAGTCATATAAGTCATCATGAGTCGAATAAATCCCAGGTAATTTAATCTCATTGCAGCCTTACTTCCCCATCGCCACTGCCAGGTTCAAATAGTGCAGGCTGAGTGGATCTTACCTACTGGAGTTTTTTCATTTTACAAAAATATTTGTGCGCGTATTGCAGTGATTAACCAATCAGATTTAGAGAGCCATGTCATTTTTTTATGATGCTTACATTTTATGGAGCCAAGCAGTGCTGTAAATTAATAAAGAAATGCCCATTTCTTTTATAACTCCATTTGTTCATATTGGAAATATCTACAGCTTGCCGGCTGAAAAAGACTTCAAAGAGACAGGCAAAAACGGAAGCTTTTTCTAACAGAAAAACCTAATTTGGTGGTCAGTTAGTAAAACTGTAAACTGCGATTACTTTCGAGTGTGTCTGAGAATGTAGCGCTGAAAAGACATCTGTGTGCACATGGTTCTTCATCCAGCATGACAAATCAGTGCATCCCACTGCCATCGCACAGCTAGTCCTCCTCTAATAGAATCGTGTTCGGATGATTTTCTCAGTGAAAGAGAATTTTCTGACACTGTTTCCCCTGAAAACAGCACACAGGGGGTTTGATATGTGACAACAGATGAAGCCACCGCTGCACACTGTGAAGGAGATGTGAATATTTGATTTTTCATTAACCTACACAAAACTTCATTTAGAGACAGACACTGAACGTAATAATGATGAGTGAGTCAGATGGTGATGCAGGAACTGCTCTGATGGTTTCATTCAGTTCGTTCAGTGGAGGATTTTTCCGACAGACTGACTCAATCCAGGAACTTATTTGTGAGTTGTTTTTTTGTGAGTAATTTGTTTGTGAATCACTTCACGGGTTCGCACTTTTTTGTGTTAAAATTATTTTATCACATTTTTGCATTTAATTCTGAATTAACTCTTGGGTAAAATATAATTTATTTTGACAGGATGCTCAGCAGAGACAGGAAACACTCCTTCCGTTTTCTGAGCAGCCAAGTGTGTCATCATAACCTGGATTTTAGTAGGATATAAGAAAGTTGAAAGTTTGTGCCTTGGCGACATAAAAGTTGGTTGTCTTTTGTTTCATTTGTTTCAGCTTAGCATTTTATGCCAAAAATCACCTGCTTACTTTTAAATGTGGTGTTTAAAACTGTAAAAATATGGAAATGGGCTGGATTCAAAAAAAAACATTCTTAAGAATAAGTTTTATTTCTGAACTGCATTCTTATTCTTATTTTCTATCTTAAGAATAAATTTAAGAATATTTTTTAATATTCCCACACTGTAAAAAAAATATTTTCAAGATTTGTTATCACAACATTTTTTCTTTTGTCAAATCAACTTAAATAATTTCTTTAGTTGAGACAACTTATTATTTTGAGTTTCTTGTGATTAAATCAATCTCCCAATCAAACTCACTTTTTCCAGTTCAATCAACTTAACATTTCAAGGCAACCAGGTTACTTACTTTTTTAAGTTAAAAAAAACAATATTTTTTTTACAGTGCAAAAACATTTCTTAAGAATGTTCTCATCCTTTTCTAAAGAAAGTTTTACAAGTCCCCCTGTGGTCAGTTAGCCTGGTAAGACCAAACTCTGATTGGCCATGTGATTGGTTACAAGGTAGTTTGTGATGTCAGAAACACCAGCAATTTCAAACTGCGTTTTAAAGACAGTCTTTGGTTCACTGAAGTTTTAAGGAGAAAATACTCAGCAATGATGTTGACTTGTGAATTTGCACATGGTTTGTCTTAAAGCATATTAAAAACACCACATAGACATATAAACAATATTAACCTTTAATATCCTTTTAAATTCTGTTTCTTAACAAACAGTTCTTTCTTTCTTTCAAAGGCCCTGTGTGGTTCAGAGTTCCAGAGATAGTGGGTCACTTTGCTTACAGGAATATCTGAACAACAAATAATGTTGAAACTAGAAACAGACCTCGTTTTTTTCTACCAGCACAATTGACCTATCAATAAACCCCGCCCCCCTTAGTTACTGTTGCGATCTTGGACAAACAAATGCAGTTTCTTACTGTCAATCAAAAGCTGTGTGAAAACCTTGTCGCAAGACATTTTTAGAAACAGGCCTAAAAAAAAAAAAGTTTGGTTCCGGTTGGTTGTCAGTTGAGGTCATGGGTCGGTAGGGAATTTTTTTTTTTTTTTTTTTTTTTTTTTTCAGTGGCAGCAAGGGATGGGTAGGAAATTATTCAGGGCTCGACATTAAAGGGATAGTCAAACCTAAAAATATCAAAATTGAAACTACTGTGGAAACAAAGACACCTACATCTTGGATGCCCTTGAGTTAAGCTAAAACATATCAAAAATTAATTTCAAAGTGAGCTATCCCCTTAAGCCTTTTCACGTGCTTGTCCTCCGGACAAGTAAGTAAATCTGTCAATCACTTGTCCGAGTAAAAAAGTTGCTTGTCCGGATTTTTAAAATGTATTTATTTTTTATTCTGAAGCAATATTCTCATCAGTGTTCAATCAGCTTTGATATTTAAAAAGGCAAATTGTTATATCTGCACCTTTAAGGGCATCCCCTCCACCAATATTATTAAATTCCCTATAGTGTCTTATTATTCTAAATAATTGAATTTATTGATCAAATTTAGGAATTTAAAATGAAAGATGAAGCATACTGTTACCCTAGGTAGGGCTGATGAAATTAAATCATACACTGAAAAATTACAATTTCATAAAATAATGTTATGAAATTGATTTAAATGTGCTAATAAGAAATATTGGAAAGAATTATACTAGGCTACTTATAAACATAACACTAAACTGCCAATAGGTGGCGGCAGGCGGCCGTATAAATGAGTGAGTTATTGATTCATTAATTCAAACGATTCGTTCAAACGGTTGATTCATTCAAGAATGAGACAGATGTTGATGTTTATGAATGGGTCATTGAATCCTTGACTCAACCGATTCGTTCAAAATGCTGAATCATTCAGTAATGAAAACAGGATGAGTTCCTGTGAGATGCGTCGTTGTTCTGCTGTGACTTTTCTTTGGAACTATTTTCGCTGCTGAAATGGAACAAAAACACCCAATATTGCTTATAAACAGTAAGTGACTTAATCTTAACTGTTTATTGAACTGTTGTAGGAAATCAATGTTACTTTTTCAATCGTGATGGTATTCAGGAAAAATAATTGAGGCTGCTTAGTGCTTAACATATGTTAAAATATAAAAACTCCACATTTAGATTTTTTATAGGCAGAGTATGTTGTTAACTGTGTGTGCTCCGCTCATGTGTGTAGATTTCGATGTGCGAGCGTCAACAGCGCAACCTTACCATCAGTAATACAGGCCTGCTACATTTATTATCCACAATCGATCGCAACTTGCAATAAATGTAATAAAATCAGAATCATTCTCTCGGTTTAGTGATTCCCTAGTTATTTTTTTGTTTGTTATTGATGTTCTAATCAGGCTACTTGTCCGTTGGGGCGAGTAAAATTCTCTTTTACTTGTCCTTCAAAAATCCATTTGTCCCGGAAAAGCGGACAAGTTAGACGGGCTCTAGAGATACGAACCGCGGCAGGTTAGAGTGTTTTGGATTGCATAAAATAATGAAAGAAACTAACAAATACATGGCGAAAGAAGTGCTAGACAGCAGAAGATGGGATTGGGATCATGATTGGATCATGATAGGATGATTTTTTTAATAAAACTAGGCGGATGGAGGTATTAGTATGTGGTGTGTGCATGCCTATGAATGCATGTATTTGTATGTGTGCGAATATGAATAAAAATATCCTAAATTACAAAAAAAGACTTGTATAATATGTATTATAGTTCAGTTTGACGAACGATATCTGCCTCGTTTGTTAATAGATTGCTGGAGGACAAGATGCATCTTACATCGCGTGCTATAAAAAGACGGAGCTGTACAAAAACGTAAATTAATAGTTCGCCTCAGAGTTTTTTATTTGTGTATTTATTTAATTTTTATTATTTCTTCCCCAAGCTCATAAAATAATTTTGGGTCGCACATAAATTGACAGGGTCGGTCGGAAACCGGAAACAAACAATTTTTTTTTTTACGCCACAGCAGGACCACCTCTGGTTGAGGAGCATTTATGTGGGACTTAAATATGCCATGGAAGGATATATAAAAGATTTAAATAAAAAATATGGTGAGTAACAAGATTTGATTTGGAATCAAGGGTTTACACTTTAAAATGCTAGTGGGAGAAGCCTCAAGTTACGGTCATCACGATCGCAGATGACAACTTCGAGGATCACCACCGCTCATGTACATTTAAATTAATTTACATTTAACCAGTTTAATATGGAGAGGCACTGAATTCTATACCAGTCTGTACATTACGTGAGAACAGTTAGCTATTTAGGTTTGTACGTTAGCATGGACTCACTAAATTGAATTGTAACTTAATGAGAGTATGACAACCAGAAAATGAACATTTTCATTTACAATTATATTGGGATTGGGGTTGAATCCTTAGGGAACCAGGTTACTGCGCCCACATCATTGGATTAATAAACAGCTTACCCCAAAGCAGACATTTTGCTCTGTCTTGTTTGGGTTTAGGAAATGGAATAAAATCAATTCTGGAATCAGTATTTTTGTAGCATAAACCCCATCAAACCGATGAGACCTTTGGATCTTCCAATGTTGCCATAAACCTAAACATGTCTGTGTTCCGGTCCCCGTGCAACTGATACTCAACTGCCATTGGCTTTTCTGCTTTCAAGGGGAGGGGCTTACTGATGCGTCAATTGCACAGTGGCCAAATTTTCATTTTTAAACTGTCCCTTTAAGAAAGATTTGAGAACTGTTTAAGAATGTTTCAAGACTTCAACTTAGGAACATTCTAACGTAATGTCTTAACTCTTAACTTCTTAAGAAAATATGAATCAGGCCCTAGATCTTTTATATAAGACAGTTATACTTGTATTATATTGAATAGTATTGCATATTATGAAGTGTGTTATTGTGTGGATAAATTGAAACAACAAAACATAGAATATCTCCCTATATTATTGCTTCCTTGTAGTAGCTTTCCCTCCTATTAAAAGATGGAGAATCCCTGCTGCACATATGCTTCTGAGACTCATAATAAACTTAATTGTCCTGTTGGGCTTTGGTTTGCTTCATCTGTCTCAGTAGATATGCCTGTTTTTTGGCCAGTACTTTCAATTTATTAACCGGCGAAAATTCATTTTAGGTGGTACAGGGATTTAGACGTTTCATTCAATTGAGAACAGGTTATCGCTGTGTTATTATATATACAAAAGGCTCCCGATGAGCTAAAAATACAGCTTTTTTTTTTGTTTTTACCACGCCTCTGTTGGCTTTCGTAATCATAGCCTGCTTGAAAATCTTCCCCAAAACACAGAGGCTGCCTGTGCAGACTGGCTGGGGTAACTGGAGCTGTGTGTGTGTGTGTGTGTGTGTGTGTGTTACCTCTGAGGTGAAAAGGGCAGCAATGGAGCAGGAGAAATAGAGAGAGAGAGAGAGAGAGGTGGCAGGCAGGGTGGGAGCTGAGTGAGTTGGGCTACTCCTTTTTCTCCATCCCCCTTTCCAACCATTCATCTGCCCACTGGCTGGAAAAGCCTCTGACTCTTTTATGAACATGTGGAACACATTTAACCACCTCAGCTGCGCCCACCCGAGCTGTCTCCACCCTCCTTTCTCTTGCTCTTTTCCACCCATTCTGCACGCTCTGCCTTTTTACGACTACTTTTTCACTGCTTTTGCAGAATGTCATTCTTGTTTGATTATAAGACAAGTATGTCATAGTGTTTGCCCTTTGCTGTATTTCAAAGCAGCAAATTGCACAAAAAAAAGAATAAAATAAATCGGAAAAATTAGTTATGAGCGCTTAGGTATTTTTCTGGTGTTTCAAAGCATAACTTTTAATGTATATACTGGTGCATTCATTCGGATAAAGTCTTTTCAGTGGATTCCCACAGTCATAAACCTAGAAAATGGATCCACGTGGAGACTGTCTCATCAGAGAGAAAGTCCCGTCACTCAAACTGTTAAAGGTGCCAGGCACTGGTCTCCAGTGCTTTGATGTAAAGGTCAACATGGCCCCTTCGGGTTTGTTATTTTATTTATGTACAATGCGTTATGTGGGCCACTATGGAATTTTTCATAGACTGAAGCCGTTATCTAGAGATCAAGGTGCAATGCTGGATGGAGCAGACGCTTTCCAACTGAAATCAAAATACAGCATAAAACTTACTGACCCCTTTTGAACGTTTTGAAAGTTAGTGTGTGTGTCAGCAAAACTGTAAAATAACACAAACTGAAGTAGGTACTGTTTAGGCCAAAAAGAGACATTTAGTAAACAGATGCCGCCATTATTAATTGGTTCAGTTCTTGGTTTGGTGCATAAATTATAATAATGCAGATGGAATTGAATTGAATTTGACTTTCATTAATAGTGTGAGAACTGTGTCTGATATAGCCTATTTCTGATCGGCTCATCTGTATTCAGCGTACACAGTTATGCCATTTCCAATCAAGCCAGTTTGAAGCAAAGGAATAAAGGAAACTCAAAAGACTCCGAAATGAGAAGTGACCCTAGAGTCCTGGAGTAGAGCGCTCTGCCGTCGTCTGTCAGCCCAGTGCTCCGACAGAATGAAATCACCAATGCAAATCCATTCAATTTGACTGTAAAATTCTGGAAGGCACCCACAATTATAGCTTTATCCTGACCAACAGAGTGCTGAATGCCATTGTGAGTCAGAGTTTGGTCTTTTTTTCTTTTACAACAATATTTTACAATGCTCTAACACAGTCTTTGTAAGAATTTGATTACATTTCAGGCAAGACAGAAGATGAGGCATGTGAGGCGTAATAGTTTGAATTTTTAAAAGTAATTGTTTTCACTTGATAACCGAAATGAATTGTGCTATTAATAATAACTCTTTCCCCAACACTGATGGAAATTTTTGTAATTTGAGACGCTTTCTCCTCCATTGACGGAAATTTTTTGGCTTTCCGTGTTTTGCTGTTATACGGTAGGCGTAGAGTGACCAGACCCTACCCTGGACAGTCCCGTATTTCAACTGTAATTTTATTTTAGTGTCCCGACTTATTCGAAAAAAAAAAAAATCTTTTGTCCCGTATTTCATCATTATTTTAAGTAAAAGAATTTGCGTCTACAGCATTTAGTTTGACGTTTGACCACTTTGTGTTAATTCGCGCATCAAGAGTGAAACTGAGCATAAGAGTATTCTTTCAAAAATCTTGCCAATCCCAAATAATAGCTGAGTCCCAAATTGACGTGTGTCTCTTTTACACGCCTGGTGTGACTGGAGGTTGGCAAATAAAAGCCGGTCTGTTTTTTTTAGTTTCGGTTTTTATTCAATCTTCTAAAACCCGTCAGATTGTCCACGTTTTGGCGGTCGCCAAAGCAAATTTTTGTCCCGCCAAAGCCTCTTTTGATCGGTGAATGATGTAGAATAGAAACTGCATTATGGACGCTTGGACGGATGAAAAATCTCAACTTAAGTGTAACAACAATGAAGGCAATGCTTTTCGTACGAATTATTATTATTTTTTTTTTCATAGCTATTAACAATATTATTAAGTGTAAATACTTGTATGTGTGCAGTAGGTTTTGTGGGTTTGTGGGTTCTGTGTCTGTCCAATAATCCACTCTGAGAAACCTGGTCACCCTAGGTAGGGGGCGCTATGACATATCCTCTGAAAGAGTATTGAATCTTCAGATTAAAACACAAGTGAAAAAAGCAGCAGAAACAATCGATAGCATATGTAAGCAGATATGTAAAATAACACGATCTTCACTTATGCTTAATGTTATGCTATAGGACTGTGAAGTTATGGGGTTGTTGATGGACTCGACCTATGATCATCGTTCTGAATCTGGATGTAGACGTTGACAAAAACTTAATTTTCTCAACTTTTTTCTCAAGTGTTGCTTTTTTAATGGAATTTACCTACATTCAAGTATCAAAAAGAATGCAATAAGATAGAACAATTTTTTTGTGTAAAAGCAGAGGGCCATGAAAATTGAGAAAATTATAAAAATGCTGGCACTAGCTGGCAACTTTTTTTATTTTTATTTTTTTATATAAACGCTGGCAAGAAAAGAGATAAATGATGTTTAAAATATATTATTGGTAGCCACCTTTTTTGTTTCATAGAGCAGTGAAGAAGTCCTTCTTCAGATGGTCGTGAGATTCATTGTATCCTAGAATCAGATTTTTCGGCACCGTCACATACACTCTTATAAATAAAAGTTCTAAAAGAGCATAAAAGAACTATATTTTTTTCAGTGTGAAGAACATTTTAATAATCAGAAGAACCTTTTTCCACTATAAAGAACATTTTTATATAATGCAAAGATTCCATGGATGTTAAAAGTTCTTCATGGAACCATATGCCCTAAAAAAGGAACCTTTATTTTTTAAGTGTGTACATCATGACATAAGCATATTATGTTTAGTTTTTGATGGAAATTCCAGATACATGAAAGAGGCGTACATTTACCTTCTAGGAAAGGTCTAGGGCAACATCTTATATCTGCTTTGGTATAAAAGACTATTGTTTTCAAGAGCTTGTCTCTGCTTTTACAGTAAGCCTTGATGGTGTTTATAGGTGGAATGGACCAGATAGAAGGAGGATCTTGTCTTATCTGTGCTGGCTTGTTTGTTTTCCTCTCCTCTGGGACGTAATTGTCAGAGAGTATGGCTGGAAGACCTTTTTTTTCCCCCTTTCAGATCTTCTGGTCTCCTGCTGTTTTAAACAGCCTGTTGGGACGTGTCTTTTACTCAGTTTCATTCTCAAGATCACACATGTTCATTTATGTTCCAGTATTGTGGCCAAAATAAGCTGAAGAAGAGATCGTGGTGGCGGACATCCATGATCTTTCATGGGCAACACAGTGGGAAATCAAGCTGAGCTAGACATTCAATGATGTTTTCCCGATCAATTCAGGATAAAAGAATGAAGCACATTTGACGTTTAAGACGCCTTCAGTCTGTATTGTATCGTAGTTCTTCTTTTTTATGGTCTAGAAATGAACATTAAAAGAAAATCCATATTTTTTACACTGTAAGTGATACTATAATGGTTGTGTATACGTGCCTTGCAGGGTTGATCGATTTTATTGATCTTCCATCTGCATGTTTGTGTCAATATGACTGTGTTTATATAGGGTAAAGTTGGAGTGTGATGGTATATGATATTAAATAAATCATTGATCACATGACCGTCAATTGCGAGTTATAAAGTCAGAATCGGGGAGATATAATCTTGCAATTCTTAGAAAAAAAAGGCTGTCTGTTTTCCCCCTCCGAATTGGACTTTATAACAATACACTATCCTGAGAAAAGTCAAAATGAGATGCAAACTCGCAATTGTGAGGGGGAAAAAACTCAGAATAATCTTTTAAATAGTTATTTTCTGTGGCGGGAACAAGCTTCCACTTTAAAAAAAAAAAACTTTTATTCTTTCAAAAATCTTGCCAATCCCAAACTTTCGAACATTATTTGTGTGTGTAGACGGGGGTCAAAGGTCTGATCTGGATAGTGTGGACAGCTGACCCCACTCGACTGTGTGTATCTAGTTGAGTGTTAGAAAGACATAAACCACAGCTAAAGAAATAGACCGGGTCAACAGTCTTGTCCTGTTATTTTCGCAGTTGTGCTCAGAATCAGCAAAGCGTTTATAGTGTTGCTGACAGAGCAGTAAAAAATACTCACAATTCAAATATATTGACGTGTCGTGCATGCTGTCACTTTTCCTCTCTGACATGAACCAACTCGTGTTTCATGGTGGGGCCAATCATCAATCAAGATATGGGCTTGGGTATGGGCTATTGAGTTAATTCAGATAAAGCCTTCTTGGATCCCATGAACAAACCCACTTAGGGCCAATACTGGGGCTTATTCAGAAACGATGTAGGGCCCGTTACTCAATTCCATATCGTGCCTACATTGGCCACACTATGAAATATTGGCTGGGAATGAAGATTCATGTACTAACACTGTAGTGATTTTAAAGTGTTTTTATTGTTAATGTAGATTGTATTGATGTAATCAAAGCCATGCCTTGAAAATGTTTTGGAAGAATGAGTGAAGAGGTGAGTTTCAGTTTCCGCTACCACACAGTTTGTTAAACACGATTGCAATCTCCTTTTCAGCACGATTACAGTCCATTTATGGTCCGTAGTTTGAAAAAGCCTTTTGCAGTGTTTGTGCTCAAATGCTGGTGTCATAATGAGGTTTAGTGGGAGGGCAGCCTCAGGATCAAAAGTGGAAGCCAAGCGTTTGGTGTTCTTCTGAGTGGAAAAGATGGAGTATTTTCTTTGTGTGTATGCACACATAGCCAGTGTTTAAATCATCATTATGAATGAGGTTATGGATATGGATGGAGTGTAAAGCTCTTGCTAATTAAACTCAGATATGGGAGAGGGAGACAAAGACTTGGAAAATGTTCCTCATCGCATGAGGAATCAAACAAACAGAACCCTGGCAAAACCACAACCCTGTTTAAATCTTCTGAAAGCTATTAATAATGATGCAATAGTTGGTGTTTTTTTTTTTTTTTTTGCATAGATTCATTTTGCATATTTTAAATTAGCTCACAGTCCTGTTGTGAGTCTGTTTAACAGACCTTACCCTTGACCTGGAGATTTAGGCATGTCATCGCTTTTATTTATATACTTGTTGCTTCTATTCTTGTATTGTCTTTTAAATGACTGATTAACTTTAATCTTTTTATGTAGTTTCTTTATATTTTTAGAATTTTTCTATAAAGCATTTGTGAAAAATGAAGCTTCGAACTTGAACGAAACAACATGCAACAGGTTTTATATCAGTAGTTGCTCTTGCTCTGCACCTCTTTGCTCACAAGTATGTGGGACAGCAAAATGGTTGGATGAAACCCTGTGTAGTTTTGAGACCGTCAAGTTGTGTATGCAGGTGTATGAGACATTCCTCTGATCCATGAAGAACACATCCACTCGTGAATGTCAAGCCTATAGTTTATTCCCAGTAGTCTCTCAAGTTGAGCCAGACCGATATATCGGCAGGCCGATATTATCGGCCGATATTACTGATTTTCCAAACTATCGGTATCGGCAGTTATAATGGCCGATAAATGAATATTTCAAAAATAAAATAAAAACGGACGAAACACGCTTGAACCATGTCATGAGTGTTGTGTAGTTTGTCCACCAGAGGGCACTCTACATCGTTCCTGTTGCCAACACTCGTTGAGTTGTTCGCGATACATACATTGCTTGAATAACAATTAAAAGAACATCCCCATCAGTTCTCTTAACTCAAATAAGCATGACAAAATTTGTTGCTGGCGGAAGTTTCCTTGGCCAGTTATATTGAAAATGTATGTTTTACAATTTGCAGTACGACGTAATCCATTGCTAAATTATGGTTCATCATAGACTAGCTAACCATAAAGCTAGCTAATGCCACTATCATCGGTCTGTTCTGTTGTGACAATAAAATAAACTTTTAGATAGTTTCTTTTTAAAACGCATTATCATATTATTTTGGTTAAAACTCATAAATAACTACAAATTACTAATGTTAGGGAAATCTGTTAGTTTTGTTGCGATATATCGGATTTTAAAACCAAAAAATATTTGTATCGTATCGGCCTTCAAAATCCTTTATCGGTCGGGCTCTACTCTCAAGGTATAGGATTGTACAACTATACTTCCATATAATACATTTGCGCCACTATAATCTTTAATATATCTGTTATTTACTTTACTATAGCCAATATATGACACTATTATTTGTGTGGTCTATTTACGACATAGTTTCTGGTTTTACATCCCACCTCTGACATTCTTTTTCTTGCAGTGAGGTAGAAATCCTATTCTCAGATGTTCTTGCAGGGAACTGAAAAACACGGTTAATGATTCTTTCCTCTTACTGCCTACAGTACAGTGAGTGTCCTTGTTTTTAACTCAAGAGCTGCTTTGTCTTTTTCTCTGAAAAGCTGATTAAACATCACTGCAGCCTCCCACGATGCCGTGCGAGAGTTTAACCCAAGGACTAACCGAGGCGTTGGACGTTAGTGTTCTCTTGGATGCATGACAGGGACAGTCATGCCCTTAGAGGCCATTGAGGAGATTCGTTTAGGAACAGCATGGTAACTGTGCGTGGTGTCTGGTTGAGTGCACACTATATTTAAGCCTCCCAGAACAGCAGCAAGGCACCGTTTCATTTGAAAATATAGCAGATAGGCCCTCAGGCAACGGGACACGTTAACACTGCCTTGACTTAGTCTGCAAGGACTTTTCTTTATCAACTAGTGTGTAAATATAATAAAAAATAACTATTACTTTTAATTCTAAAGCTTATTTCTCATTGTCTCTTTTTATCCAGGGTCCCTGTGGGTCCTTTATAAGTATTAGTTATCAAATTGAAGGTCATGAAAAGTCTTAAATATCTTGCATGGTATTTATTACTTTAAGATGTCTTAAATTTGGAAATTAATTACAGGAATCATGATATGGCTTAATATATTGATTCAAATTCAAAAGGGGATGATTTTATTAAATAAATGTGAGCACTGCACATTCCAAAGTATAAACGTGGCGCTGGTGGATGTTCGCACACAGTTTAGGAACAGTTCATTGACAATATCACACATTTATGCCAAGTTTGCTTGTGATCTACTTTTGATGTATTATGACACTGACAGTGCTTAATTTATGGTGATCATACCTGCAAATTCATCACCTTTTTGGTGAAATTTAGCTTTCTTAAATTGAAATGATCCATGCATTGTGATTTGATTAAACTTCTGAAGTGTAATCAATATGTTCAGCCATATTGAAATTCGTGTGTGTATTTGGAATGAATGTTGTCAGCCAGTTGTCACTCAAAGACTATGAAATTAATAAGTGTGTGAAGGAAGTCTCTGATGGGAAAGTTAATACGGATTAAAAAGTAGTGTTTCTGAGCTTTCCACTAGCATTCACACACTTGCATGCTCTGTTTATGTGTGGTGTGAAGATGGTTTTGTACAAAGGAGATTGTAATAGCTACTTTCTAGACAGCAGCCTGCCAAACCTTATCTCCCTACCCATGCCTGGCAGAAGTCTCTCTCTCTCTGTGTGTGTGTGTGTGTGTGTGTGTGTGTCAATCACAGTTACGCTGTGCACTTTATGGTCTGGCAAACACATGTGAATGATATTATGCAAAGTTATCTGTATTTTACATATTGAGTTGCTTGATCTTGCCATCAGTTTAACCAACACAATTAGCTTGTGCAAAATATTCTGCTTATCTAAAAAAAACAAAAAAACTTCTTAATAAATGTAAAATGCCTCATTTGGCTTACCATATGTCATGCATGAGCCAATTAAACTTGAGATACTGAAGTTATAATATCACAACATAGCCTATGCATTTCAAATAAACACTTATTTTTTTTTTTATTCTTTATGAAATAAAAAAATATTAAAGGTAGGGAAGGCAAATTTGGAGAGGCTAGCAAAAGCTAGCTTTGAAAGCATACTGTAAGAGCCCCGCCTCCTTCAAAACACATGACCGCACAGCCAGAGCAAACTAAGCATTACGAGAGACGGCCGTAAATTACCTCATGTCTCAAAGCACATATCATTACATTAATAATGTACATATACAACTTAGAGCGCTGGCTTATACCGCCTGACCGCTGCAGATTAATTTTGCAGTTGATAGTATTGCCATTGAAACGTATAAATCCGAGTCTGTGGCGTGAACAGCTCTGAGTAGACCATCACGGGTTGTCATCTCGTAATTGTGTCTGTCAGCAAAAGTAAAATCACACACTGCTCAATTGAATATGAAGGCAAATGGCTTATATTAATTTAACCACATTGATCAATTCAATATTAAGCCCAAAATAGTTTTTGACTCACCAATTTGACTCACTTTCCTCGTAAAGATCACAACTTTGTAAAACTCGTCTTTGCGGGCCTTCATTTGCTGCTCTAGTCCATCTAAGGCTGGCATAAACCTCCCTCTTGCTATTAAGTCAGATTTTGAATTAAAATCGAGCTTGGAAAAGTTTCGTAACTATGTGATCGCGGCCGGTGCTGTCATTTTGACTTTGAATTTGGCTGGGATTAGACATGTAGGCTAGCTGTGGTGTAATGACGTTAGCTGCGCAAACATCTCGGATATTAATTGGTCCATGTCTGATATGTAACGTAGATGATTATGGGCATAGCATATTTACGTCCAAAGGCACAGCAGAGTCGTGCTTTTTGCCGTACATGTTAAAAAAATAAAATACAGGATCGAAGTGCGCATTCGCGAATCGCAACATGTGTTTTTCAATTGTCGTCTGCAATGAATGGACCGTAAAAGCGCTGCTTTTCTACCGTTTGTTTTTTATTTGATTTTGCGTAACTGCTACATTTGTCATCGTAACGTCTAAACAATTGGAATAACACCCTTATAGCATATATATAAATCACAAGAATAAACAGTAAAAATACAAATAAAAGTTAATTATTTAATATACATTTTTATTTTTGAATTTTGGCAGGGTGGGCAGTGCCTAGTTTGCCTACCTAGACTGCACGTCACTGGATACATGTACTTTTTTTTAGACCACTTCCATGATTGATTGCGATCAGGATGTGAAACGAGTTTCAACCAGTATAACAAAATGTGTTTATAGAAAACATTGCCGGTCCTATGTTTAAGCAGCACAATTGCTTTCAATATTGAAAATAATAATGAGATGTTTTTTTAAACACCAAATCAGAGGTGTGATGATTTCTGATTTGATGATTTTGAAATCTTTTTGATCGCTTTGCATCATCTGAAATGACACACAGTGTCTAGAAGTGTGTTTCTGAAGCAGCTGCCACACTTCTTGTGCCGATTTTTCCAGCCCGCTGCATATGTCACAACACCTGCTGTCAACAGTGCATTTGAAAACGTCTGATGAGCATAATGAATGAAGCAGATGGGAATGGGATTTTAGCAGCTCCATCAGAAACACACCTGTTGTTCTGTGTAAAGCATGCCTGCTTCCTAGAGAAACCCCGAAGGCTTGTACTAACCCTTGTGCTAACCCTTAATATTGAGAAACCTCAAAAAATACACCATTTCCGAAATTGGAAACTCCTCGTAAATCAGAAAAGTGATAGAGTAAAGACTAAAAGATTTTTCAAACTCATATAAGCATTTGAAATATTACTTCCTACTCATTTTTCCTCAAGTTTTTGCTGTCAGTTCAGCAGCCATAATCCCTTCTCTTCTCAAAAAGAGTGTTGTGCTTAGATACTCAAACTTAATAGAATTTGAGAAGAATTTGGCTGAATGAGGTCCCCACAAGTGACCAACATTTGTTCAGTCTGTTTTACTCAGACATTTTAGGTGAGAGGATCTTATTATACGGATAAAGCCCATATGCACGGTCTCCTTAACTGTCTACACCTTTCACATCAGACTATGACTGAAGCCATAATTGTCCAATTTGACCATAGTCATCGTCCTTGGTATTGTGTTATTGGTACTTAATTTTAAAGATTTTGTTCTTATCTATCTGACAAATGTGTTTGATAGTTTTGCCTCCGGCCCTTTTTTAATATACCATCCGTTTCAGCACTTTCCATAGAGTGACTTATCTTGCAGGTGTCAAGCCACCGACTGCCCTCAGGTGCCCTCTGAATAATGGCAGGCAGAAAATGGAAAGTGCTTTCTCCTATTTTTTTATTGTTTATGGTCTTATTCTGTTCTGCTATGTTTGTGCTGCAATGTTTAACCTTCATTCACAGGGTCAAAGGTTAGCACTTGTGAAAATTCACCTCTGAGCTTGTGTGTTTTGGCGGTCTATGGTAAGATAATAGTCCTCGGGTCTGGAAATGCCCTCGTTACCTCTTTTCTTTCAGTGTTGGATACCATTAAACACTCAAGTTGACTTTTAAACACTATGTACTTTGGCATAATGCTGGATATCATGCTGTTTAGGAATAATTTTCAAATCAAGTTATCAAGCATTTATTAGTCCTTATTTATACTGTTCAAAAGTTTGGAGTTGGTCAAATTTTTTTATGTTTTTGGAATAAGTCTCTTATACTCACCAAGGCTGCATTTATTTGATTGAAAATACAGTAAAAGTGTTAATATTATTGCATTTTTAATGTAAGTGTTTTCTATTGTTATATATTTTAAAATACGTTTTATTCCTGTGATGACAAAGCTTAATTTTGTGCATCATTACTCCAGTGCTCAGTATCACATGATACTTCAGAAATCATAATATGCTGATTTGATGCTCAAGAGAAACATTTATTATTATTATCATGTTAAATATGTTTGTGGAAACTGAGGTACAGATTCTTTAAAGAATTGAAAGTTAAAAAGAACATCATTTATTTGAATATTTTGTAGCATTATAAATGTCTTTGCTGCATCGTTCGATCAATGCAAAACATCCTTGCTAAATAAAAGTGTATTATTTTCTCAGATGACCGTGGTTAACTGTCAATAAGTATGACTGATGCTAATGTTTCATAGAGTATTTCTGAATGTTAGAATTTATTTGTCTCCATTTCATTCTCTCACTTCATTCTCTATTTTGTTATTAGCTACACTAAAACAAAGTAAAATAGGAAATCGGCTTACGTTTTACAAGAAAATAATATCAGTTTTTCTACTTTTTAACTCTACAACTTGCTTTTTTTTTGTAATGAATTGTGAAATTTGATAGCAATTTCTGAGTAAAAATAGTTTCTTCTCGGCTGATGTCTTGGCTCCCATCATTTTTAATCAGTAAAAGGTAGAGTGTATTGTGGGGTTTAGGGGTTAAAGTTTATAGTCTGGCAACTGAAAGGTTGCTGGCTGCTTCACTTTGCAAAGAGTGAGCCAAGAGCTCTCACCATTGTGCCCCTGAGCAAATCACTTAAACCCCAGGTGGATTTGGCCTGTAGTAAGCTCATGGCCATTCTGTTCTTTTCAGGCAATTTCATGTTGTTAAATCATGTATGCTCAGATTGAACTAGGTTACTGCAACACAGAACTGAGAATAAACAGAGACCACGTTATCTCAGTTTGGACCCTGTAATCATAAATTGATGTTAAGTAGGAGTGTATCTTGACACTCCATGAAGATTTCCTCCTTCTTCTGTCCTCTCTTTTTCATGTACTTAAGTCCCATGTCTCCTTTTTATTATTTTTTTACTCTCATGCAGCTGGTTTGAATACAGATCCTCTCTACCCTCTCTCTCTCTCTCTCTCTCTCTCTCTCTCTCTCTCTCTCTCTCTCTCTCTCTCTCTCTCTCTCTCTCTCTCTCTCTCTCTCTCTCTCTCTCTCTCTCTCTCTCTCTATCTCTTGTGAAGATGGATGGATGGGAGATCTGAGCGGAAGTGGAGTGCAAGGCTTTTGGGTCACTAATTAAAATCTCCAGAAAGCCCACTGAAACTCTTACTCTTGACATCCATCATGGTGTCAAAACTCCTACATATGATAATGAATGGTCTCTCCGATGAAATCTCATGACTTTGTGAGATTGTGTGTGTGTATGTGCAGGGGGGTCTTTTTATAATTTTTTTTAATATATATATAATGTAAAACAGATGCAGTAATGGAACAGATTTTATCAGACTATTCTTGTTTTCTTCTTGTCTTATTTGTCCCTTACAATACCCACTGGGTTTTAAATGTGACCGGTGTTCAAAAGTAGATCTATTGTGCATTTCTGGATCTACTACATCAAAACAAATGCACAGATGTGGTGCTTATCTGTGTAACAAATACACTCATGTTTGGATTTGGAAGAATATATGTTTAGTAGTGATTATGCCAAATCTCTCTTCATTTTAGCTGGATGAATGATTTTGAAATTTAATGATGAAGTTTGAATGAAACTGAAAAATTTCAAAAAAATTGATTGGCCACTTAGTATGTTGTACTTTGATAATTGGTTCAGTTTATCTCAATGACTCTTCTCACACATTGAACTTTGACTATGTTTGTAATTGCGTACAATTATAATTTATACAGTATGCTGGAAATGTTTTTGTCTCTCACGCAGAGCATTGATCCTTGTGTTTCAGCTGAGCAGTCATGTAAAATACCTCTGGGCAGTTCTCGAAGTCATTTGTGACCCTTATCATGTGTGTTAACGAAACACAAGCGCTCTGGGTAAACAAAGCCAAATGCCCAGTGCATGCTTGCTAACTCAACCTTTGCAGAGCAGTCGTGATGGAACTAGAGCATTTGAGCTGCTAAATCTAAGAGCATTCCAAAGTCATTTCATTTGTTCAGCATTGTGATTAATTATGTTAAGGACTAGTGCCTTTTATCCCATTGAAAGCAAACCACAGTGAGTGAGATAAGTAATCTTGAGTAAAGACAGAAAGCAAAAAAATAAAAAGAAGGCCCAGAGCCTTGCATAAAATATGAAGCTTGATAAATTCTCTGGATGTAATCTGTCATAACATTTGTTATGGAAAGTTACAGTTTATGCACAATCCATTTGGGTGACAAAATGCAGATGTGAATACTTTACATGTATTAAATTCTGTGTTAAATGTAAAATCACCTAATGCAAGGACAACTATGAATAGACCATGTATATATTTTAAAGGCTTTAATTGTATTTGAATGGTGCGCAGCTTTTTCTGCACTCCAGTGCTTGTCATTCCCAAAAACAGACCGATTTGTTATGCAGAGGGAGAGAGGCCCCATGGGAAGGCATGACTCTAAACTTAAATATAAAACTGGGTGTAGTGCCTTAATAGTGCTCTGCTCTGAGAACCGCACAAATCAGACTTCAATGGAGGCGAGGGAGAATTTTTGTATACATTTTTATGGTCCTCTTGCTTCATGAAAGTAGCATTGGGTCTTCTTTTTAGTGATTTATTTAGTCTTGTTTGCTATGCATATGGTATGCATGTACAAATGCATGTAATTCAATTGGTATGTGTTTGCCCCATAGACTTCCTTTTAAAGTTTTATTGTTATTTTTACTTTTTTTTTAATTGATTGATTTTGACAAATTTCAGCAATTTTTTACTCAATTTTGCTGCTGAGCAACATTAAGTTATGGTTTACTCGTATATGTTTTAATGACTTTATAAGCAAATAAAAGTTTAAGCTAATAGATATTATATTACATTAATTATATTATAATATCATTATAATGGGATATGTCATGAGCACAAATGTGACATAAAAGCTACAGCGGAGATGAACATTGGACTTCAGATGTGATGATTTTTAGAAGATATTTAAGTGTGCCGCTATGTGATGCTAACATAATAAGCCATGCTGTTATGTCTCCATTGTGTCTTTCACTTGGATGGCTGCTACTATCATAGGACTACAGCAATTCTATGTGTTTTACTGGTCATATTTTATAGGGAAGCCTTCAGAAACACTCAGTCACTCTCAGGTATCAACTCAGATTCCCTTTCAATCCTTTCAAACAGGCCTCTATAGTGTACTGTGATATAAGGCAGTCTGTGTATATATATATATACATATATACATGACTGCAAAAATTTACTAAGAATTCTTGATGCCATTTAGTGCATTGAAGTGCATTTAAATGCACTTCAATGCACTAAATGGCATCAAGAATTCTTAGTAATTTTTTTTTTTGCATTCATGTCCCACCACACAAGATGTATAACCTTTGTCATGTACACTTTCAGCCCTAAATCTTGACAAATATGGTCCTAATCACAAAGCTAGTTGTTTCAGACTGCTGGTTGTATTTAGGACCAAAAAAAAACAAACTTTTTTTTTCCACAGGGAGGCTAACTGGCTTCTAGCCTCCTACCTGCTGCTGCTCTTGCCTGTCATAGTTTCCACTGTGGGAGGAACATTGCTTCGCTCAAAAGAACCCCATTCATGCTAAACCTTTTGAGACTGAGATAGAGAGAGTTTGTGTTAGCCATTCAGGCTTTACTTTGAGGGATGAGGAAGCCTGTAGATAAGAAGAGTGTTGAAACTCAGTGTTGGGCCCCTTTGTGAGCTGAAATAAACGATTGAATGCTCACGGTAAGGGACATTTTCCCCATTGAAATCGAAGTTCTAAAGATCTATTGCAAATGTTTCTGAGGTTATACATTTCCTTTATGGTTTAGAGTTCGAGGTGTATAGGCTTGCCAGCAACAGTTATGTTTTCAGGTTCTGTTATAAACGTCATTGTATTTCAGCTGCATGGTCTATGAAGCATTGATCCATCTCCATCCATCTACAGTATAGATAGATCGATCGTTTGTTAATTTGACCTGCCTATCTATCATTTGTCCATTCTTTCTGTCTATCTATCTATCTGTCTGGCTTCCTCTCTAAACACAGCACCGAAACTACCCTCCTCAAAAAATCACCAATGACATTCTGCTTGCTGCCGACTCCAGCAATAAATGGCGCCTTCAGCACCAAATTGGAATAACTGGCTCCGTCCTAACCTGGTTCACCTCCTATGTTTCTGACAAGACACCATTATCTTGGATGATGGGTGAGCCATCCATCCATCCATCCATACCTCTCCATCTATAGTTTATTTGTTATGTCTGTATATCATATATATCAGTAGTTTGTTTATTCGTTCATTCATTTCTGCCTATCAGTTTGTCTGTGCATCTATCTATCTATCTATCTATCTATCTATCTATCTATCTATCTATCTATCTATCTATCTATCTATCTATCTATCTATTTATCTATCTATTTTGCTCTATCTCTCTATCTATATCTATCATCAATAGCTTGTTCTTTCGTTTCTGCTTAGAGCCTATCGTTCTATCTATCTGTTTGTCTTTGCTGTGTATCTATCTATCTATTCCACTCTACCTCTCTATCTGTAGTTTAATTGTTCTGTCTCTCTATTGTATATATTGATTGATCACTTGATCATTCTATCGTATCTATAGTTCGTTCACTCTTCTCTTTGTATGTTTCTGTCTATCTGTGCTGTATATGTACAGTATCTACACATATCTACATCTCCATATTCTATCTATTTATCATTCACTCTGTCTCTCTATCTATAGTTTCTCTATCTATACCTATATTTCGTATCTGTTTCTGTCTATCTTTGCTGTGTATGTACAGTATCTACACGTTATCTACATCTCCATATTCTATCTATTTTTCGTTCACTCTACTTCTCTCTATCTATACCCATCTTACCTATCTTTCTATATCTATCTTTCATCTCTCTATCTATAGTTAACTCTATGTCTCTCTATCTATAGTCTCATTTTATTTGTCTGTCTATCATTCTACCTGTCTGTTGTATTTTTCTGTGTTTTTGTCCATCGATACATGGATTTCTGTTGTCTATCTGTTTGTGTATCCTATCTTTCTGTCTGTCGTTCAGTCTATCTGCCTCTCGTTCAGTCTCCTCGCAGATTTATTTTCTGTCACTCATCAGAACATCTGCTGATTTTTACTAAGTCGAGTAATTTGCTAAGTGCCCCGGCCAATCGTTTATTTCTGCTGAAAGAAGAGATGGCAAAGGAAGGGAAGGAGTGGATGTTCCTTGCTCATTAGGCATTATGTTCACATGTGCACTGGAGTATTTCCATTTCTAAAAGCTTCACTTATAAATTGTCCAATCTTTGGATTGCACGCTTGTTCATCGATACGCAAATGTGGGAGCAGTGTATTGCTCCCATTGGGCTTGGATCCTTTTTGGACATGATAATTAAACCTTTTTAACCCCTAATTAAACCCTGATCACTGTATTCATCCACATGCTGTTTCTCTTCCTCTTTTAATACAGGTTCACTTACATGGTGATTTCTGTCGGCCTCCAAAACATCTCAAACCCTAGTCATAATTACAACATACCAGGAGTGGCAGTATAAAGACTGCCCTGTTCATTTATGTTCAGCCCTTGCTGCAAGTTTGACTCATTTCTTTGGATGATGAGCACATGGCCAAACAAAGCATATCCTCCACGTCATCGTTCATGCTAAGACAGAGAGCAGTCACAACACAGACACAGCTGCTCTGTATGTTCATTTAAGTGTCTTGTTCAAGGGCATAATGACTGAGCAAGATTTGAACCCATGTCTGATTGTTTACTGCCATGTCTCATTAGCATACGTATTCCAGTAATGCCCACAGAGACTGTTCTTGCAGTGCTGTTTATATGACTCTTGGTGGAGTCCCTGCATCTGACTGTATACTAAACATTTCTGCTCAGATAATGAGAGGTTAGCGTTCATTATGCGTTACCTTGCCTGTGAAACCTTTTGTCAGTGACATAATTTTTTACAATACTAACTTTAACCCTTTAACTGACTTCTCAACAAAATGGTTGAGTACTATATTTTATTGAGAGGAGTCCCCTAACTTAACTCAAACTGATTGAGCCATCTCTATCATCTGGTTGAGGTATATTATGCCAAAAAAAAAAAAAATCCACTAGATGTCACAGTGTCAATCAACAGCACTTGTCACAACACTTCTTCTAACATGGATGTCAGAAACAAATAAATCACCCCAGCCATGTGAACTGTTTTTGGTTGAAATTTTGCAAGCTAAGCATTTTTTTTTTTTTTTACATATTACACTGTAAGAGCCTTAACTTTACAAAATGATGTTACTTGGTGCTATGAAAAAACTTAAGTATATTTTTAATAGTTTTTCAAAAACATTCTCAACCAAAAGGTTGATTTGGCACATAACGGTTTTTAAGAATGGACATTACAATGCACTATTAAAACTTGGTTGTAATTCAAGTATGCTTTGTAATAAAGACCTAAGTTTAGTCTTGTTTTAAAGAAAACACTGCTGATTATTGCTGAAGTAAAAGCATAAAAAAATAATAAAAGTATGAAAAAGTTATGGAAGTTTTAAATGTACATTAAATCAAATATACTATACTAAATATCTTTTCCTTTATATAAAATATATATTCTACAAAATATTATTTCCTGTAAAAGTACTATAAAATCAAAGCCATATCTACCCAAGTTCTGTTCCAAATTTGAAGTTGATATCACAAAAATTGAAGTTCCCATGAGATTTTTAGGTGTAATACCTAAAATGACATAAATTCCGTTGAATTTAATTGTATGCATTCTGCTGTAACAAATTTCAGTCCAAATATCACTTCTGTTACAAAATATGGAACCTTGAGACTCAGACCTTTCTGACAATGTGTTTTGTCAAGACTAGAAAAGGTTTTGATCATAAATTATGATGAGAAATGAAAAAGTATGGCATTTATTGCCATTAAGTGACATCTCACCCATTTGGTAGCGGCTGATATTTTAAAAATTATGGGATGTGTTGAGAAGATAAGAAATGCAAACAAACAAAAATTTCCATCACTTTTTTTCTTGGTGCTTTATATTAAACACTTCAAATGAGGTCATAAATAACACACATTTTTGTTCATCTGATGAGAAAATGAGATGATCAGCAGTTTGTGACGTGTTTTGCGTGGAGTTGGATGTGTGGGAATTGTGCTGGCAGATTTTCAGCGAACAATGCATGTTGTAGCTCTATTATGCATCAGTAATCTGTGCCTCCCATTGTGTCCATGCAGAAGAACTGATGCTTCTCAGAGCTGTAGTCCCATAATTCACGCAAATCCCTTCATCATCTCCTCCAGCTGCAACGTAAGAGTTCCCCATAATGAATGAGACTCTTATGCCCGTTCTCACTACATGAGTGGTGTAGTTATCTCGGAAGAATTTTCAGTTGACGACTACGAAGAATATTGCCAGTGTTCCAAATTAAAGTGTGTTCACTGTGTGAAATTAATGTTATTTTGAATCGGTTTTGTTCTAAGAATCAAGTTTGTAATGTTGTTTACAATGAATTTCCATCAGATGACTGTTAAAGTTTTACTCCAAGTGAATAAACCCTGAAATCTTCTATAAATGTTCCTAAAGAAAGTGCATCTGTCGATTTTGTGCTGATTTGACTTTGTACAGTGACTTTACTGTTTCTCTGTCTCTGAAGCTCAGCACAGCTCACCAAACGGAGAGAATGCGCTCGGATTCGGTGTCCTATTTTTGTGTGTCTGTGGGGAGAGAAAGCAGAGCGTCTCTTTGACACACACCTCATGATTCCTTGACTCCCTTTAACTCTTCTCATGGGAAGACATTACGCTCTCTCCTGTCTGTTTCTCTCAGAGGAGTATGTCTGCCGTTCCATCATCCTGCTTTTATTCCCGTTTTTCTCTCACAGCAGGGAAATATTTTAGCATCTCCATTCCTCTTTTTACACACGTTTTGAGCTCCATTGCATTATGTCTTGGTGCTCAAGAGTATCAGTTTTTCCTCTTTGTCTCTGTCTCTCTTTTAGTCGAGGTTGTGTGCATCAGCTTTGAATGCTCTCTCTCTCTCTCTCTCTCAGAGTCTGACTGGTCTCTTTTATCTTAGTTTTAAATTTTTAAATGCAAGTATTATTTTATTTATGATATTAATAATATTTATTTATTTTTAAACCCATTGTCTTATTCTGCTTCTGTTTGTGAGGCATACATGCTTAAAAATGCATTCTTAACAAATCAGATGAATGCGACAGTTTCATCAAGATTGGTCAGTTTTTGTTTATAAAGGGGTCAAGTATTGATGACTGACTGTTCTTACTCCAACCAAACTGCTAATCGTCAGAACCCTGATTGGATTAACGTAGTACATCATAATACTTTTTTCAGCAAGGATGAATTAACTTGATCAAAAGTGACAGAATTTTTTTTTTTTTTTTTAAAACCATTTCTATAAGTAAATTATGTTCTTTTGAATGTTCTATTCATCTAAGAATGCTGAAAAAAAAATGTTTTCCACACAAATATTGAATTTTCACATTTATAATGTAATAAACATCCTTTGCGAACATAAGAAGCTTCCTAAAAAACATTAAAGGTGCAATGTGAAAAAATGTTGGCGATCTATTAACAGAAATGACATCCATAACTATTTTTTCAGTGGTGTATAAAGATCTTACTTAATAAACCGTAATGTTTTTATTACCTTAGAATGAGACATTTATATCTACATAACTGCGGCCACCCCCTTCTAGGAAGGTCGACATATTGTGACATCATTTCTACCGTAGCTGAACGCTAAAAACAGCGCTACAGAGTGCGTTTCTTCACTACCTTGAAAGAGAAGCCGCAGAAAGCTACAGTAGAAGCTAGCCATAGACGCTGTGAAATACAAATAAAAAATACACACTGCACCTTTAAAACTTCTTACCGACCCCAAACTTTTGACTCCCCATATTTACATACAGCATCAACCAGAAATGGATCATCATGGTCAATTAAGCGACCAACAAGTTAATTTATATATATATATATATATATATATATATATATATATACAGCTCCCAGCCTGAACTATGGTGTTCGTTTTTACGTACAAGGTTATACAAAACAGAAATCATTCGCATATAAACATTTCAAAGAGTAAAAAACAGCCTGACTGATGAAATGATATCTAAATTCTAACTAAACTAACATTATAAATGTCCTTGAGCACAAATGTTAGATGCTTCAAATACAGCCACTTTAATAGGTTGGTCTTTGCATACTTTTCTTTTTAAGAGACTTTACTAAAGCACTGTTGAACTGAAACAACCCCATGAGGAGAGCCTCATTAATACCCTGACGTATTAATACATCAAACGAGTGATTTTATTCCTAAGATTGTATCTCATCCCTTGGTGAAAGCTTTGTTAAATCTGGCTCTTAATTATGCTAATATATTATCATTTGTTAAGGGTAAGCACAGCAGTGATTAGTGATTTTTAATACTGTTGCTCATCTGATAATATGTTGCTTTTGAAAGAAAGATGTGATTAAAGTGTGCTCTTTATGTGTCTAGGGCTCCAGAATAAAGTGCCAGACCTTTTACTACAGTGTCAGAATGTCTCCCTCGTGGCACTCAGAAATGTTGCCGTTTGACCTCTGACCCAAAAACTGTCACTGGGAAGCTTAAGCTTGGCTTTTTCCCCCCCCTGCAGTTACTTCTTGCGTCGCAGAGAGCATGTATTCATTTTCATTATGTCTTATTGAACAGCTCTGAGGCTGGTCTTTGTGCAGCGGAGAAAATTACAGAACGTCAGAATAGAGACAAATTGGACGGAGGCCACGGGAAAGCAGCAGTTATGGGTGATTTCGCATTGCATACAGTCAGTGCCGGCGCTATGGGGGGGCATTAGGGGGCAATGCCCCCCCAAATGTATTTTGTGCCCCCCCAAATTGAATTATGATATAATTTACAAAATAATTTCAGTTTAATTTAATTCACATTTCAGTGAGAAATAGTACAAATATATGTCTACAAACGGCTCATTAGCTGAAAATACAATAAAGCCAACATAAAAACCAGTGTGACGCTGTGAGGAAACCCCCCTGCCGCCCCCCCAATCACGCACGTTAATACTTGAATGAAATGATTTTCAGTTGGCGCGACCGCGCGAGCTTCCTGCATTCAAAACAAAGCAAACAGATGAAAACTCTCCAAAAATGGAAATTAGAAAATGGTTCAATACCACAGTTTCTCCTTACACATCGATTACCCCATACAGCAAGACAACGACAGCCCGGCTTTGGTATTTGGTGCTTCTACCGTGCAGTGTTGTAGTCGAGACCGAGACCAAAGACAGTCGAGTCCGAGTCGTAAGTGTAGCTATTTATCTAACTGGCATGTACTGTAATGTTCACTATGTGTTGTCACGTGATGAAACTAATAGTTTAGTTGGCCTAGTTTTTGCGCTGCCCATTGTCCTGAAATGTCACTCACTCCCGCCGTGGAGAAACAGGTGTTTAAGCCTATATTTTTTTGTAAATGGAAATTGTAGAATAATATCTGTGTATGTTGTGGGTGTTTTTTATTTGTTAAATGTGTTAAAGGTTTTATTTGATAAAGGTAACTAAATGATGCTTTTTTAAGGCTACGAATGTAAATGCTTATGTTAGAACATAGCAGAATAAAGATGAGTAACTTAGCTTTTTTTTCTCTCACTTCCGCCATTGAGATAGCATATAAACGGCTATTCTGTCAGTGAGAGACTATGTACATGTTCGTTAGCTTTGCTATTATAAAGCTGTGGTCAGAGTCGGTCTTGCAATTTTTTTTTGTATAGGCCTATTTAACCCTTGATCAAATTTCTTAATTTCGCTCGTCTTGCAACAATGTGTAATGTTTTATGTGTTTATTGTGTGGGTTGCATTACTTCATGTTAATAGCTAACAGAAAAGGCAGTAGCAATAATAAATATAGGATATCTAATATCGGAAAAAAAGTCCCCATACCTACCTAGTGCCCACCCATTGAAAATAAATGCCCCCCTGCTAAAAGCGGTCTGAAGCCGGCTCTGCATACAGTAAGACCAGAAGCAATATTCACATGCCATTTCATTATGAGAGTGTGCTCAGTTCACCTTGACTTAACTCGACTAATTCTTTTGAGCTGTCGTCATTCCTCTCGAGGAGATGTCAGTCATCCTCATTTGGAGAGAGAGGAGGTGATCTCAGAAGTGCCAAAGTAAACAATCTGCCTTTCTCTCTCGTCTATCAGCAACTCCTGCTGGAACAAAGGCAGTTCCTCTTTGAGACTGAAGGTTTGAGAGATTTCCACTGAGCGGTCATTACTGCTGCAGCCAAACTGATTTCCTTCCATTCTTATGTGGGGAAATGTAGTATCAGACACTTCTTAATGTGTAGATTAGATGGATGGGGAGGGAAATTTGGGCCGAGAGAAAGACAGCGATTTTGTTGGTTCCTTCTCTCGGTTTTATTCCTTGCAAGAGGCCTGTGATTAGCGCACATCCACTAATTGCGGTGGGCGTTTTTGTGCTATTTATGCTTTTGTTATACATTGTTAGGACACCTCACACGTTTGTTCCTTGTTTAATGAGTATATGGGTTTATTATGCAAAATCATATCCTGGCAGCATTGATTTATATGCAAATTAAAACAAAACAAAAATCTTCAAAGGAAAATTCCTGTCTAAGGCCCCATCCACATGCGTTTGCGTTTAAAAACGTATAACTAAAACGAATACGATCTCTGTCCACACCAGCGTTTTATTTGTGTTAGAATTGATCTCCGTCCACATTAAAACGACTGAAAACGCGGATCACGTGACCATTCACCAACACTGGGCATGCGCGTGCCGTTGAAAAACAAGAGGCAAAACTCTGATGCTTTTTTGGTAACGGCCACTAGGTGGCGCTTCGATAGCGCGGCCGCCATTTTGGAGTGAAAATTCCAACTTGAGTTACCGAACAACAGCACAGATAACAGTTTTTTGAGTTAGTTTTTTCTTGCATTAGTGAGTATTTCCATTTTATGCAACTTTACACCTTCAATAATGAAATATATTTTGTATGTTTTAATCCCCTGGATCATGCTACAAACATGATGATCTTATAAAACATGATGCATTGCTGTGTTCAATATCCTATAACTTTAATTGCCACTTTGGACAGTGGCTGTGTTTTTGTTTTTTTGTTTACATAGTCTTGCTTTATCGGTCATTAATATAAGATAATACTGCAAAAATACAGTTTACTGTAAAGCTATTCTATTGTTTTTATATATTTATTGTCCAACATTTACATTTTAGTACAATTACATTTATTTGCTGAATTCATTTATTTCATTGATTAACTAATTTTTGTACGTAACGTTATGTGTACCTCCTGGAAACGGTCTAACGTTATTATAACTTTCTGAACTGATATCACTTTATTCTTACCTGTCACACTTAATGTGGAGAGTAATATAATTAATTAAATCCTCAATTCCCTGTCTCAAGTTATGTGGGGGGAAAAGCCTGGTTAAGTAGCAACTTCTTTTTAACTGCTATAACATTAACTGTTGCGAGTTAAAATAATCACCTAATTATTTCAACCTAAAAATGACCTCTGCACTGGACTAAATATATGTATAATATATGTCTTCCAAGCCTATGCCGATTCGCTTTAACCCCAAAATGGCGGATGCGTAGGGCTGCTGCTGGGCGCTGGTGTTGCAATGGAACATTCTATTGCTAACATTACGTAGTCCAGGATGTTTTTGTATGTTTTCTTCCAGGGACGGGTCATGTGATGGGTGGCTGACGAATCAGAGAAGGACACGTCATGACTGATGACACCTAATCTTAGAGCCGAGCGTGAGCCTCTGCGTCATCGTTTCTAAAGTCCTACGTTTTGTCCCGTCTTCACAAAAACGCTCTTTGGAGATTCAAAACGCAAAACAGAGGTGCAGCGTTTCTAAACGTCTCCGTTTTAGGTCTTCGTTTTTTCCGTTTTAGTCTGGACGGGAGGTGCAAACGTAGGCTACCAAAAGGTCTCCGTTTTTAAAGGAAAACGCAGTAGTGTGGACAGGCCCTGATGTTCTTCTAATGAAATAAGATCATTATGTTTGCACAAAATATTTCTGAGCATGTTCTGGCAGATGTTTACATATGTATATGGCCCATATATAATATTAGTTGAGCAAACGTAAAACTTTGGAACACTCCAACAAACGGGCCAGCGAGAACCATTCATTTTTTTGTCTTCATAAAAATGTCAAATCTATTTTTTCCATTAAATAAGTGCCCTCATCAATCTGTATGAGTGACCCCGCATTTAGATGATCCATCTTGCATAATATTCTCACTCTCGATGAGTCACTCAGGTCAAGGGTTTCTGGATTGTTGAGTAAAATAGCCTTTAGTGCTTAGAAACACGGCAAGGTCTCTTGTGTAATATTGACTGCTCTGGTCAGGCATGTTTTACTGATGTTAGTGAGCCAAACTGCTTCATTCTGTTCTGTTTGCTGTGCACATATTAATGCCAAGGAGAGACGTGAAGATATTTCTCATCTTTTTCTCAGATTGTTCATCTCCCGCTCACCGCCTCTATCTCATGCTTCATTCGTCTGTTGGAGTGGATGGATTTGTCTGCTGTAAATAGCAACACCTGTTCAGCAGAGATTAACAGGAAGCAAAGGGTTATTCTGGGCATAAGGAGGTGCCCTGTGTGTGTGTGTGTGTGTGTGTGTGTGTGTGTGTGTGTGTGTGTGTGTGTGTGTGTGTGTGTGTGTGTGTGTGTGTGTGTGTGTGTGTGTGTGTGTGTGTGTGCGCGCTCTAGGTTCTGCATAGTGCTGAAACAGTATAGAGGTTAGAAGATCAGATTGGCTGTAGTAACTGGAGAGCACACATATGGGGAGGTATTTATGAACATTAAAAGAGCTTCATAAAGTGTGGTCAATTACTCGCTACAGATAATGGGCATGTGTTTAAAGAGTCATTGATACAGATTCATTCTTGAAATCTAATGCCAGTTTGGTTAATGCCATCTTCTATTTTGAATGTTCTGAGTTTTACACATATGTTGTTGCAACTTATTTGGTGCTCCATTTGGCACACTTGACTTAAACTGTGTGTGTCTGAATGGGCAAATGTTGTGAGCTATTTATAACCATATAGCTGTTCTTTGCTGGCTTAACTTGTGCCATAGGTTTACTGTAAGTTGGAACGCCTACTCTCGGTTCATTTTCCTTCAGCCTTGCTTAGTTTTGTAATTAAGCATATTTATGCATTGCTAGACAGTTGATGCAACACTTACAGAGATGATATCATATTGAAATCTTCCACCAACGCCTCAGTCCTTCACTACAGGTATACTGTGTAATTTTTCTCTGAAAAAGTTTAGTGCACAAATAAATGCTTAGTAGTTTTGAAAAATATTGGCTCAGACTTGAATAAAAATCGAGCGTGAGTCATTATATTGAGTTTAAATGTCCAGCCGGATACCATTTACTTAAACACTATCATTCAAGGACAACTTGCTGTATATACAGTATGCCCATGCAACATAATGAAACATTTGTGTATGTACCTTTAAGAAAATCAGCTTGGTTGAACACTCACACACACAGACGACTGTTTGCCCTCTTTCTAAACCACTCACTCCATCTCTCGGTCTCTATCCAGATGGCTTAGTGTGGGTTTTGGGCCAGACACACATTGGTAGAGAGACATGCGCACACACAGACACACACACATACAGTAATCAGTTTAATAAGAAACCAGGCTCTCAAAACACTATTTACACTATATGTTACATCTGACATTGAGTTTTAAACCTCAGATGGTTGTCATTTTGGTAATGTTCCAAGAAAAAAAAAAACCTTTACAAATGCTTTGATGAACTAAGCACATGGCCAACACATTGCCTTTGTATTGCCTGTTTGTTTGACAAAAAATATATTTTATTATAAGAGGGGATTTTTTTTTTTCTTTACAAGAAAATATATTATCCAGCTGCTCTCTCTGGTCAATGTTTAGGGATGTCATTTTTATGGCATTCTCACACTGTCTCTGCGCCATAGTGTATTTTAGTCACTATTATAAACATTTTATGTCAGGTAAATCCAGATACTTTTCCTAGCAGTATGGTAGGGGTGTAACAATATATCGTACCACAATATATCGCAATACAAAAATGCAACAATACGTATCGTGGATAGTGACAATATGTATCGTGGATAGTCCCCCCAAAATAAAAATGACTGTGTGAGAAAAAATTCAAGTTTTCAGAGTTTTAGTGTCAATACTACATTAAACTACTATATATAATGTTGATTATAATGTAGAATAATGCAATGGGGGAATATTTGTGGGTCCTGATAATGCCAAATATCTGATGTTCCCAGTTAAAAGTGTCCTAAATTATTTTAAATATATCTAGCCAGTGAAAGAGTGCAAGCATATTCATCTAAAATAATTCTGTATTTTCAGCTTCAGAATCGTGAAAATTGTTATTTTCCTTGGGTTTCAGAGGCAAGTCCAAGCCTATTCATTTAAACCCACAATGTAAAATCAAATTTAGCATTTTAATCAACAGTACATTTTTTGTTAACCTTTTACCACATGTCATGGAGTATCGCAAAAATATCGTATCGTGAGTTCAGTATCGTGATATGTATCGAATCGTGACATGAGGGTATCGTTACACCCCTACAGTATGGTATTGCATAATTCATTGTGTTTCCTTACTACAACAAGTTTTTCTATTTTATTTAGCAAGTGTTTTCCATCCGTCCGTCCATCCATCCATTGTTTGAAATGCATGTTTCGTAGGCATATTTACATACACAGACAATCTCTCTCCCTCCTATCCTCTGTACGTGATGTCTCTGTACTATAATGTCTCTTTGCGGCCCTCGGCATGTGAAAGCTCCCAGTTGTTCTGAGGGTCTCTCTCTCCCCTCCTCTACTTTGATTATACGGGTCATGACAGGCGATATCTTTTTACAGTCTTTTACACTCAGCTGGATTGTCTTATTAAATCCAGGGGCGTTGTTAGCATCAGTCTCAGCAGACAGACAGGAAGGAAGGTAATATTGCCGAGCTGTCATCGTGTGTTTGTTTTAATCTTGCAATCTTTTTAATTCACAATGCGGTTTTGCTCATTTTTCCTATATGAACTCGGTATAGTCAGAAAATACAGCCATATTTATCAAACGATATACTGTTCTGCCACATTTGTGTGCCAGATGCAGCGTACCTCAGCCAGTGTCACCATATCTTGTTGTTTTCCATCACAGAGAAATGACCCACGTCAAACATGATAGTAAATCAGGCCTCTGCATTCTACATGCTCACAGTGATTCTGTTCCCACTATGTGTGTGCATGTGTGTAGATCAGGCCTTTAATGGGCTTTTAATGTGCGTGAAGCTATGTAGAGAAAGCAGTAAATCAGAGGGAAAGGAGAAGTTCTGCTAGGGCCTAAAAAAAAAAAAGTTTGGTTCCGGTTGGTTGTCAGTTGAGGTCATGGGTCGGTAGGGATTTTTTTTTTTTTTTTTTTTTTTTTTTTTTTTCAGTGGCAGCAAGGGATGGGTAGGAAATTATTCAGGGCTCGACATTAAAGGGATAGTCAAACCTAAAAATATCAAAATTGAAACTACTGTGGAAACAAAGACAACTACATCTTGGATGCCCTTGAGTTAAGCTAAAACATATCAAAAATTAATTTCAAAGTGAACTATTCCCTTAAGCCTTTTCACGTGCTTGTAAGTAAATTTGTCAGAGTAAAAAAGTTGCTTGTCCAGATTTTTAAAATTTATTTATTTTTTATTCTGAAGCAATATTCTCATCAGTGTTCAATCAGCTTTGATATTTAAAAAAGGCAAATTGTAATATCTGCACCTTTAAGGGCATCCCCTCCACCAATATTATTAAATGCCCTATAGTGTCTTATTATTCTAAATAATTGAATTTATTGATCAAATTTAGGAATTTAAAATGAAAGATGAAGCATACTGTTACCCTAGGTAGGGCTGATGAAATTAAATAATTTACACTGAAAAATTACAATTTCATAAAATAATGTTATGAAATTGATTTAAATGTGCAAATAAGAAATATTGGAAAGAATTATACTAGGCTACTTATAAACATAACACTAAACTGCCAATAGGTGGCGGCAGGCGGCCGTATAAATGAGTGAGTTATTGATTCGTTAATTCAAACGATTCGTTCAAACGGTTGATTCATTCACGAATGAGACGGATGTTGACGTTTATGAATGGGTCATTGAATTCTTGACTCAACCGATTCGTTCAAAATGCTGAATCATTCAGTAATGAAAACAGGATGAGTTCCTGTGAGATGCGTCGTGGTTCTGCTGTGACTTTTCTTTGGAACTATTTTCGCTGCTGAAATGGAACAAAAACACCCAATATTGCTTATAAACAGTAAGTGACTTAATCTTAACTGTTTATTGAACTGTAGGAAATCAATGTCACTTTTTCAATCGTGATGGTATTCAGGAAAAATAATTGAGGCTGCTTAGTGCTTAACATATGTTAAAATATAAAAACTCCACATTTAGATTTTTTATAGGCAGAGTATGTTGTTAACTGTGTGTGTGTGCTCCGCTCGTGTGTAGATTTCTCTGCGCGAGCGTCAACAGCGCAACCTTACCATAATACAGTAGGCCTGCTACATTTATTATCCACAATCGATCGCAACTTGCAATAAATGTAATAAAATCAGAATCATTCTCTCGGTTTAGTGATTCCCTAGTTATTTTTTTGTTTGTTATTGATGTTCTAATCAGGCTACTTGTCCGTTGGGGCGAGTAAAATTCTCTTTTACTTGTCCTTCAAAAATCCATTTGTCCCGGAAAAGCGGACAAGTTAGACGGGCTCTAGAGATACGAACCGCGGCAGGTTAGAGTGTTTTGGATTGCATAAAATAATGAAAGAAACTAACAAATACATGGCGAAAGAAGTGCTAGACAGCAGAAGATGGGATTGGGATCATGATTGGATCATGATAGGATGATTTTTTAATAAAACTAGGCGGATGGAGGTATTAGTATGTGGTGTGTGCATGCCTATGAATGCATGTATTTGTATGTGTGCGAATATGAATAAAAATATCCTAAATTACAAAAAAAAGACTTCTATAATATGTATTATAGATATAGTTCAGTTTGACGAACGATATCTGCCTCGTTTGTTAATAGATTGCTGGAGGACAAGATGCATCTTACATCGCGTGCTATAAAAAGACGGAGCTGTACAAAAACGTAAATTAATAGTTCGCCTCAGAGTTTTTTATTTGTGTATTTATTTAATTTTTATTATTTCTTCCCCAAGCTCATAAAATAATTTTGGGTCGCACATAAATTGACAGGGTCGGTCGGAAACCGGAAACAAACAATTTTTTTTTTTACGCCTAGACCAAAACATGATTGTGTAACTCGGAGGAAACTGATCCAGGAACAGACCTACTCATGCACGTGCAAAAACTCTATGAGAACAGAGCTAATCTAGTTGTATTTTACATTAGAGCTGTGGCGTAGTGGTACGCACAGTGTAGACACGTTAAAGAGATTAAAAAAAACATAATTCTGTCATCGTTTACTCACTGTCAAGTTGTCCCAAACTTGTGGGAATTTCTTTCTTCTGCTGAACACAAAAGAAGATATTTTGAAGAATGTCTGTAACCAAACAGTTAATGGACCCCTCCGACTTCCATAGTATTTTTTTTCCATACTATGGAAGTCAATTGGGGCCATCAACTGTTTTGGATTGGGGTGTGTGTGTGTGTGTGTACTGGGGATGGGCATTTTTCAAAAATATTGCATTCGAATATTCGGGCTCATAAAAATCGAATATTTGAATATTCGTTTATTTAAATTGTGTTTAACGGAAAAGACGTTATTTTTAAGTTGTTGGGGTTTTTTTACGTTTTTGTCACCATTTCTGGACAAGCTTACAATTAGGCAATACACAACAAGCTTACAATATATATTAACATTTTATTTTAGTCGAAAACATTAAACAGTAGGCCTATGTGTAAACATTCGTATCAAAAATTCGAATAGTATTTTATTTTTCGAATAATAATTACATATCGAATATTCGTACACACACACACGCCTAGTTTGTACCCTGTAAAAAAAAAAATCATGATTTGTTATCATAACGTTTTTTTCTTCTGTCAAATCAACTTAGATAATTTATGTGGTTCAGATAACATAATATTTTGAGTTTCTGATTATTAAATCAATCTCCTTCATTGTATTAACTCAATTTTTCAATATTAATGAACTTAAAGTTTTAAGACAACCAGGTTACTTCATTTTTTTTTTAAGTTAAACCAACGATATATTTTTTTTTCGTGAGGTGTAGTGACCACACAGCAGGTTTCAGATCAGTGACTTTTGACCTCGTTCATTCAGTTGGACAGGTTTATAGAAATGCTAGCAATTGTCTGATGGACCTTATCTTCTCTTAACAAACACTCAGCTGAATTGAGTCTGACACAAGCAACAGTTGAGTAAACATTGTTTGACCGTGCAGATTGTTCCCCTCTCTCACTTAGACTCATTCTGTCTGGACTTCCGTTCAGGAAGTGGCTTGAAAATGGTTTCCAGCTACTTGCATTCATTCAACAATATGCTTGAAGATATGTGATCTGCACTACACATTCGTGTTTGTGTGCAAACGTGTGTAGTTTTAGCTGGGGACACACAAATAAATAGTGCCTCTTAAGGTCAAGGAGAAAGATGATATTAAGTTCCAGTACTTGGCAGCCACTCCATCTGGGTCATTCTCCGCCCAAGCCAATCTAAATGCCTAGATGTCATAAGAATGGATGGGGTTTTATTCTTATCACTGCTGTGTCATATACCCCAGTGACTCAAATATTTAAAATCAGTGAACCAAAGAGATTTATTCTGATTAGTTCTGTGATATTTTTTTTGGGCAGTGATGCCATTATGCCAGGAGGTGAGTGTCTTTTGTGTGTGTTATGATGAGTAAGTGATTGAATCTTCACTCCAATGATTTGCTATTAAGCAGTTCATGATGGACATAATATAATTAATAAAATAACACAGTCTATATTTATATTCAATCTATATTTTTTTTCTTCAGTTTTGTCAACTGCACGTCTTGAGTCAAGTTTTAGGACAATTACTGTTACCGTCCATTACCGTTTTTTTTTTTTGTTTTTTTTATGTTTAATGCTTTTAAAAAAAGTCTGGCTGCATTTATTTGATCATAAATATGATTTATCATTATGATATATTTTAAAATGTAATTTATTCCTATGATTTCAAAATTTTCCTTATCCATTACTTCAGACTGACATTTACTAAAGAGAAAGTCTATTTTCATTTGAATGTTGTTTTTAAAAATGGTACACTTTAACCAAAACTAACATTAAATACATTTGATAGACATCTGTAAATCTTTAGTTCCCAGAATTTGCCCAGCTCTTGATGTTCGGCCTGGTTTTGGCTGTCCGATATTTGCCATGCATGTTAACCACAGCAGCTGCAGTCTGGCCTTAAAATACGCTTGGTAAAGAATGTGATGTGGAGATGGCCAACAACTGCCACTCGGATATGCTCTGTCAGGACAGAACTGTGTGTGTGTGTGTGTGTGTGTGTGTGTGTGTGTGTGTGTTTTTGAGGGGCACACCTGTGGATGTAACTTGCTTTGAGTCTGCAAGGATATGACAGTGTGGAGATATTTACAAAGGCTTCAGTGAACAGTGGTGAAGATGTTTGTGGACAGATTCTCTTTGGTCTAAATCTGACCCGGTCGCATTTATCCAGCTCTAGATTGCTTAGTTCAGCCCTCTGTTTAGCTCAGATCCGTTTAAGCTGCTGTTGTTGGGGGTACTCTACCATTTTAAACAGATCTATATGAGGAAAGAGCAGATGTCATCTCTTCTATTGTCCTTTCAGAGCGTGATTAATAGACCGGCGGGGCTTTGTGACCTTATTTATGGTGCTTTTCCCTCTCATTATTAAGTTGTTTAAAGGGCTAGCAGTGAAGATAATCTCTTTGATGTGGATTACACCCCATAATGCCCAGGGTGTACCATGTGGTATAGTGTGCTCATTGTTTTCAAACTGGTGAGATTATGCTGGTAATAGTTCTCTTGTAAGTTTTGACCTGTTAGAAGTGTGTATTCAGTATCTATGGGAGAATTACTCCCTCCGGCTGTGTTTTGACTAATGCTTTAACTCTTGCAGAGGTGATTAATATGGGATTGATCTATATTTGCGTTTCTAACTGCATCTTGTTTGTGAGTTTGTGTATTCAGAATCTCTTGATTATGAAAAGAAGCGCTATAAAATTAGTTGAGAAGTTTCAAAATCAGGGCGTGAGGTGAGGATTTGTATGAAAGTTTGTTTCGAATTGCAAGATTTAAACTCGCAGTTGCAAGAAAAAGGTCAGAATTGGGAGGTTTAAATCTCACAATTCCAACATTTTTTCCTTGCAATTGTGATTTGACTATATCTCACAAATCTGACTTTATTTTTCAAAGTTTCAAGGTTATAACTCACAATTTTGAGAAATAAAGTCAGTAATTACCCTTTTATTTTTAGACAAACAGAAATATTATGCCAATTTAAAAATGACTGTTTTCTATTTTAAAATGTAATTTGAAAGGTGAATTTTCAACATCATTACTGTTGCTGATTACACATCAGTTTTCAGTGTCACATGATGAAATCAGAAATCATTCTAATATGCTGATTTTAAGCTCAAAAAACATTATTATTTTCAATGTTGAAAACAGTTGTATACCATTTTTTTCTCCAAAATTCTATGATGAATAGAATGTTCAAAAGAACAGCATTTATTAAAAAAATAATCTTTTCATTATAAATGTCTTTATAAATGTCTTTACTGTAACTTTTGATCAGTTTAACTCATCCTTGATGAATAAAAGTATTTTCTAATTTCTTTCCCCAAAAAAAAAAAAAAAAAATTCTTACTGACCCCAAACTTTTGAATGGTAGTGATTAATGTTACAAAAGCTTACCATTTCAGATCAATTCTGTTCTTTTAAACTTTCTATTCATCAAAGAATCCTGAAATAAAAATGTAAAAAACTGTTTTCAACATGGATAATAATCATAAATGTTTCTTGAGCATCATATTATAATAATTTCTGTAGGATCATGTGACACTGAAGACTGGAGTAATGATGCTGTAAATTCAGCTTTGATCACAGGAATAAATTATATATATATATATATATATATATATATATATATAAAATCACTATATAATCACTTCACTATATATTCACATAGAAAACCACTGTTTTAAATTGTAATAATATTTCACAATATTACTGGGTTTTTTTTTGTATTTTTTATCAAATAATTGCAGCCTTGGTGAGCAGAAGAGACATAAGACATCTTTTAAAAACATAAAAAATCTTACAGATCTAAAACTTTTGATCGATAGTGTATATATATATATATATATATATTAGGCCTACACACACACACACACACAAAATAATTATACAAAGTGCACCTACATATATTATGTAAACACAAACTTTTATTTTGGATGCGATTAATCGTTCAACAGCCCTATTTTTTTTAGGATCAAATCACCATATTAGAATGATTTCTGACTGGAGTAATGGCTGCTGAATGTTTTGTTTGTGTTTTTGATCAAATAAAATGCAGCTTTGGTGAGCATAAGAGACCTCTTTAAAAAATCTTACTGACCCTAAACGTGACTCATTTTGGAGCCCCTGTGAGCCATCAGCTCTTACATTTCCTGAGCATGTGCACAGTCCACTTTGCCAGAAATCTGACCATTTCCTTTCACCTTTTTATATCTTTTATGCTTTATTTGAGGGGCCCAATTGAATTTTCATTGCTACAGTAAGTCAGTCCACTAGGATACAGCAAATACCTGATTAAGCTAATTATAAGCTGCATGATAGGTTAATTGGATTATTGTGTGTGAATGTGTTCTGCTAAAAGTCTGGAGGAATATTGTGAGATCCTTTGGGGCACAGCGAATGAGTTGGCAAACACTGCTGAAGCTGATAAGGGGAAACCAAGCTTTAGCGTCCCAGTAAGGATTAGTGAAAACGGGCTAGTTCCGCACCACAAACACCCCCCAACCGAGATTAGAAATGGGGGTATCGCCTCTGCTAATGTACAGCGTCAAAAGTTATGTTGTTGCTTAACTTTGCAGTCTTAACAATTAACAGCAATCTCTGATGAACAACTTTATTGTAAACACTATGGGTGTGATCATTTGTTTTGACACTGATTTGCGATTCTTGAATGCATTGTGAACCGATTTGATTTCGGAATTATTTTAACTTATGCACTGACAGTTAAATATTGGTTAAACTCAAATTTAGTTTTGTATCAGGAATTCATGCGGCATTGATGAACAGTATCTGTGACAGTGTAAAAGTCAGCACAAAATGGAAGTTGCAATTAGTCTTTTCTTCCCTATTGTAACTTCTCGAACAAGAAAAATGCAGGGCGGGACTTGTCCATCGGGAATTGATCGGATTGTTGTTTACTAGAGTGATAGGGGTGTGAATCTTCTCTGGTCATGATTCAATTAGGTTATAATTATCATGTCTTGGTTTCGATATCTCAATGCATTCTATCCTCAATTTTCAATATTACTACACATGACTACATTTTAGGGATGTCCCGAACTCCCGATACCATTTTTTCTGAACCGATCCGATTCCGATACCAAAGTATCGACCAATACCGATACCGATCCGATACCAGCGCAGTTTTTTTTATATTAAGAATTTCTATAACTCTGTGTTGAACTGATAAAGAAATTCGATAATTTGGAATTTCAATAATTCCAAAGTTGTTCAGTTAAGCTAAAAAAAAAAAAAGCAAAGTATCCCTTTAAGACAACAGGAGCATTTAGAACTAATAAACACTAGTAAATACTTAAAGCGCATGAAACTGTCAAGTAGTGTACTTAATGTACAATAACGCACATGCTTACATGCTGTAAATGTTAACCATAGACTGTAAAAAATTATGGACGTAAAGTTGGGCATTTTAACATCGGGGATATGGAATTGACTCTCTTTTGGAGCCTATCTAGCGGCCAGTCGAGTCAGTTTAAATCACTTCCGTGTTGGGCTTCACGAGAGACGCTGGAAGGTTGCCGCTTGGTTAAAACAGTGGATGCATTTTTGATTACTCGCTTGGGTTATGCCTACATCCACCATTTTACACTAGCGCGAGAATTACTGCATCGATGCAGAACTGTTCACGTCCGCATCACGATACATTAATTCATTTCAACACCAGTGAGTGACCGGTTGTCTCATCAGAGAAGAGAAGAGATGTCATTGCAAGAGAAAGGTGAAGCACATGAATTTGAAATAAGTAATGATATAGAGAGAAATCATTCATAATAATTAGGGGAGAGCGGGGCACAACCTAACGCATTTTGGTTTTGGCTCAGTTAATTAAAAAATAATTAGGTTAGATTAATATTTTTTTTACACAAGCAACATACACATCTCTGCTACAAATGAACACTTAAAGTTTTTTTCTAGGACCTACCATTTTCGTACAGTTGCACTGAAAATGACAGAAGTGCAAATGTTACAACTTACCCCATATATGGGGTTAATTGTAACAGACAGAGGGGTTAGTTTTAACACTTGTGTGTAACACACTTAATTCAGTACAATTTTATTTGTATAGTTTGATATTGTTTGTGCATCTGTATACAGATATCCATATATCCATCCCTCATCCAATCATCCTTCTATTGTGGGTCAATATCAAGGATAGAGACATAGAAAAGGGTTGTATAGTTTTGCAATAAATACTAATAAATAAAATGATAAAATATTGTAATTGCAATTAAATTAGATTTGTGTGTGGCAGCTGCATGTACAATTATTATTATTAATAATAATAATAACAGTAATAATCACAAATGAGCTTAAAATAATAATTTTAAGGTTTTATTGCATTAAAAACAGGCCATATTTTTAATAAATAAACAAGTTATCATTCATTTCATTAATTTTTTTATAAATTTTAAACATTTTAAATTCCAACATTGTTTGTGGAAGTCCAACAAAGTTAAATGTATACTCAAACCTAAAAAATGTTGTGAGGCTCCGTTTTCATTTGATTATCGTTGTACACTTGGCGTCTTGTTTGTAACACTGTGTTACAACGAACCCCTCTGTGTATTACATATTTTAAGCCTAGCTAACAGTCGCTAGGAATTGCTGACAAGTTTCAAAACGGTGCTATGTTTGAGCCAACAAGACAGTGATTAAGGCAATATAAAGTTAGATTTGGAAACTTATACACCCAACTCAGAAACCGAAAAAAATCTATGATGAAAAAAAATACTTTAATGGTGTCAACACTCTTTGTCAAGTATCTTCACGAAATATAATCAAAATTTTCCGCAAATTCGCGGGAGACCGTCTTCTGGCAGCAAGAGAAAAATATCGTAAACACAGCCTGCTTGATCCTGACGAACTATGTAAACGGTCCGTGTTACATTTAACCCCGCGTTAGGTTGTGCCCCGCGCTCCCCTACCGCAATATTCCAAAAAAAAGCAAGATCCATTTTGATTTTATGGTGACTTTAAAGCATTTCCACCATTAAAATGTAAATTTTACACACAGTAAGGCTTTGGCAAGTGTTAATTTTGAACCTACTGTAGTGTGTGTACTCTTACACGCCAACACGCATACTCTCTGGAGCAGTCATTTACTTTCATAAGATTCTAATGAGGGAAATGTAGGGCATTACATTTTTCTTTTAGTACGGCTCTACAGGAAATCCTTCTAATGAATAACGTGTTTGATTTCTCTGTTGTCAGAAGCTCCAGGGTGGATCTGTTCACCACACAACATTAGCTTCTCAACATTCCCTCAGTAAGCATCTGTCTCACTGATTAATGATCTCCTGCATTCAAGCCCGTCACCATCTTCCTCTTTTTCTGGACTCCTCTGCTCCATTATAAACCATGTAGATTCCACACGTTGATTAATGAAACAATGTTTATAGTAGATACAGGACTCCCAGGGTTCACTAATTGGCCTGTGGTGCTTTGGATTGAAGTGAAGAAAAAAAAAGACCGAGAATAGAGGTGTGAATTCAGTTGTTAAGAACACAGAATAAATATCGTATCTCTACAGGCATATGATTGCATCCATGCAGTGAATGCGAAGACAAGAAAATGTGTTCAGCAAACATACCCAGTCCCAGCAATGATGTTGCGTTTTCAGCACAGACACACTCTGACAGATATGATAGGTGGTACTTCAAAAGCTTTTCCCTCTATCCGGGCACTTAAATGTGTTATTTGTGTAGTCAGATGGGATCTACATCACTGAAATACATCCATCATCCCAGTGCATCATGGAGGTGTGTATGCTGCATATCAATGATGCCACATGCATATACAGGGGGGGGGAACGATTGATGTTTGATGATCCAAGCAGATATCGATTTATGACTGGTTGTTAAGACGTATAGCAAATTATTATTTTCCATACTTAAGATCGAGGATTTGAACAATTCAAATCCTAAACTGTATAATGCCTTAGAAACCACCTGCAACATCCTGTCAGTTTTTATTTCATTTTAATTTTAATATTTTATTTTATTTTCCCACAATGTATAAAATATATATATTTTTTTATAATTAATTATTTTATTATTACTCTCTTAGTTTCTAGCATATGTAATGTATTTTATTTTAATCTCTTAAAGTTATGAATTACCTAGCACCGGTTTAAAAGATTTGTTGTTGACAGGGTTGTTCCTTTTATCTATGTTGATCTTGTTGGTGAATTATAATCCTCACAGATAGATGGCTCCTTAAAAGCGACTGCCTTTGGCACTGAAATGCTAATGTTTGTAGCAGCTAGGCATGAGACACTGCAGGGAATGTGCTAAATTAAACCTGATATACACCCCTCCAGCAAAGCCCTTGGGTTGTTAAAATGCTTGTGTAATTTACACTAAAATAGGGGAATCTTGTATACTAGAGACTTGCAGGTAAATCTAGGTTTAGGATCTGGGCTGCTAACACAAAGTTCGCTGGTTTAATCCTCAGGGGTGGACCAATAAAATGGCAATGAGATATGGCGATTTCCATTGAAGCCCTCACTAAAGAAATAAACATTAGATTATTTAATGAAAATAATAAATGCACTTGTATTCATTTTTTTAAATGCAATAATGCATACTATAACAATTTCACCGCTTACAAGACTGGACCAATTTGGCAATATAAGATAATTAGGTGTTTTCAACACTTTCTGGATGGCTTCATATGACAATGTGAAGTCAATACAATGGGTTTGCCAAATCTGAAAGCCTTCCACAGAAGAGTATACATTTACTGTGCATTTGGCAGACTAAAAATCCCAAGCAAATTAATTGCTTTTAAGTTATACATTTATAGTTTGTGTGAGTTTAAAGGGGTGATGAACTGAGAAATCAAAATTTCCTTGAGCTTCAACATATTATAGGAATATCCTGTAAGTTTCAGAACTAAAAACGTCCTTAGTCCAATAAAATCTTTTATTGACACCAGCCTCAGCAAACAACTCGTTTTTCAAAGTGAGGAACTATGACGTCAAAGAGGATAAAACACCACCCCCACAGAAAAAGATCGACGCCTACTTCAACACGGCCGGTTTAGCCCCGCCCACCGATTTGCGCATTACATGCATAGTTAAATAACATAGGCCTACCTCGTAATGACAAACCAGATCGAGACTGAAACTCATTATAATATGCAAAACTGTTGTCCACTCGCAGCAGTGGGCGTTTACTTCCATGTCTTCAATGGAGACGCCCATAAAAACCGAGCGTTATGGAGCTAGGCTCAAAACTAGGGTAGAAAATAGCCTATTACTTATTCATTTTGATGTTTTTTAATGCAAAAACCAAGCGAACATCATAAGTTGACCTCAGACAACAATATAATAAAATTTAAAAAGCCAGTTCATGACCGCTTTAAGATGTTATAGCTGCAAACGGTGGTATTAATGGACATACTTTCTAAATTAAATGTGTATTAACTAGAAATATGTATGGTGATTGGGTCTTCAGTTACATTTCGTTTTCGTAGTGTAGATAACTAACTTTTTTTTGTGCAAAAAACAAAACCAGTTTTTATCAAAGTGATGTGGTGGTGATTCAAAGGAGATTAATATAGAGCTTATTTTTTAATATATTTCAAAATGTAATTTTACTTTGATGGCAACACTGAATTATCAGCAATCATTTACTTTGGTTTTCTGTGTCACATGATCCTTTAGAATTAGATCATCATTCTAGAATTATGATATGGTGCTCAACATTTACTATTAGCAATTTTAGTGTGGCCTCCAAGCCTTTAGTATGTGAAAACGACCAAATAATGTGCCGACCTTTAAAGACAGATCGTAAAGAATCTCTGCATTCTCTTTCAGATGAAGGGCACATTAAGCTTCATGAACACAGCATATCCTCTGTCTCGCATAGAGCAAGACACTTGCAGATCTACTGATCAAGGGTTATTGCATTTCACAGGCAGAGTATTTATTCCATAACTTCTTGTTTACCCCCAAGGAGCTTTTCATGCGGCCTATAAAACAGGCTTTTATTTCTTTGCCCACGGCATGGATTGATTCTGAGGTCGCCCGTTTGTTATTGGATTATAGTTATTTCGTCTGTTTTGCTCTGTTGTGTCTGAGGGGTTGTGTCTTTATCATTTCATTTATCAATTGTCTTTATCATTCTTACCTTCCACTTCATTACAGCTTTGTTCTTAGGACTGCATTGTTAGGTTTATGGGTTTCTGAAAAATTAATTGAGTAGAAAACTGCATGGAATGAGTGTATCGTATCGTATCGCACCAGTGAGATAAAGGTGACAGGAGACTTTATCTCTCCGAAAAGCCTGGCATTCCTCCAGTGTAGACGGAGTATGAGTTAGCGCTTTTCCCTCGGGTTCGAGAGAATGGTACTCTGATCTACTGCCTACAGAGAGAAAATAGATGTAGCAGGAGAGTTTAGAGAGTTATAGGTCAGTCCAGCTTTATAATCTGATTGGATGAGGTTTGTTTGAAGCCAACATACAGTAACAGCTGTTTAGCAACTAAACGGTCTGCAGTCAGGCTAATGGACTATATTACTTAATGGAAATATTGTTTATTGTAATTGCTCCTACTTAAATGCAATTATGTGCTGAACAATGTTGTTTTTATCAAATAAATCGGTAAAATCACTGTAAACCATGTCCTTGAGTGGCTTGTTGCATTATTATGCATCTGCTGTATTACTCACAATCAATTCATGCACACAAATGAAATCTCAGCCATTCTCAAAGACTGATAAATCTTTCTTTGGATGATTTTATTCAAATGTGGTTGTATTATGAATATATGTTGTAGATTTATGGACCTCTAAAATAAATGTGGTTGGTCCTTTCACATGTCGATCCAATGGCGTCTTCCTGTCTGAATGGGCGGTTCTTGGCCTGAAAATGAAATGTAATAGACTCAGGTCCAAGTTTAGAAATGCTGAAATATATAAGCTCTGCTCTGCCTGTTAACCCATCTTAAATGAGACCTGAGTAGAGTTCAGTTAGAGGGTGTATTATGAAACATGTCTAAATGTCCTGTATTGTATGTGTTGGGCACCAGTAGTTTACTCATAAGACATTGCCACGCTCTGTTTGTGAGTTGTGGTTGATCAGTATTGGTTTGTTTAATAGCCACTAACAATATCTATGTTTATGGTTGATATAATTTAGCTAATGCAGGAGCTGTACATTTAATAAATATTTTAATAATTTTTATTATAATAACAATAATACAAATATATTTTTTTTAAATTACTATAATAATTAATTGTATTATTATTAAATATATTATTGTTGTTATTATTATGTATATATTTAAATAGTTAAATAAATAAAATTTAGTTGTATCAAATTATTATTGTTGTCATTTCATTCTTCATTAATTAAGCATTATTATATAATAATAATTATATGTATTGTCGTCATTTCATTTCAAGCAATGTTTTATTTTAACAACGTTTTAATAATGTTTGCAATAATGATAACAATAATCAACTAATAATATTTATAACGTTCACATTTTTTCCCGACCCAATGGGGAATTAATTATATTATATAGGTATAGTTATCAGCCAAAATTATCAGTAGCACGACATTGCAGTACACGAGATCCAGGGGGCGGAGTTGGATCCAGATCTAAGGGGTGGAGATGGGTAGGATTAGGAGTGGGTTTAGGGATCAGGGGGCGGAGATGGGTAGGATTAAGGGTGGGGTTAGGGATCAGGGGTGGGGTTAGGGATCAGGGGGCGGAGATCGGTAGGATTAGGGGTGGGGTTAGAGGTTAGGGATCAGGGGGTGGAGATGGGGTTTAAGGTGGGAGGAGTTGGGTCCAGATCCAACTCCTCCCCCTGGATTTCATGTTCTGCACTAAGGGCCATCTCAAAATTATGACCTTATTGATTAGTTTGTCACTAGAGTCAAGGTATCTGCGCAAATGTGACTTTATCAAAATATTCTGTCAAAAATCAGCATTAGGTTGCTTATGGTTGCATAAGCTCACAAGTTTTCTGAGGTTTGCATGAATCATATAGGGATTCAAAAAATGAACAACCTCTGGCTGTGAAATGATCAACTATGAGCTATAACATTGTTCTGTCTCTCTTGTACCCTCTCAGGTGCCCGTGGTTAACCAAGGCCATCTCCCCTCTTGTGCCTCTATACAATGGCATCATCTTCCTCTTTGTGTTGGCTAACTTCAGCATGGCCACCTTCATGGACCCTGGAGTCTTTCCCAGAGGTATGATCCTGTCATTGTTTAAGTTTCTCAATTCAAATATCTGAAGATTAGATACAGCAGTCGCTCCACGATTAGGACGTCTAGAATACTGCAAGACAATGTTGATGTAAATGTTAAAATTTCCTTCGGTTTCTCCCTCAATCCCAGCGGATGAGGACGAAGACAAAGACGATGATTTCCGAGCTCCGCTTTATAAAAACGTGGAGATAAAGGGAATCCAGGTGCGGATGAAGTGGTGTGCCACGTGCCACTTCTACAGACCTCCGCGCTGCTCACACTGCAGCGTGTGTGACAACTGTGTGGAGGTGAGACGCATGCCAGAATTCCTGCGTTATATAAAATGATCACGATGCCAGCACTCTCACACATACATACTTCCCTTCTCACTGTAGGACTTTGACCACCACTGCCCATGGGTGAACAACTGCATTGGTCGGAGGAATTATCGCTATTTCTTCTTGTTCCTGCTGTCTCTAAGTGCTCACATGGTGGGCGTATTTTCCTTTGGCCTGCTGTTCGTGTTACACCACCTTGAGACTCTGAGTGCACTCCACACAACTGTGACGTATCCTTCCACGAAGAGCAATCATGCTGAAAGCTAATTTAGTTGCATTTAATAAATTGATTTCAAAGTTTGGGGTTCGAACGATTTGGATAAGAATTCTATTTCAAATAAATGAAGAGTTTGGTTCCAAAACGCTATAAATCCATTTTGATGAATTTGAGTAAAACTGTGTTTTCTTTAGCAAGAAAATGGGAAGATGAAAACCACTATTTTCGGTTTCAAATTTTCACATAGCATTTGTAGGTTATAATAACAATAAAAAATGAAATCCAGGTTTTGATTTCCAAAGATTTATTATAAAAACAAATCGTTTTTCCCCCAAAATGCAATAAATCCAATAATTTATTTTTTTTCAAAATGCAATTAATCAAAATAAAATTTTATACACATTGAATTTCTTGTGCATACCATAAATCCATTGCTTTAATATAACAATATTCGGTAACACTTTAAGGGTTCATGTCATGAATTATCATGAATTCATGAATAAATGAATTATGCATTAATTCATATTAATATCATCAGGAACTATCAACGTTTTTTTTTTTTAACAGTTCAATGTTTTTCATTCATGACTTCATGGATGAACAAAACCTTAATTAAAACATTAACTAAGACGAGCACATCATCATGAATTATGATTTATTAAGCATGATCTAACGTTATGCATATACATCGCTGTTGTCAACCTTGGGACGTCGCCGCTGAACTTTTTTGACGGCGATCAGCTGTAAACTGGCTTGGTCCTGCTCGGTTTTCATTGACTTTGAATAAAACAACTGAAAGTTTTCCAAAAGATCCTCTGGGGGTCAGTGTGTCAGCGTGACAGAAGTTTGATGCTGTCGTGTGAGAACAAGCAACAGCCGGCATTTCCTCCTCCCGAGTCCATCTTCTTCCTCACGTAAATGATTCGATTTCGATGTCACGTTTACCCATGCAGGATGCCTTACCCTCCGCAGGTTCACCAATGCTGTCAAAATTATTCATTTTTTTGTTTGTTTGTTGATCGAAAGGACAAAATAGAGAAAACCTAGGAAGCCGGGTTAGTTAAAGCGCTGCCGTTACTGTTTACATTGCGTGGAATGGTGCGTTGCGATTGGTTTAGCGGATATGTGGCATTTTGCAGAAAAGGGAGACTGGCGTTTGTCGCGGTTTGGAAAGAAAGGGAGAAAACATTACATAATAACACGGCGGATATCCCATTTTACGTAAAATTAAACATTGTTTTGTATCTGGTCGGTATTGAAAAGTCCGATTTTTGCAGTAACTCATTTTTTTTAAAAATGGCATTTATCGCGTTTTGGAACCAAACTCTTCAAATGCTATTCATGAAAGAGTCCTGAAAAAATCCCACAGTGAGATCTCATCGGCTCATAATCCCGCTCCACTTACCTGTGTATGACAAATCTAAAATGTTCTGATTGGCTGTGATTTTTTTTGGGCTCCTTGACTCTCCTGCTGTCTAGTCTTGTGGTTATGTGTGTGACTGGCCTGTTCTTCATCCCTGTTATGGGCCTCACTGGGTTTCACATGGTTCTTGTAGTCAGAGGACGGACCACAAACGAACAGGTGACCCAAATTACACCACACTAAATATATTTATCTGGTCTGTGTAATAACATACGCATATGTAGAGGCAGAATCGTAGTCGCATGTTGCAAACACCCACTCAGAATCACTTTGATGCCTTTCCAACTTGATTGCCTTTTGTTGTTAGTGCATGACATCTGTTACAAAGGCTGTTATTTTCAATCCACATTACGGTTCTTTGGGTCAAGGACAGTTGTTTTCCACTGTCCTCAGTATGCTGAAAGTAGAATTCCTCTCTCTGTTCTCAGGTGACAGGAAAGTTCAGAGGAGGAGTGAATCCATTCACTCGAGGTTGCTGTGGCAACGTGAAACACGTCTTATGCAGTCCGCTTGCTCCTAGGTAAAGAAAAAACTGGCTTCTGTACACACATATATTCCTGTTCATAATCAGTCAGAGTTGCACGCACAGTAGTACTACAGAAGTATTTACATTAGGTTGTGTTATTTTCCATTTGCAAAACAGGCAAGATTCATTCATGAACATTACGCTTAGGCAAATGCTAAAAAAAAAGTTCACTTTCTACATGAACTAGTTCAAAGTTCAGTTCACAAATTTTAAATATTTCATATCTCACAATTTTTAACTAAGTTCACGGTTCCAAAACATGAACTAGTTCATAGTTTTTTTTATTTTTATTATTTATACAACCACAGACAGCAATTATTTTATCGGCGGGCAAAGTTTGCACAGAAATGTACGATTTTTCCCATCTTCACCAACCTTGTCTTAAAACTTTTTCTTTGTCGACTACATGCGGCTTTTTGTTGAGGCATTTGGTGGCCGCGTTGCAACACTGTTGGCTGGTGTTGCCAGATTGGGTGTTTTTTTCGTTACATATTAAGCAAGGCCTGTTTACGTGTGTTTTATCCGGGATTTCGCCTGGAAGGCTTTATAGTCTGACAAATCTGGCACCCTGTAGGAAGTTAAACTGAGAGCGTGCGTTCACAGACACCAGAATGAACGCGTTCACAGTAACGTTCATCAGGCAGAAATACAGTACGTTAAATTCACGTTCTCCCAAAATATGAACAAGTTCATGAACTATCGTTCAATCGTAAAAATAACACACACAAAAACGACACCTTCAACTTCATAGGTTGTCTATGAAAGCCTGTAGACTGATTTTATGACGTTTTTGCTGAGCAAATTAAAAGGATGGGTTGTTTAAGCTCGCTCCTGAGAGCCTTTATTCTGTTTAATGACACATGAAATGAATGATTATACAATGTTCAGGATAAAGCCGAAAGGTCTATTCTGTACTGTAATGTCAATGTGTCATGTCAAGAAAAGGAATTAATTCAAACTATAGTCTCACATAGCCAGATCGATGTAGTCTATCGTCCCAAATATACTTTATAATTAAACAATTATTATGAATTGCAGAGCTTGTGCAAATGTATCCACGTCGATATGATCAGATGCTTTCTTAACTGCTGTTTTCTCACTGCTGGCGTTTTTGGGAGGAAAGTGCCCAGCACAAAAGGAAATATGCTTTAAAATATGTGTGAGGCCTTTAATAATTACTGTAACAAATATAAACATAAGACATAGATGGAAAAAAAATAGGTTGTTTATCATTGTAGACAATCTAGAGGGGGTTTCAGAAGAATAGAGGTCCATAGGAAGGTAGATTGCGTCCTGTTTTTCTTGCCTGTATTATGACACTCCGAGCTGGAAGAGTGTATAGCACTCAAGACTTGAAGCAGGTTATGAAACAATGAGGAGAGAGAAAGTGATTGCCATATAAACACAGATCAGAGCCAAGGTTAATGACTTGTTAAAACTCGTTTTCGGCGTCTTCAGAGACAATAGAGGACAACCTTTTTGAGGTTAAAGCAGAATAAAAGGAGATTGCTGTAAACGTACTACTTTTTTCCAATGGGCAAATTAAAACGTTCCTTGAATCAGAAATAGAAATCATAGAAGTTAAACAAAAAATTAAAAAACATAATCATTTCCTCACCCTCAAGTTGTTTCAAGTGAGTATGGCTTTCTTTCTTCTGAACACTGTCTGATGTTTTCAAGTTTAAAAAAAAATATATATATATATGTATATATATAGCTGCAAGCAGCGATGAAGGGCCAAAGCCGGCAGCCAAAGGCTTGGGCCCGTCATCGCTGCTTGCAGCTATTTTTTTTTTTTTTTTTTTAAATGACCCTAAACTTTTAAACGGAGTCTAAATCTTCAGAATGTAAACTTTTAATGTTCCAAAGAAGAAATTCCTGTGGGTGTGAAATAACATGAATGAACATGAGAAAGTCATTTTTATCAAATATTTGTTTAAGCATTAAAGAAGCTACATGTAGATGTCTGATTTTGGCATACACTGATTAAGTCTGACCCATGAATTTATATGCTTTAAAAATATGTAATCTGTGTTTTTGAAAGAAAAACATTTTAACACACATCATGTGTATATCTGCTCTACAGGTATATCGCTGATCCCAGGAAGAAAATTCCTATTGCTTTAAAACCACCATTCCTCCGCCCTGACCTCTCTAACCGACACGTCACTGTAAAAGTCAGTGATAATGGTATCCATAGTAACATCCTACGAAGCAAAGTGAGTAAAAAAAAACAGCTTTTCATTCTGTCTGCCTACAACCTGGAATTTCAATGACGTTTAATCATTTGTGTTATTGTAGTAATTGCCGCTACACCAGTAGTTCATAATGTCATCAAAACAGGCTCATCATTTTGATTTCAATGAAAACTGGAATTATTAAAATGTATGGTGTCCTAATTTCTAGATGAACAGTTTTAGGAATGTGGTGCCTGTGCCTAAATCATGCTTCCCAAAAATAAATAGTGTTTTTTTGTGCTTTAGTCTAAGACTAGTCTGGATGGTGTGGATGATAAAAGTATAGATACACAGCCACCTCTGCCACCAAAAGCAGATCGCTACAACCAGCTCAAGACTCAACTCACCTCCAGCGAAGGCAAGTAGCCACTATAGAACAGCCAGTCACTCATACTCAAATGGTTTGCAGTTTACTAGTTTTTTTTTTTAAGCGGTCAGCACCAAAATGTTACAAAATGTACTTGTTGCTATGATTATTTATATATTCAAAGGAGTAGTTCGCTTTTAAAAAAAACCATTTGCTGATAATTTACTCACCCCCATGTCATCCAAGATATCCATGTCATTCTTTCTTCAGTCGAAAAGAAATTAAGGTTTTTGATGAAAACAGTCCAGGATTTTTCTCCATATAATGAACTTCAATGGGAACCAAATGGTTCAAGGTCCAAAAGACAGTTTCAGTGCAAACTGTTCAAAGGGCTTTAAGCGATCGTTTATCAAAATGAACAAATCTTTTTTTTGTGTCATTTGGTTCAAAGGTTCGCTCATTTTCGAAAAGGTTCACTCAATTTGATGAACGAGTTCGAATAGGAGAGTCACAAACGCGCATCACAGAACAGAGCAAGGTGACCATTTGAGCTTATAAAACTTAAACTTTGTTATTATTTTTTTAAATGAGCGATCAATTCGACTTGATATGATCCTTATTCATCGTCTGAAATCGTTTAAAGCCCTGCACTGAAACTGTCTTTTGGACTTTGAACCGTTTGGTTCCCATTGAAGTCCATTATATGGAGGAAAATTCTGGAATGTTTTCATCAAAAACCTTAATTTCTTTTCGACTGAAGAAATAATAACATGGATATCTTGGATGACATGGGGGTGAGTAAATTATCAGCAAAAGTTTTTTTAAAAGTGAACTACTCCTTTAAGCATATATTTGGCTTTTGAGATTTTTTTTAAATCCTTCTTAAAACTATTTAAAAACCATGTGATGATTAATAAAATATTGTATTCATCTAATTCATGTTTTCTGCTTGTGAAAAATCCCCTTTTTCTAAACTGCACTTCTACTGCCATCTGGTGGTGCATCATATTGCAGTACTGTTGAGTGAGTCATTCATTTAATTTGTGCCACATTTTATAGAGAGTTCCCTGTCCAGCAAACCCACCAATCCATCCACCCCAGCCATGTACAAATACAGACCTTCCTTCGGCACCATTCCTAAAGTGCACTATCACGCCACCGGAGAGAAGGTGAGAGTCACAGACTAAAACAATGTTCTCAGCAATATAATAATATAATTTACACTACAGTTCTGCGCGAATGTGAGATATTTTTTTTTATGTTTTTGAAAGAACTTACGCTCACCAAGGCTGCATCTATTCAATTGCAAAAACAATCATTTTGTGAATTTTTTATTTATTTATTTTTTTTAGCATTTATTTACTTTTCTGTTTTTAATATATATTTAAAATATTATTTATTTCTTTGATGACAAAGCTGAATTTAACTGCCATTAACCCAGTCTTCAGTGTCACATGATCCTTCAGAAATCATTCTAATATGCCGATTTGGTGCCTTGCCTTGCCTTAATATTTTAGTTTATACCATGTTAATATTACTCGGGATTCTTTAATGAATAAAATTCAAATGAACTGCTTCTATCTGAAATAGTAAAGACTTTTACATTGTTACAAATGAATTCGGTCACTTGATCAGCTAAATTCATCCTTAGAATTAATAATAATAATATAAATATTACATTATACCTAATATATAAATAAATGTAATAATTGATATAATATATAACATTTTTAAAGGGCTTTCTGATTATTTTTAAACATTCTCTCCTTTGCATTCAGATTGTAATGTCCGAGAATGGTAAGCCCTCTGCAGTTTTGGAGGATCGAGGTCACGATTACCGTTCAGAGCCAAATCTGGATCTGCCAGACTACCGAAGCACTCCTCTCCACCGAACGTACCAGTCTTCCCCTTTCCAGCTGGACTCTTTCAGCACGACGTCTCGCTCCTTCAGCCTCAAACAGGGAGTGAACAGGGCCGACCGTGTGCCACTGGGTGGCAGCAAACCAGAAACGGTCACTTCCACCCCTCACAAAGGAGTCTTCTCTCCTGGGACGTTATCTGGCCGCAATGGCAGCCTGTCCTACGATAGCTTGCTAACCCCCAGTTTGACACCATCTCTGGGCGAATGCGCGGCCCACCCGGGAGTGCCCTCTATGGGTTTCCATTCCCCCTACTTGCCCTCTAAAATGTGCCACGCGCGAGGGCCCGAGCTTCAACGACACGCCGGTGCCCCGTCCTACAGCCCCGTGCACGTAGGAGCGATGTACGGCCGGCAGTCACCACACCCGAGAGATCGAGACCGAGATCCCTCGCCAGTCCGCTACGACAACCTCTCCAAAACCATCATGGCCTCCATCCAGGAGAGGAAGGAGTTCGAGGAGAGGGAGAAACTCATGCTTCGGCACGCTCAAGCCCCGGTGGCCTATGCCAACGATTCAGGCGTGTTTGACACCTGCAGTGGAGCCGCCTACGGACTCCCACCCGGGACGTGTTACCCCGACAGTCCCAGAGGCCCCGGACCCCGAGAGCCCAGCAGCTCTCGGGACACCTTGATGGGATACGCTCCCCGAACCCCTGTTCTGCGCTCCTCTGCATCCTCGCTCACCAGAGCACCGAGGACTTCAACTACGTCCCTCCACACAGATGGAGGCGGCGCGAGCAGGACAGCCGAACACCAATATCGCTCTCCGGTGCACCATACGCATCACTCTCCGACCGCTGTGCCCCGTTCCCCATTATACGCACATCAGAAGGTCGCCTTCATTAACGCCCTGGAGAGGGCGGACTCACCACGTCTGGGTACAAGGTATGACGCGTAGCATCTACTTTTAACCAATCAGTAAAGAGGGTGAGTATAGGTGCATGATGTATATACTAAACAGGCTAGAGATTCATGAGATATGAACGCTCTTATGCGGATGGATCTGAAAAGATATTTCATTCGTGCTGTTTATTTGTTCATTTTTGAGTACTGGTTTTTGTAGTTTAATTCATTTCTGTCATTATTGTTATTGGGAAAACATAAGGTTATGTTTTTTGTTGTTATTATTATTTTGCCTTTATGCTGAGAAGAAAAAAAACATTGTGATTATGTATCTGGTAGCCAAATAAATGTCCCTTTTTTTTGCCTTTTTCCCCTTCATTATCATATTTCCATGTCTGCATGTCTTTTCATTCATATTTATAAGCTTATTTATTATACTTTTTGCATGGTATCTACTTATTGTACATTTCGTTGCATTATGGTAATGTCTTAAACAGCGTTGCATTGTCAGAAATCAATGTAATACACAAAAAACATGATGTGGTATCCATTCATGTTTTTGTTCTCTTTGAGTTGCTTTTTGTTCACTATCATTTATGTGCATACTATTTTTTGTGTTGCTTTTTTTCTTTGACTGACTTGATTTCGTTCTTATTTTTACAACTGATAAGTGATTAACATCAAACCGCATGATTTGATCTATCATACTATTAAGCCATTGCATCTTATTTAATAAAATTATTTTTTACAGGGCTCAATTTTACCTGACAACATTTTTATAGATCCCACAAAAAAAAAAGAATGATCCATTTTTTTTTAGCAATGCATTGTTTTCTTTGTTTTTTTATTTAAATTAATTTTTTTTTTACTATTAAAAAATTAAACAGATTTAAAGGTACACTATGCAACTTCTGGCCCTCTAGCATCCATTTTGCGGAAGAACATTGTTTTGGTTGTGCTTCGGCTCTGCATTTCTGTGCGGATGAATAGATGTTACTGCTCATAAAACATTCACTACTAGGCTTAAAGGAGTAGTTCACTTTTCAAAAAACTTTTGCTGATAATTTACTCACCCCCATGTCATTCCAAGATGTCCATGTCTTTCTTTCTTCAGTCGAAAAGAAATGAAGGTTTTTGATGAAAACATTCCAGCATTTTTCTCCATATAATGGACTTCAATGGGAATCAAACAGTTCAAGGTCCAAAAGACAGTTTCAGTGCAAACTGCAAACTGTTCAAAGGGCTTTAAACGATTCCAGACGATGAATAAGGGTCTTATCAAGCGAAACGATCGCTAATTTAAAAAACAAAACAAAACAAAGTTTTATAAGCTCAAATGCTCGCCTTGCTCTTTTCTGCGATGCATGTTCGTGACTCTCCTGTTCGAACTCGCTCATCAAAATGAACGAATCTTTTTCCAAGTCAATTCATTCGTTTTATTCATTGAATGAACCAAATGACTCGTCTAGTATCGTTTAAAGCCCTTTGAACAGTTTGCACTGAAACTGTCTTTTGGACCTTGAACCATTTGGTTCCCACTGAAGTGCATTATATGGAGAAAAATGCTGGAATATTTTCATCAAAATCTTTCATTTCTTTTCGACTGAAAAAAGAAAGACATGGACATCTTGGATGACATGGGGGTGAGGACACACAGGGCCGAGTGACATATTTACGCAATTTCCTGTGGAAAAACCACCCTGTCAGTTCTAAAATATAACCATTATATAAAAAAATAAAATTTATATAACAATAAACCATAGTGAATCAGACAAAGAAGGATTTTGGAAGAAGGATTTCTGATGTATTGAATCATTATTTAATTTTTGTTACTTTTGAAAAAAAAAAAACGTACATAGTGTACCTTTAAAAAGTTTGCAAGGCATACTTTGTGGACAAGTAGCTCTTGAGTCCTGTATTAATGTTCAGTCCCTTCCACCACTCTTCAATACTGTCCTCTTCTTCATTAACTCATCTTCATTTGTAACATTTCAAACCATTCAGTACATGTTTGACTCTCTACCTGTCTACTGAATTACATAAGAGGAGAACAGTTGAGGATACAGTTGGAAAAGAACCACCTCAAATATGTCTTCCTGTATTTTCTCCACATAGAGAGGACCTCGGTCCAGGTAAAGTCAACGGGCAACTAAAGGGCCAAGCACGTGACTGCCATCTAGGGACTCCTTCTGGAACTCCCAGCAGACACACCAATGTCAAAAAGGTCACAGGAGTGGGTGGAACTACATATGAGATTTCTGTTTGACGGACAGCTTGAGAGCCACTGCCTGTGAGGAAAAGCACTGCCATGGCAACACCACCTCCACTTGTGCTCAAGAGAACAAGTTTCTCTTTCTTTTCACAGTTTTATGAAATAATACTCACCGATCAGGAGACGCGCAGTATCTGGGGCAGGTCTTTGGGGAGAAGATTTTACATTGGCCTTTTCTTTGTTAAGAGACTTTCCATGTGTAAAATAAATCAGGAGCCGCTTAAGAACCATGTATGTTTTTTTAAAGTGTCAGCCGTCAGAGGACATAAATCGCACACACAACAGAAAATACTGGCTTCAAATGGAATTTAAAAAAAAGTCTATATACCATTAAGGGCTGAATATGTACAATGTCAGTTCAGTTGTTTGTATATAAAAGGTCAAAGGTCACTTATTGAATGCAAATGTGCTCAGTACGCTGATCTTTCACACACTTGAATGTGAGTGTATATGTACGTGCACATGCCAGTAACTTCATTAGTACTATATTTTTGTCATTATACTGATCTAATAATCAGGGCTTCATCTCAAATGCATTTCTCTGTTAAAAAGATAGTTTACCTAAAAATGAAAACCAATGTTCTTTTAAATATCTCAAAGAAACTTGTGGATGGTGAGTAAATGATGACAGAATTTCATTTTTGGGTGAACTATCCCTTTAAGCTATCAGGTTCAAACAAACCATAACAGCACTTGGGTACTTAACAACCTACAACAAGTTTTATTTTTCAAATATGGTGGTCATTTACACTTTTTACTAATGTAAAACTATATGCTGCCATAGAAATAAACATACACTTGTATATAATATTAAAAAAAATAAACAAATTAAAAGTTTCATATGGTGGATACTGGGCATTATCGCCAGTGTTAAAACTTTCTTTCAAACTTTGTTTTTCTTTATAAAAAGTATTTTGCAGTGGCAGAGATATGAATATGTTAACAGAAATACGCCACTGTGTATTAGCAGTACAGGCCACATGTTAAAGCCATATTCTAACATTTTACAGTTATGATTTTCATCAACATACATTTGAAAAATACTCCTTCCTTTGTTACATAAAGGACTTAAGGAGTTGAAGATGAATTAAACAGTTGTATTGAAAGTAAGATCTGCAATATCCAAGTTTTTTTTATATTTCTTTACCATTTCCCTTTACATGTAATAGATTAGAAAAACATGAAAAATCATGGCTACATCCCAAATATTTTTCCCTTTCTTTTATTTTTATAATGTTTGTGTTTTTTTAAAACCCAACTTTCAATGGTTTGGTATATTTCACTTTTTTATACAGATATTCAAAGGGGTGTTTGTATTTTTTGAGTGGATTTTTCATCTTTTTCTGCATATTTTATAATTTATTTGTACAAATTAGTTGCCATTTTGATTAGTTGAAAGTAGCACTTTCTGTTAAGATTCTTTTTTCTTCAATGAACGAATGTTATTATAGGATGTCTTAGGAAATGATCTTCAGGAAAGTTACACATGTAGTTAAGATGCTTGTTTCTGAATGCTGGATCCATTTGAGAGAGTTAAGAAAAAAACTGTCATTACGACATGACACATGGTCTTTATACGCAGTCGTTCAAAAGTTTAGGGTTTATGGGTTTTTTCACCGAGGACATTAAATTGATCCTAAATATTTCACAATATTACTGTTTTTGCTGTATTTTTGTTCAGATAAATGCAGCATTGCTTAGAATAAGACATTTCTTTAAAAAAAAGTCGTACCGACCCCAAACTTTTGAACAGTAGAGTAATTTAAAGTAAATATCTTCGTAGGTTCCTATCATTCAGTTCTGGGATACTCAACATGCCTTTGTGATAAATGTTGGCTTATGAAGTTTAATTCAGAAAACCTCCCCTTCTCACTTTCAAGAGTCTCTTTTAATTCTACAGCAAGGGCAAAAATATATATATAATAATTATAAAAAGATAAACCGGCCCTCCAAACACAGGTGTGTATATGGTGCAGGCATCTTTACAGTTATAAGACAGACAAATGCTTTAAAATAATGACATTTATAGTGTTGTTCAGTTAAAATAAGGGTTATTAACTAATTTTTTGCCAATTATGTCATAGTTATGGCCTACCAACTTCTTATGTTTATCTTCTTGGTTTATCTTTTATATTAAAAAATGATACATTTGCTTTTGTATTTTAAAAGGGGTGACCAATAAATTGATTTATTTAAGAGAGTGAGAGAGGGAGTGAGAGCTTGAGAGTGTAAGAGAAACCAATCTTTGATGCAAAGTGCAAGACATGCTGATTA